>NC_057685.1:4209691-4319376 GCF_014466175.1 Vespula pensylvanica | reverse complement strand
TCTCTCTCTCTCTCACTTATGTCGCTATCCTTCGTATATTTTGTTTTGTTTTTTGTGTATGTGTTTTTTTTTAATTTCATTTTCTCAACGATTTTCATTCCCCCCAACCCATACACACACACATACACACACGCACACACACTCTTCTCTCGTATTATCATCGTAGAATTCTTCTGTCAGCCTCGTTACCTAATATTGTACCAACTGGTTCCGACGGGTGATTGTCACCTTTACTGTTCCTAAAAATGAAAGAATATATCTGAAATATAAAAGAAGAGGAAGAGAGAGAGAAAGAGAGAGAATAACAATGGCTTTTTTAACGTTCATTATCGCCAATCAATATTATTTTCTTTCAGTGCAAATCAACGCATAGAGCGCGATGCAAGTAAAACAAAAGTTACAAATATATAAATTAAATCACAATACTCCTACGAAATCTAAAGAGAAATAAATAAAGAAAATAATAATAATAATAATAATAATAATAATAATAATAATAATAATAATAATAATAATAATAAAATAAAATGAAACAAAAGAAATAAAAATGAAGAGAATCTTTGTAAAGCACAGAAAAAGCGTAACCCTTGTGTGATACTTACAAAATTTTTGTCAGACTGTACACATCAAAAAACAAAAAGAGAGAGAGAGAGAGAGAGAGAGAGAGAGAGAGAGAGAGAGAGAGAGAGAAACAAAATTGTGCAAGAAAAACATCATCGGGAATATTCCCGATTAATTTTTGTGTAGAAAAAAGAAAAGTTTCAAATCTTTCTTCGTGTGTATATCTGTGTGTAAAAGGAATTTTTGTAAAGCACAGAAAAAGCGTAACCCTTGTGATACATATACATTTTGATTCTGACCATATATACGTATATATATACCGTATATATACATATACATATATATACATATCATACAAAAAAAAAAAAAAAAAGAAAACAGGAAAAGAAGTAAAAATTGTGCAAGAAAAATGTCTCAATGATATTCGTAATTTTCGTATATAAAAAAAAAAAAAGGAGAGAAAAAAGAATCGAATGTCTTCTTTTATGCGTATCTGCGTGTATGTTTGTATAATATAATATATATATATATACATATATATATATATACACACAAAAGCGAATTGTGCAATTCCGAATGTACCAAAATGTGCCGAAAAGATACAGCTTCCTACTTTTTTCTCCATTGGAACGTGGGGCTCGATAGATTTATCTCGAGAAAGACCAAGACTCTGTAGACTCGTGAGCTTGCTCGCGAAAGCAGGAACCACCCTCTCCAGCACATTCGCCGTATCGATCTAACAACGATCCACAGAGCGACAGATTGAAAGAGGAAAAAAAGAAAATAAGAAGAGAACGAAATATGTATATAAAAAAAAAAAAAAGAGAAAAAGAAAAAAAGAAAGGAAGGATCCAACGAACGAACGAACGAACGAACGAACTGAACACGATCGAGCACACGCGAAGAAGCTCTCAACAAAAGTTATTGGCTAAAATTAAAAAAAGGAACCGTATATTTGTGTTTTCTTGTTTCGTTTTGTCTCGTTTTTTTTCGTTTGTTTTTTGTTGTTGTTTATCTTACAATCATACTTCCATAATTAATACAAGTTTCTTTGTTTTCTGTACCTTATATTTTATCATATTCTCTTCCATGGGTTTCGCTTTTAAGAAGACAAGAATGCGTCAAAACATTTTTTGTTTTCTTTCTTTTTTTTGGGGGTTACTTATAATCACTATGTTAGATATCTTTTCCTTTATTTTGCTTGCATTTTTTTTTTTTTTTGTTTCTTTTGTACGAAAAGAAAGTAAAAGATAACGAAAGTTTTAAGCGAATTAGTATATAGGGATGGAAACGTCGAGAAATCATGAAAGAAACGATTATAGAAAAGTTTACGAAGGGTGTTAGATTATGAACAATACCGTTAGAGACGTCTTACCTTCTCTAATATCCTTTGGTACATTGGACGAGAGCGATGGCATGGAAGGAGTCTGATAAATATTGGGCCGTGCGTTGATCGGTGGTAAAGATGCTACCTTGGACCTAATCGAAATGATTATCTCGATCAATCTCAATATATCCTTTTGAAAAATCCGTACGATTCATTTCCTACCTCTGTTTGCGAATCTTCTGATTTCTCCCATCGAACGAAGTAGGCGTACCGCCGCCCGAGGTGTTCGAAGAATAAGAGGATGGTCGATACGGCCGTGGGCAACCTTGAACAACAGGTGGTGATGGTACGGGTGCGTATGGTAACCGAGGATTAGCAGATACTCCTGGATGCATCAGTCTCATATCTCCTGAATTACAAAAAAAAAAAAAAGAAAAGAAAAAAAATGAGATAAAAAATATATCGATCAACAAGCATGGTCCGAGACATTATTTGATATATATGCAAAGATATATAATTATCAGCATCAGTCTCATTATCTCCTGAATTGCAAGAAAAAAAAAAAGAAAGAAATTTAAAAAAGAAAATGTTTGATCGACCATCATTGCTCGAAACGCTAGTTGAGATATGCAAAGATATATAACTATCAAAATTAAAATATCAATACCTTGCACGATATGGACACCCTGATACATTGGCAGTGGGTAGCGTGGTTGAGGTTGTGCGTTTCTGTCCCCACTTCCACCACCGAACAGTTCGTGCGCCGGAGTAGGTGACCTGCTTGCTCTTTGAGAGCTACCTGGTGTCGAAGCTCGAACACCGGTAACAACCTGAATATCGATAAATACTCGTCAATGGTTGGAATTAATTTGATATAATAATAAAACGACGTTTCATTATCTTACAGGAACGTTTTGCCTAAACACAAGATTTGGAACCAGCGCAGGAGTCATGTAAGTACCGGGTGGTGCAGGGGATGTACCATTATGCGCAACCTGATGTCCGAAGGTTCCACCAGATACCATAGTTGGTGGTGCGTAACTGCCAGAGTTGACGTACATCAATGGTACTCCGGGCATCTGTGATGGAATCATTGAAAGTTGGATTTACGTGAAAATTGTAAAAATAAGAAAAATATATTTTCTTTTTACCTGATTCGATATCGGAGTATTCGGTGGTGTAGGCACTCTGTACATAACTGGTGGTGGCTGCATAGGTTGTTGTCCTGGTGGTGGGTAATACGTTGGAACCATATGTACTGGTGGTTGATAAGTATAATCGGCTGGTGCTGGAGCGACAGCAGGAACCGAGTTGTAAGGTACTGGATAGCTGCTCATATAATTTGCTAAAAGAAACGATTCGTCACGTTCGAGAGAGGAAAAGAAGGAAAAAAAAAAGAACAAAGAAAAGAATAAAAGTAAAAATTACCATTCGATTGACTCGGCGGCGTCATAGTTTGTGCATTGAAAGCGTAATTCGGTGTAAATCTTTGCTGCTGATGTAATTGTTGTCTATCACCCGGATTTTGTCCTACCGAAATCGTCGTTCCTGGCGGTGGCACGAAGTACATCGTTTGCTGTGGCTATAAATAAAAATACATTAACGCGTTAACGTGTTACGAATGATAAGACATTCTCATGTTTCGTGTTTCATACCGGTATTTGGTTTGGCGGAGGTTGCCAATAATTAGGTTGCATCGTCTGCACATTTTGCATAGTTTGATTGGAAGATGGCGGTGGTTGAGGATAGGTATGCGGTGGCGTCGAATGATTATCGCCTGCAGCACGTTGATCGTAGATATTCATACCGACGAAATATCCGGATAAATCGGATACCTCCTAAATCGGATAAAGAGATTCCAATGAGAGAATCCGAATAAATTTTCTCTAATAAATTAACTTACGTTAGATTGTGGCATCGATCCTTGTTGTACAGGTACGCCACCGTAATTGGCATAAACGGGATTCTGATTGAACGCAACCTCGTTCTGACCATTGTTCGGCACGTTAGCTTGACCCTGAGTCGGATGAGAAGTCGACATCATAACAGTCTGTTGCTGTCCCATCCCAGGTGATTGATAGACACCTTGGTTGTACGGTTCTGAGGTAGGTACATAATTCGCGTACGGTTGTACCGTTTGATTATGACTACACGTTTGCACCGTCGTGGACGGCTTGACTAGAGTTTGTTGCTGCTGAACAGGCGTGTTGTGCTGTTGTTGCGTTAAAACTGGCGGGGGTGGCGGAGGTGGCGGAGGTGGCGGAGGCGGTGTGAACGGCAGACTAGGTGACGTTGCTGTATTCGTCACGTGAGCATTCGTCGTCGTTGTCGTCGTTGTTGGTGTTGGTGTACCATTACCACCATTGTTATTAGATTTCGAACGTTTTTTACTTTCGCTCTTGGCTTCGTTCTGTCTGGCAGCTTTGGTTGGTTCAGACATTTCGTTATGTTTGTTAGTGGCTGCCTGATGGTCGTTATTTTCATTTTCGGTTGAGAAAAACTTTGGTGGATTCTCCGGATCAAAACGATATATCGAACCATCGGCATTCGTGTACGGTTGATTCGTTTGAGGATTTATGATGATGCTACCAGGTGGTACACTGGATAAACTCGTAATAGCCCACATCACCGTTTGATTGCTTGATTCCGGAGAGGCTAGATCCTGACTAGATACTTGAGTGTGACTACATGTCATTGCCGCCACGGGCGACGGCGATGGCGATGGTGAGATCGTAGCGTCGCTGCGTTGACTTTGAGATTTATATCCACTACTGGATGGGCTTAAACGGGAACACACGCTAGCACCCGAATCTGTAACAGACAGATATTCGTCCGATTATTCTGTAGTTCGGTTAGAGGCAATCCTTACAAAACTAAAAAAAAGAAAAAAGAAAAATTCCAATCCCATGTGTGTTCAATACTTGTCTAACATCGAAGAAAATAAACGTTTAGCGAATATCATTGTTTCATAGTGATAAAAAAAAAAAAGAAGAAGGAGAAGAAAGGAAAGAAAGAAAAAGAACGATAGAAACGAACAACAAAAAATATCCGATGATCTTTATCATTAGAAAGGAATATCCCTGTACCGTGTCAGTATACCTTTCCAATCTTTAATCATCAATAATCATATCAATATTACCTGGACGAGAAATGCCAATGCATAAACTTGCAATAATCAGTCCGAGTAGCAAAGAATCAGAGGCGAACCTTGTTTCATGAGACGAGCTCCAGCACTATGCGTGGACGTTACGCTGTCCCCTCTTGATAGCATGCCTCTCGTATAGCCGTCAAAACTGGACGATTTAGAAACCGAAGGTCGTACAACTTCACCACGGTAAGATTCTCTCGTATCGAGGGATTCACCTTTCAGCAATCGAGTTTGTCTAAAATAACACGATCGGACAGATCCCTCGTATATTATAGTAATAAAATAAAGATCGAACGAATAGAACAGATCCGACGATGGAATCCTGTTCGATTATCGAATTAATGAATAAAATTTCACCTGCTCGCATGATCCGAAGGATATAACAAGCGGTGCCTAGCCGACGCATCGGAACTTTCGGACGAGGACCAATATGGCCAGGAAGTAACTTCGTTGCTCTCTCCGCTACTTCCTTTGAATATCCTCCGCCTTGTTCTTTCGTATTGTTCCTGTCGTTCCTCGAAACTCTTGCTACGTCGACAATAATCACCCAACAATCTATCAGGCGATTTGAAATTGAAATTATCTTCGAACGAATTCGAATCTCTCTTAAGTATACTTCTACGTGGTTCCTCGGATAATATAAGATCGTCCCTGATATGTTCCTTGAAACGTGTGTCAGGTATTCGCATATTTTTTGTTCTCGTTACGATCACGCTAAGTCCCGATTGATCTACGTTATGTTCCATACCGAAATAAGCTGCCACTCTGTGAACCAACATTCTGTTGTACGACGACATATTTGGGAACTTATGGCAGAGCTTTTGTCTATCCTTAGCAAACTCGATTAATTCTTTCTCGATCTTTAACAAGACAGTACGATCCTTTTGATTACGATTTATCGTCTCTGCGATGAACTGTTCAAGGTCGATACCGGTACTGTCTGTGTACAACTCGGTACTACTATCTGTTTTGGAGATTAACGATAATTAGATTACAATCAGAATGCATGCGATCGTTTGTGTTGGAATAAATAAAAAAGAAAAAAAAACAGAGAGAAAAAGGGGGAGAGAGAGAAAGAGAAAGAGAGCAAAGAGAGAAAAGAAAGAAAAGAAAAAAAGAAAGAAAGAAAGAAAGAAAGAAAGAAAAATAAATTTGATCAAGGACCAACCTCGAGATAAACACGGCGATGCGCTGTCGAAGCTACCCTGTGACGAATTTTGATGCCTGAGCTTGTGTCTCGAGCTCGGTCTGCTTACGGAAAGCGTATTATTACCGCATTGGGCCGAACATTGGTTGTTGCATATGTTAAGAGTGTTCGGCCTTCGTTGATCCGATCTTTGTTGATTGTTCTGCGCATTCGGAGCCAAATTCGTACTCTTCGGTGAATGCTGGAGAGCCTGGCCTGTCTTCGATGGAGAGACCGGGGTTTGTAACAAACCCGGTCTCTCGTTCTGATTGTTTTTCACGCAATTATTGCATTTCTGTATGATATTCGAGCCCGATGATAACTTCGAACGATGATTATTATCCGACTTATTACCGTTCGTCGGTGAGATGATGTTCTTTGGTGAATGGACCTGAGAGGGACTAGATTGACCTGCATTCCAACAACGACAACAATAACAATAATAATATTAATAATAATAACAACAAACTTTATTTAAATACTTTCAAAATAATAATATAAAATGCATTATAATTCAAACGAAAGGTCGATCAATAAAAAAGAAAAAAAAAAAAAAAGAAAGAAACCATCCAGCAACAAGAACAATTTAATTCCTCGAAGATTTCAAAGTCCGTCTTCTTTTTTAAAGAATTAATTAATTAATTTAAAAAAAAAAAAAAGAAAAAGAAAAAGAGAAAAAATCAAATTCGATCGATCATTTACCATTTCGCGATGGAACTCGACAAGTGGGCGAAGTAGCCGTGTTACGCATTTGCTTAGGTGACTGGGTCGTACAGAGATTGCTGTTGAACATCGGCTCGTTGTTGTTCAGCTTTGTATTGTTGGAGTTTGGCGAGAGGCTACTCGTGAATTTTTTCTCTGTTTCGACCGACTGAGCGCTGTGCGGTGACGACGGACTATTGTGCGGTTCTCTCGGTGGAGACGTTGATTCTCCTATAGCATGACTCCTGACCAGCAGTTTCACTTTCGTACTCGTCTAAAATATCCGAAAATGATGGGAGCTTTACTTGGATCTAATGATCAGAAGAGAGGACAGGGCAGGAATAGAAAAAAGAAAAGAAAAAAAATTTTTTCCCCCCCCAATATTAAAGGATTACAAATTTTTCAATTAATTGAAGCAAATAGAAAATATGCAGCCTTCCATTTTTTTTTCTTTTTTGAATAAAAAGAAAAAAGAGAAAACTTTATTAGGAAAAATTTTGTTTCGAGTGAAATCATTCTTTATATCGTTAGAAAAACATCTAGAAGAAGGAAAAAAAAAGTAGGAAGATAGAAAAAAATTTCGTTTAAAGTTCCCTACGATAACAGACGATGTAAGATTGGCAATGTGTGTATCCATCATCACGTAGGTACCTCTACCTAAACTTGTGACTCGTTTCATCGTGCTCTACTAATTGGTATTAACGGCTAAGCTAAATCAGATTACTTCGTCGAGGAGGAGCGGCCGAAGCAATGAGCCGAACAAGATTAAAGCTATTTAAAGAGAGCCCGTGTTAGCATGTCGATCGAATAGCACGAGTCCCCGCTTTCGCTTGTTGAAACCAAACGATTTGGTTCTTACGTTAAAATTATATCAGATATGTTTAGTTTGTTAATATTAGATCTACCAACGTAGTCTTCCTGTCAGTTGGATCGATCATTATACCATCGAAGAAAAATATTCAAAACGATTGTATCGTGGATCTCTAGAAGTTTTTAATATCAATATAGAGATTTCTTAGTTTATTCTTAATCAATTCTGATCTGATTTAATCTACTTTCGATATCTTACGTATAAACGAAGATACACGTGTGCACGCGCGCGTTCGGATTACATACACACGCTCACATATATATACATGTATGTAATTTTGAAATAAAACAGTTTACCACTGATTTATTTTATTAACTAAACGAAGTGTCACGTCATTCGTGCTACGGATTGCTCAAGAGTTCTAAGGAAAAATACAATTGTCATATCGACAATGCTGAGATTCGATAAATAAATAAATAAATAAACTATAAAAATGTATTATTATATTTTTCTTAAGAAATGTTTCAAGAGGTGACGAGAATAAACGTTAAATCGAAACGGTAGTAAACTGTTATAGATCTTTTGCCCTATTCTATAATGATCTCATAGTGCAGAGGGTTAAAAAATTAATAAATGTACTATAAAAATGTATTATCTGTTTCATAAGAAATTTTTCATGCGATGATCAGAATAAACGTTAAATGAAATATATGATGAAACGGTAGTAAACTGTAATAGATCTTTTGCCCTATTCAATGATCGATCTCATAATGCAGAGAATTATAAAATTGATAAATACACTATAAAAATGTATTATTTTTTTCTTAACAAATTTGTCATTATTATACGATGAGAGTAAACTTTAGATATGTATAACGAAACAGTAGCACACCGTAACAAATCATTTGCCTTATTCAATGATGATCTATTTCATAGTGCAAAGGGTTATAAAATTGATAGATACACTATAAAAACGTATTATCTTTTTCTTAGCAAATTTTTCATTAGACCATGAGAGTAAACGTTAGATATATATAATAAAAGAGTAATAAACTGTAATAGATCATTTGCCCTATTCAATGACGATCTATCTAATAGCAAAGGGTTATAAAATTGATAGATACACTATAAAAACGTATTATCTTTTTCTTAGCAAATATTTCATTAGATTATGAGAACAATCGCTTTAATTTGATCGAATATACGATGAAACAACAATAAACAGTAATAGAACCTTACCCTATTCCGAAAGTTCTTGCTCTCGGTATCCAATTTATCAGGTGGGCAGGATGGCGTGGGACGGTGGTGAGAGTTCGGTGCGGGGTTGCTGCCGACGGTGGGGTTGGCATTCCCGTCTATCATATCCGAGCCCGAGGCACTTGTATAAGCTGCAGTGGAGCCACCGAGGACAAGGCCTTGCCTGGAGGACGGCAACGAGGGCATTCCTCCGCGTACCACCACAGTTGGACTCTCAGGTCGACCTTGCGACCTGCTTCCTTTATGCACCACTATGCTCGGTACTGTAACAATGATTATTATATGTACACGTCAACTTTTATATTCAACGATCGTTTAAATCTTGGTTGAAAAGTATTTGTAAAAGAAAAAAAAAAAAAAAGGGAAAAAGAAAAAAAAAGGAAGAAAGTAAAAAAAAAAAAACATCCTTTTGCCACGTAAGTAATATTCGATTTCTTTTGAAACATTTTCTATTTTCTATTGGTCGGAACCTATCCATCTGTCGCACCTAGGTAAGATATCTCCTTAGTTATAGTCTCCTTTCTAATACACGCGATCGATTGAAAGAGATAATAGAAGATAGATTAGCTAAAAAAAGCTCGGTAGGTAGGGGAGAGTGCGTTATGCAAAGATTTGCTTTTCATAGATCCCTTACTCTCTACTTCATTGGAGAGCATTTTCGAGAAGCAACGTTATAAACGGATAGCTTGCTCTGAGACTAGAGAAAGACAGGAAAACAGAAAGAGACATAGAGACATAGAGACAGAGAGAGAGAGAGAGAGAGAGAGAGAGAGAGAGAGAGAGAGAGAGAGAGAGAGAGAGAGAGAGAGAGAGAGAAAGAAAGAAAGAGAAAGAGAGAGAGAAGAGAGAGAAGTAAAATCGTGAAGCGTGAAAACACTTACTCTCCAGGCGGGCCATGTGTTAAATGCGTCATGGGGTTACGGTGCAGGACTCTGCGACTGGTGGTTTTTTGTTTTGTTTTGTTTTGTTTTGTTTCGTTTCGTTTTGTTTTGTTGGGTCTTTTGCTTTTTTACTTTCTTTTTCTTTTTGTTTTGTTCAAACAGGTGCAACAGGGTTAGTACGTGAATCTTTCGGGTGGCGTGCAGCACGTTGGGCTGATACAAGGAGCCAGATCGCTGCACGACCACCTTCCAACATCGTACACTCTGGAAGCAGACACAACACAATCCTTTCGTCACCTTTACAAATTTTCTATCGGATTGGTATACGTTACAACCTATACTCATATTGGATCAATAATCGATCTCGTCCGAAATGGAATCGATCAGAAGATAGAAAAGAAAAAGATGAAGCAACAGAGACAGTAAAAAAAAAAAAAGAAAGAAAACAAAAGACAAAAAAGGGAAAAAGAAAATTAATTACAAAAAAAAGTTATCTCCCTACTGTCGCAATTTTCTTCATCGATCTAATATCTACGATCGATTATACTCGTAGTTCGTTAGATTCTATAAATGAATTAATAGTTGATCGAATTAGTTTTTATAATTGGCTAGATAAATCAAATCAAATCGAATCCTCGTTATAGAATGTGTTCCTAACGGTCGATATTTCGAACGACTTCAGATTTCGATCGACTACATGTACTAATTGGCCTCGTCTAATGAATTGCATTACCGGCGGTATGGGTATTTGAATAATGTAAAGGGATTCTATACAAAAGCTAGTAGTCTAACAAAATGGAATACATTTGAATACGAAATCGAACATATGTATTTTAGATACACCGATGGATACGCTTTATCTGTGTTTCTAGGTCGTAAACGTTAACACTTTCTCCGCTATTCGACCAAAAACGTTCGCTCTTAATACAAGTTCGATTTATAAGGACGATCGGATAAAGGTAAAAGAAATAAAAAAAAAAAAAAAGTAAAACAAAAAAAAAATAATATTAACGATAATAATTACGAGGAATTTTTCGAACGGTCCGCATTAGCGATGTTCTTTTCTTTCTTTTTTAATTTTTACTTGTCATTTTTTAACTACTTTTTTTTTGTAATCTTTCTTCTTCGACGACGACGAAAGAAGACAACAAAAATTAAAGGTATGAGAAAAGTCAAAGGGAAAATAGAAAAAAAAGGTAAGAAAGAAAGAAAGAAAAAAAAGGAGGAAAGAAAGCAAGAAAAAAAACGAACAAATTCAAACGAGATCAACGAACCTCCAATTGGTTCCCATCTTCATTCCGGAAAATCGAGAAGAGATCGTTGATGTTCAAAGTGATTTACTGAAAAATAGTAGAAGAAGAAGAAGAAGAAGAAGAAGAAGAAGAAGAAGAAGGAATACTATTCCTTCGATTCCAAAATCACTTCCTTCTCAATCTTATCCACTTCGAGCTTTGAGTTTTAAACGTTATAAGAAGAAGAAGAAGGGGTACTATTTCTTCGATTCCAACATCACTTCCTTTTCGATATTATCCACTTCGAGCTTTGACTTTTAAAAGTCCTTTAGATCTTCGATCGTTCCTGCGAAATCAATGTCGATTCACATATACGTCTCTTTCTCTCTCTCTCTCTTTCTATCTTTCACTCATTAATCTATCCTTTCTCGTCATTTCTATATCATTCTCATTTTCTCTGTCTCTCTTTTTCTCTCTCTTACACTTTCATTAAAATATATCCTCTTTGATCCTCTCTCTCTCTCTCTCTCTCTCTCTCTCCCCCCCTCTCTCTCTCATTTTTATCCAATCTTTCCAAGGAAATTAAATTATAATTCTTGTAATACATAATTAATAATTCGAAGAAGTCACTGTTAAAAAAAAAATATATAAAAAGGGAGGAAAGAGAAAGAAAAAGAAAGAAGAAAGAAAAAGAGGGAAAAAGAAAAAAGAGAGAACGTTCGAAATCGTCGATAAATCGTAAAATCCAAACTGTTCGTGGAAATGAGCTCGTAAACGAGACACGATGATACGTGACGAAAGTCGCGATTCGAATAGAAAGGTATTCAAACTAAATTCCACGATATAGTTACGTACAAATGCATAGCCGATATTTCGCTAATCGTACGTGATTTTCTATCGAACAATTTTCACGGAAATACAAATCGAAAAGAAATAAAATTTTTGTTATGTATGTATGTATGTATGTACGTATATACGTAGGTACGTACGTACGTATATATATGTATATCTATCAATCTACGAATAACGAATAAATAATAATGAAATTTTATCGACTTACCGGAAAATCTCGATTCTCGATATTTCTCACGACGACGATCGAAACGTTTACTTTCGAGAGAATCAAAGTGAAAATAAGATAGAGATAGATATAGAAAGCGTATATGCGTATGTACGTGCTCGCGTGCGTACATATGTAATATAGTGTATGTGTGTAAGAGAGAGAGAAAGAGAGAGAGAGAGAGAGAGAGAGAGAGAGTTAATGGGAAAAAAAAGAACAAAAAATACAAAAAAAAAAGAAAACAAAACAAACGAAAACAAAAGATCGAAAGTAATCAAATACCTCTGTTCACCGCTCTCCTTCCTTTTGATTTATTTAAAGGCACGTATAAACATAAACACAGACCGAAAGAGAGAAAAAAGAGAGAAAGAGAAAAAGAGAGAGAGAAAGAGAGAAAAAGAGAAAGAATCAGTCGTTCGTAGTCTTACTCTCTTACTCGCTCACTCACTCACTACTCACTCACTCGCACTCTTACTTACTCAATCACTCACTCACTCACTCACTTTCCCTCTCTATACCCTTTGACAATTTCGTATCACACCATGATCGTAGCGACGTGAGTCACGCGTTCTCCAACGACAACATAACAACAACAGGAGGAGAGAGGAACATGAGAGAGCACGAAAGCGTCACCGTTATATGTACGAACATACGAAAGTACAAACGAACGAACGAATGAACGAACGAACGAACGAACGACGAACGAACGAACGAACGAACGAACGAACGAACGAACGAACGAACGAACGAACGAACGAACGAACGAACGAACGAACGAACGAACGAACGCGCGAAACGTCGTTTACGATCGATGAATCACGTCCAATCGTTCGATCGTTCGAGACTCGTTTACCGAGGAATATAAGAAGAGATCAATCGATCTAATATGAAAGATCGAAAAGATCGACCTTTCGAAGGAAAAGAAAAAACAGAAAAAAAATGAAAAAAAGAAACTCGATTTTTTTCGGTAAAACACACACACGCTCGCAGTACGCACATACACACATATAGAAAGCGAGCGAGAGAGAGAGAGAGAGAGAGAGAGAGAGAGAGAGAGAGAGAGAGAGACGAAGTAAACAATAGTTTAAAAATCCTCTTGAAAATTCACCAATCCTTTTTTCCTCTTCTTATCTAATTCCCAATAATGATAACAATAACAGGATAACGGTAACATCAACTCTCCTTTTCACTTGTCTCAACAACGAAAGATAGAGAGATAGGGAGTTAAAGGAAGAGAAAGAGAGAGGAAGGGAGAGAAATAAAAAGAAGGAATAGATAAAGAAATAAGAAGAAGAGGTAGAAGAGAGGAGGGAGAGAGAGAGAGAGAGAGAGAGAGAGAGAGAGAGAGAAGGCACGCTTTGGCAAAGCTCCACAGCGTCTCGAAAATAGCAAACACGCTATCTCTCGCCCCTTCCACGATATATCCAGAACATGATTTTCACACGAGCTTTGTGTCTCTCTCTCTCTGTAAATTTTTCAGTCAAGTTAACTCCTTCGGTATAATAATGACGATGATGATGAAAAAGAAGATATAATAGAGAGAAAGAGAGAGAGAGAGAGAGAGAGAGAGAGAGAGAGAGAGAGGAGAGAGAGAAAGAAGACGGAAAAAGAAGTTTAAGTGGTAGAAGAAAAAGAAGTAGAAGAGGAAAAAGATAAGGATAGATTAAAGGAGAAAGAAAGAGAGAGAGAGAAAGGGAGAGAGAGAGAGAAAGAGAGAGAGACGATAGCAAAGTCTCAACGAAGACGAAGGGACCTGGACCAGCCGCAACGTAGAGACCAAGAGGAGAAGCACGATACACGATGCGTCAACGCGAGACCGCTTCGCGCGAGAGACTGAGAGAAAGAGTGAGTGAGCGAGTAAGCGAGCGAGAGAGAGAACGAGAGAGCGAGAAAGATAAAGAGAGAGAGAGAGAGAGAGAGAGAGAGAGAGACAATCCACCAACTCCCACCACCTCTCCACGACGCTCTCCAGAGGTGAAAGGGTGGGAGGTGGACCGTTGGAGCGCGTCACTGAGGGGGGGATGAATGAGAGAGAGGGGCAGAGAGAAAGAGAGAAAGAGAGATACAGAGAGAGAGAGAGAGAGAGAGAGAGAGAGAGAGAGAGAGGGAAGATACGCCTAGCCGTATGTCGAGCAAGTGCACGCGTGCGCGCGTGCCTTCTCTAAACCGTATCTCTAACGGGCGTACCGAGAAACGTTCAACCCCTGTGGACCTCATCCTCCGACGTTTCTTTCTTTCTTTCTTTCTTTCTTTCTTTCTTTCTTTCTTTCCTACTTTAGTTCGTTCGTGTTTTTTTCCTTGCCTTTTTTTCTTTCCTTATTTTTCTTTTCTTTTTTCTCTCCTTTCATTTCTTTTCTTTTCTTTTCTTTTCTTTTCTTTTTTATGGGATATACGAGGCAAGATCGGAATTTGTTTTTTTATGTGTTTCTTTTACGTCTCTTTTTATGTTGTTTTTCTTTCTTTTTTTCCCCCCCTTTTTTTGCTCCTCTTCTGTTCCTTTTTATTTCTTTTCTTTTCTTTTTTGTTTCTTTCTTTTTTCTTTTTTTCTTTTTTTTTTTTTTTTTTAATTCGATTCCCTAACTTTTCGACGAGGAACTTTTGGCAACGAAGAAGAATATTTTGTAATCGTTATTTTGTATGACGATTGTAAAATCGAACGGATATGTGTGTGGGGAGACGTGTTATTTTTGTTGTGATAACAGAAAATGTCTTCTTTTTCTTTCGTTTTTCTTTCCGTCTTCTTTTTTTTTTAATTATTTAATTTGGAAAAGATGATAGTTCAGTAAAATAGATGAACATTGTTGTAATGGTGTTCTCAAATGGAAAATTCTATATAATGATTACGTATTATAGTACAACGTAATTATTACATATTATCGTAGGAAGAAGTTTGTTAATAAATTCATATATTATACAATATATATAAAATATATATAATAACATATATCAGATAATGATAATATAGTAATATTATAATTGATCAATTAATCCATTAATTTAATTAATTCATCGAGAGTATTAAACTAATTTTTCAACCTACGAATAAATCAAGCTCTCGTTTCAACAAAGAAATCATATATTACCTTCTAACGATTTTTCTAAGTATACATTGACTACATAATTCCTTCAAAAATCTCGATATTCTCGCTTAATCGAAATAAATAATCGTACGAATTAAAACGAAGACGTATCGATACGATTAAATTTTTTACAACGAAGTCTGTCCACTGTGTGTGTATGTAAGTGTGTGCTTATACGCGCACGTGTGTATACATATTGAGTTATTATCTAAATATTTGTTATTACAACCTTCTTCCCACCGTTTTCTTTTTTTTTTTTATTTTATTTCGCAAACACAAGATGAGATTTTTAATCAATGACTCGGTCCGAGAGAATATATTTCCGAGCGTTTTTCTACGAAAATGAGAGTGAAAGAGAAAGAGAGGGGGGGGAGAGATACGACGAATAATATAAGGGAGACGAGAGTGAGAGAGAGAGAGAGAGAGAAACAGAGTATATTATAAATGAAAAAATTCCATGGGAGGCACTTTGGATTCCATGAAAGGTAAAAGAAGGACTCGTAAATTTGTTAGAGAGGGTATTGTCGAGCTCGTAAAGACAACCCAGTATAGGAGAAGGGGATGAAGAAAGATAATAAAAAGAAAGAGAGAGAGAGAGAGAGAGAGAGAGAGAGGTGGAAAATATTTTGTTTCATTTCCAATTTAATTCTTTTTATATATTTTTCTTTTTTTTTCCATTTTATTTCTCCTTTTATTTTTCATTATTTATTTGTCTTTGATTTTTTTATCAAAGCAACTGTACTCAAATAGATAAGGGAAAGTCCGGCTTTCGAGTTAAGATCGGCTTAAAAAAAGAATTCGTTTGGTGATTTAGATGGGCTGTCAGCCAGGAAAATACTGCGGGTAGGAGAGTGAGTGAGAGAGAAAAAAGGAGAAAAAGAAGAAGAGGAGGAAGAAGAAGAGGAAGCAGAAGAAAAGGAAGAAGAGGAAGATGAAGATGAGAAGAGAACGTAAAGTACGTATAGTCTGTGTGTGTGTAAAAGTGAGTGGTGAGAGAAAGAGTTATGTGATTACGTATCAACGTATAAGTAGATACAAAGCAGCGTATCATCCAATGAGAAAAAATGAGAAAGAAGATAATAGTGATTCGTTCGAGCGATAATACAGGAAAGAATCTCAAGAAATATCAGATATCGAGTATCGCGTTACATTGTTCAATGTGAAAACGCGTTTATCTTACGTTGAGAAAAAAGATTTTTTTCTATTCGAATATAAGTTAACATAGTAGGAAGTAGTGAATTCTTGCATGTACATATCTTACATATATTATTAAGTGTGTGTGCGTGTGTGTGAACAAAATATTTGTTCGTAAGAAATTCAAAATTTGCTTATTTTTCTTTCGGAAATAAAAAAGACGAAGAGTATAGAAAAAAAGGAAAGTTGATAAATAAATAAATAAATAAATAAATAAGTAAATAAAGAAATAAAGGAAGAAAATTGTTGTTCGAACGTCTCGTCTTTTCGATGCAACATCCTTTTTAAGAAAGATCTCGTCAGATGTCTACCTTCTCGAAAAGAGATTTCTCTGTCGCGTGTAGAGCGACAGCAAGATGAGAGGGAACTCGTAGAATCGTCTCTTATTTATTTATCGTAACGGCTTCATCGAAAAGTTGTTTGAGAATCAAAAAGGAAAGAATCAGAGAGTGAAGAGAAATAATATGATCTATATATGAGCGATATAGAAAATTTATATATCGAATAACAGGACGTAGGATACACAAGTATTATTTGTGACATCTATCATGCGACTTATCAGGTAACTACTAAAGGGCGTTCTTTTACATCAAATTGTACATTTCTCTTTATCTTATTTAAATTAAATGTAATTATTTGATTTCAAGAGTTATTAAAAAAAAGAAAGAAAAAAATAACTTATTTAGTCGCATGCTTACTTGAAAAAATGAAACATTTATTTATTGATACTTCAATCGGATTCTTCGATCAAAGAATAAATGAATATATATATATATATATATATATATATATATATAATGTATGTATCTGTGAGTATAAAAATGGAATATGTGAATAGAATGAAAAATTAAAAAAAAAAAAAAAAAAGAAAAGAAAAGAAAAAAAGAAAAAAGATAAATAAAAGAAAAAGAGAAGAAAAAAGAAGATTGATACTTTATCAGTTATTGTATCGAAAATCGTTTACGAACAGAGTCACAGAGATATGCGAAAAAAATCAATCATTCTAATCTCTGGATAATCACCACTGATTGTAGGGGAGGTACGACTATCGATCGTTCGTTCACCAACGAAATTCGTCGAGGCAACTAATCCCATCCGTTTGATCGCGAATCCATGCGAAAACGAGAGAGAAAGAGACGGAAAGAAATAGAGAGAGATAGAGAGAAAGAGAAACAGGGGGGAGAGAGAGAGAGAGACGAAAATAGTTTCGTATGCAGTTCTCGTGTCGCACGACGGACATCACTATCGCATCCTCTATTCCATGACGATTTAACGATTCGACGATGTGCTTCCTCTCTCGTCATCGACCTTCTTTTTCTTCTATTTTTTCTTTTTTTTTTTTGGTATTTCTTTTCTACCCGCATAAAAGATTTATGGTTAATTTATGGTTCGATAATTGGATTGATAATATAAATAATAGAAGATTGTACATTTAATTTTTTGTTACATGTTTAAACATCCTGTAACACTTTCAGTGTGTGTGTGTGTGTGTGTGTGTGTGTGTGTGTAATTAAATTAATGAAAATTATTTAGTTTCATTCATTATATTCTATTCTCAGTTCATTATTATATTATACGTATATGAATATAATAATAATGATATATTAGATATTTTTTTACTTATTTTATATATATAAATCTTATTCAAATTTCATGTGTGTATATATATATATATATATGTTTTATTGTATCTTTTTGTTAGAATATTAATTGCTAATTCTCATTTAAGAAATAATGTTCGGTGAATATAAATACGGTTTAATAGATATATTATAACGATAATTATAGTTATAAATTTTATGTTATATACGTGCAATAATTTTTTGTTCAGATATAAATGAAAAAAAATTGGGTTATGGAGGATTAACACGATAAAATAAAGATTGGTAGTAGCTGTTTTTAACGACTCCTGTGACGTAACGATCGTAATGAAAAAGAAAAGGAAGAGATCGTTAGCTCGGAACTCGCTACCAGGCGAATTAGTAATTTATTAGACCGTGGCCGAGCTTCTCGTTCAATTTCATTGGACCAACAACTTCTTCAACGATTGTTCTCAAGAATTTATCCGAAAGACTCACTGATTCTCGCTGGTTATCTTTCTCCCTTTCATTTTCTTTTTTCTTCTTTTATCTTTTTAGATGCTTCTTAATAATGTTTTCTAACGATATAAATAATTTCACTTGAATTATTCCTAATAAATCTTTTTCACATTTTTGTTCTCTCATTCTCTCTCTTCTCTTTTTATTCAAGAAAAATGAAAACTGCGTACTTCCAACCAGCTTGTCTCGTTAATATTGAAAAATTCAACGTTCACTATGGAAATGAAACGTAGTAGAAAAAGAGCATAATAACTATAGGAATGTGAAAATCAAATTAGTAACGTAAAACGTTACGGATATGTAGGTATTAATGAAATAAAAAAAAATGAAAAAAAAAGAGAGAGAAAGAGAGAAAGAGAAAGAGAGAGAGAGAGAGAGAAAGAGAGAGAGAAAACAAAAGATTGAAAATCAAAAAGTTCGACATTATATAAAGGAATACCTCGGATTCGAGATACGAAGTGGATATTAACTTTACTTTTAGGTGGAAAGTAGAAATGTCGAGAGTTTGTTTTCTCTCCTCTCTTTTTTTTTTCTTTTTTTTTTTCAGAACGTTCTCTCATTTCCAATCGAATAAAAATATTATATTCGTTTCACGAATTAGCATAGTAACGATGAAATTTATTGTATGGGAAATTCTAAATGAATCTTTTTTCTCCTTTCCGAACGTACAAATATCTATACTCTTTTCTTCGTCCCACTCATATATCTATACTTATATATGCATGCAGGTATATATATATATATATATATATATATATATATATATATATATAGGTATCAGTTTTGCGTCACAAAGTTAATGAGAAGATATTTATATCTTCGTGAAATAATTTTGAACGAACGAATGGACGAACGGACGAATGAACGAACGAACGAACGAACGAACCCCCATGTACCTTTTCTCGTAAATCTTAATATATCAAATAAAAATTTACATCGGCAATAACCGCAGCTAATAATATACTTACACGTAGACTTAATTATCGACGTTATCGATTACAGAATAGATTCAAGGATAAACTACTGTTTCGTATCTATCTATTCTCGTCATACATGAAAAAAAGACAAAGACATTTTCTCTTCTAACAGATTAGATTTCTAGGTCGTCATCGATAATTAAATATTTCTTCTTTTAAATTCCCATATTAATTTTTCACTTCAAATTTATCAAAAATATCTGTATTAAAAATGAAATAAATAATTTCTTTTTATTCTTTTTATTCCCGTTTTGATTTGTTTTCTTTTTCCCTATAATTTTTATTCGTGAAATTTTTCATTCCTTGTTTACAATGCGTTTCATTAATTTATACGTTTTTTCTTTTTACTTTTATTTTTATTTTTTTTACTCTTTTTTCTTTTTTTTTTTTTGAACTATCAATTAAACAACGAATATACAGAATCTGGAAGTAAAATTATTTTTTACTTGGATAAAAAAGAAAAAACAGAAAAAATAAAATAAAATCAAATAAAATGAAATAAATAATAAATAAAAAGGAAAATATTTACCATTTACTTATCTATCTATTTATCATCTGATAATAACCTATTAAAAATAAACGATTAGAACGAAACAAACTCTACGCGCCAACATAAATGAAAAATGTCCTCTTGGTATATCTATCTCTATCTCTCTTTTGTCCCATATTCGAGAATTCCTGTTCCCGTGGAAACTACTATAATCCGGGATTGAACGTGTGTGCGCGGGCGCATTCACATAGCAGCCCCCCGCCTCGTTTCCATCCCTTCTTGTACATACACACATACACGCAAACAAACACACACATACACACACACGCGCGCGGATGCATACATACACGTGTAAATATGTAGGACATAGGTGTACGTACACGCTGACGTAAAGAACGTACCTGTGACCAGCCACGAATGGTGTCTATGACCCATATAACACGCCCAAGCGAATCTAGGTCATGCACCCCTATATCCCCTGGAATAATACGGGGTGTCCTTTTCAACGAAAAACACTTTCGATATCGATCGCAGTACCGTGGCGCCGGTGGACCAGCTTAAACTTTTTTATCGAATCATTCATCGAATCATTTCAAATTAATTAATACGGTATTAATCAATCATTGTTGTCTTCTTTTTTGTTTTGTTTTTTTTTCGTTATACTTTTTTTTTATTTTTTTATTTTTTTTTAAATCATTACCGCGGTATTATTATTATTATTATTATTAAGAGATAATAATGTCCTTTTAAGGTAATTTGATTTGATAACAATTAGATAATTATTTATAAGTGTAATCGTGTTGTTATTAAAACAATATCTTATGGACAATGTTTCAAAAATATTTCGATAAATAGCAAAACGAAAAGATAAATGCAACTTAATTATCTTTTACTAAACAGATGCAATGTCAATGTCATGGAATTATCATTAGGCTATTAATACGTTGAAAAGATTTGATTTTATTAAAAAAAAAAAAAAAAAAATAGGAATAAAAATTGAAATCAAAAATTAAGTTTTCGATTAGACAATCGCCATCGATATCATCAGGATTATTATCAAGATATTAATGTTTTAAAAATATTGAAATAACCGAGCAAACGTTAACGATTCATTTTTATTTAACATTTATCGATAGGAATGAAAAATTTTTTCTTTCTCTCTCTTTTCTTTTTATATTTGAAGTCAGGAAGAGAAAGAAAGAAACGAAAGAAGAAAAGAAGGAAGGAAGGAAGGAAGGAAGGAAGGAAGGAAGGAAGGAAGGAAGGAAAGAACGACGTAAAGACTTTTCAAAATTATCGATGATTCAGAAACGAACGTCATCGTCGCATTTCGCAAGCTATTTCGCGAGATCATGTGATTCCCCGGCGGAAGAAGGCAACGGAAAGAACGAAGGGTGCGCTCGGTTTACCAATAATACCATCCTCCTCGCGTACTCTCTTACGCAAATGTTTTCTCCGTGTCCGTAAAAAAGCCCAAGCGATAAGCCGACAGATCGATAATACGCACCCTCGACGTTATTGTGCATACATACGAAGAGAGAAAGAAAAGAGAGAGAGAGAGAGAGAGAGAGAGAGAGAGAGAGAGAGAGAGAGAGAGAGAGAGAGAGAGATTGGACTAGAGCAATACTCGATATTTCACGAATTTCCCGCAAAATACCATTTCCATTCTCAACTCAATTTCCCCCCGCCGTAAAAAAAAAAAAAAAGGAGAAAAAGAAAAAAAAAATCAGCTCGAAAAATCTTTCGATTTATCGTTGAAAATTCATCAAAAGAGAAAGAGAGAAAGAAAGAAAAAGGAAGGAAAAAAGAACCAATCTTGGTCTTTCGTAAATTTGATAGTTCGATTAAAATATTCAACGTTCCTTTTCTTATCTTTCCTTTTCTTTTCCTTTTTTCTCCCAACTCCTTTTTTTCTTTTCTCTGTTCAATCTTAATCGAGAATATATAATCAACGAATTAAACAAAGGTTAATATAATATTTCACTCATTCCCCTTTACATCTATATTTACTATTGAAATATCGAGAATACGAGATGAGAGAGAGAGAGAACAAAAGGGGAAAGATAGAAAAAGAAACGAAGAAAAAAAACAGGAACAGAAGAAAGAAAAGAGAGAGAGAGAGAAACAGAGAGAAACAGAGAGAAAGAGATACAGAGAGAGAGAGAGAGAGAGAGAGAGAGAGACAGAGATAGAAAAAGAGAGAGAGAGAGAAAAAGACAAAGAGAGAAAGAGAGAGAGAGAGAAAGACAGAGAGAAAGATAGAGAGAGAGAGAGAGAGAGAGAGAAAGAGTAAAGTTAGTACGAATGAAAAAAATAGAAGAATCGATTTGGAGGAAAAAATCGTTTGCAGGGGTAAAATAAGCCCAGGCAAGCAACGGAGAGGCTGCAGGCGGTACAGCAGGATATTCTGCAGGAGTTGAAATGGAGAGAGAGAGAGAGAGAGAGAGAGAGAGAGAGAGAGAGAGAGAGAGAGAAGGATGGAGAGAGAGAGAGAGGGAGAGAGAGAAGAAAGGAGGGAGGGAAGGTTGTGAGGAAGGAGAACGGGGATGAAAGGGGTTTAGGTTAGAGGCCGCCAGGGGGGTACGTAGAGTTTAGCGATACGTGCCAGTCCGATGCACCCCTTGTCGCCATGGAAACGACCTACTCTCCCTGGACAGACGCATCGGCCACCCTCCGCGTGTTAAACATTCGAATAAGGATATCTGGGTACTCTTTGAACAGGCCGCTCCCTCATCCACCCCTTTTTTTCTCTTACCACTAACCTCTCTCTCTCTCTCTTTCTCTCTCTCTCTCTCTCTCTCTCTCTCTCTCTCTCTCTCTCTCTCTTATTTCTTTTTCTAATTTTTTTTATACTTTTCTCTCCTCTCTCTTTCTCTCTCTCTTCTATCAACAAAATTCTCCTTCATCACGTTTAAAATCAAAACTCATCTCTCCTTTTTTATTTCTCTCTCTCTCTCTCTCTATATATATATATCTTTCTCTTTCTCTTTCTCTCTTTCTCTTTGACTCTTTTCATCCGTTTCATCCATTCCAAAACTTCAACGAAAAACCATTACACGCAAACACTTCGTAATCGAATAAATGGATTTCTATAACGTGCTATGAATTACTATTCTAGAACTACCAATGATTAATCATTGCCCTATTAAGCTGACATAGACGATAACGATGATCGGCATCGTTATAGAATTATTTTCACTTATTGACGAGAGAAACCGATCGATTGGCAATCCTTCGATGAATTTCAGAAATGGAGTTATTTCGAATGAGATTTTTTGTTTCTTTTCTTTCTTCTTTCTCCTCCTCCTCTTCTTCTTCTTTTTTGTTTTTATTTTTTTTTCTAATATTTGTCATTTCGTTCATCCTCTATTTCTTTTCTATTTTACGTTATCGAATGGAAATCATTTTTTATTTTTTATTTTTTCATTTTTATTCTTCTTCCTTTTTTCTCGAAACGTTTGAATGTTATCCATAAAATACCTGACGTGTAACGAATCACGGTTCTCGTATAAATATTTTTACGTTAACGTTTAATAAATACATATTTCGTTTATCCATTGAGATTCTTTCAAATATCCGAGAAATCATTCGGTTTCGATGAAAAGTGCTGTGACATGAGAACGAGGGATGCATTCTGCAACCCTTTTTCTTATACTTTTGTACTTTTGTCTCTCTCTCTCTCTTTCTCTCTCTCTTCTTTGTTTCCCTTGCCAGAAAAATCTTATCCAAGGTACGTGAAAGAATTCCAAATTCGCTCGATTTTCTCGCGGAATTTTTCTTGAAAGATATGCATTCTACTGGATATATCCTTTTCGAGTTCCAATCCACAAAATTTGATTTCTCCAAAGTTTCGAAAGATTCCCTTGAAATTCGTTATACTTGAAGGATATCGTAGCAGTCTATGAATAATAAAAGGAAAAAAAAAAATAAAAAGAAATAAGGAAAAAAAAAGCTAGCCATCAAGAATTTTACGAGAGAATCAAAAATGTTCGAGTTCGAATTTTGTTACAGACCAAGTAAAAAAAAAAAAAAAAAAGGAGAGAGAGAGAGAAAAAGAGAGAAAAGAAGAGAATACAATTCCTTCAATTTCATTCGAAATTATGTTAAAATCATGAACGACGTGAGAACACAGATTTGTCTTCATGAGTATTAAAATCTTCAACGAAAGCTTTACGTAAATCATTCGTTCAGTGTCCTTCCGTATTGGCTATCTAATTCAAACCAAAGACTTTCTCCGTTAACACACACTTTATTCACACTTCCCGATATCGCGGTGACATTTTGCCAAAGTTCATTTGGCAAGCGTTCTCGAATCTCTTCCGTCCATTCGTACGACGTTTCTCTTCTTCCTCCTCCTCATCCTCCTCTTCTTTCTTTTTCTTCTTTTTCTTCTTCTTCTTCTTCTTCGTACACGAAACATACTTCGTAACTTCGTAATAAATCTTATACGTCATATTGTGTTTTCCTGCGGACTATGGATATAACTAGATGGATATCTTTTATCTGTTTTTCCCCACCGCTACAAAAATCGGCATTATCTATCGAAGAATAGAATCTTGAAGACGAAGAAGAATTAAAATTAATAAGGAATCTCGCTTTTGAGATTCCCTATTAATTTTAATGGAGACATAACTCAAAAACTTGGATTAACAAAAAAACAAAAAAAAAAAAAAAGAAAAGAAAAGAACAACTCCTACAATTTGTTTTCTTCCTCTTGACAAACTATGAAAGGGTATAAGTAAGAGAGAGAAAGATGGTAGAAGTGAAAGATAGACGGTAGAAAAAGCGGGCGGAGTGGAGGGTGAAAGGGGTGGTTATAGAAAATTGTCTTCATAAGTAAGAGAAAAGGTTAGGAAAAGGGGAGGATGGAAAATCGTTTGAATGAATAAGAAGAAAGAGCGAAATAGAGATAAAGATGGAAAATTGGGTTCATGAGAGAGACCGAGAGAGAAAGAAAAGAATGGAAAATCGTTTACATGAACAGGAAAAACGAAGAAGGAGATAGAGAAAATTATTATCGTGAGAGATACAGAGAGAAAAAGGAGAAAGAGAGATAGTTTTTGTGCGAGTAAAAGAAAGAAAGAAAGAAAGACTTAAACGGAAAGAAAAAAAAGAAAAGTTACGTTTTCGTAACTCCGTAAAAAGGAAAAATTTTGAAAATCGAAAGATTTCGGGGAACGTCGATCGTCGCTGACGAAGAAATCATAAAATAAGATCGTAAATAGTAGTAATACGAAATAGTTGGAATGAGTTAAGGGATTATGGAAAGAGAGTGAATTTATCAAGCTTGAGAGAATAATTTTAATCGTTAAAGGAAATTGCTTAACGGTGACAACGATGATAATGGCCGACCGATGATATTGTCGATGAGATGAGAATGACGCTAAGAATTTTTGCATAGCAATAGATATCGCGAGAAAAATGAGAAGAGAAGAATGGGAAAAGGTTATGGGGTTGAAAGAAATAATAGAGAAGTACTCTATTGAATTCGGGGGTAGAAAGGTTGAAAGCAAGTTGAACGAACGTGCCAGAATAATAATTCATTCCACGTGAACGTTTGTAAGTACGTAACTATGCTCTTGCGGATTTCGTTTCGTACATTTACATACGGTAATACCAGCTGTCGTTGTTATGTTCCATTTGCTTCCTCTATCTACCTATCTATCTACCTATCTATCTGTCTATCTATCTGTCTATCTGTCTATCTATCTATCTATCTATCTATCTATCTATCTATCTATCTATCTATCTATCTATCTATCTATCTATCTATCTATCTATATATATTTGTCTGTCTCTTTCTTCCATTCATCATTTCTCCATTTCTCCATTTCTTTCTTTATTCTTTCTTTTTTCTTCTTCTTCTTCTTTTCGTTCTAACTTGATCAAATCCTTTACGTTTACTTATAAAGTTTAGCGAAATAAAACAAATCAAACAAATGTACTAAATAAGAATGCGAAGTCGAAGAGAAAAAAAAGGATAGCAGGAATAGAAAAAAAAAAGAAAAGAAATCCAGGAAGAAAAAAATACGAAGTTGAAACTAATGAATAATTCCTTCCTGCTAAAGAAAAGAGAAAATGAAAAAGAAATTGTAAAAAAGAATATCTTGAAATAATCGGTCGAATTTTCGAATGTTCCGATAGGATATTTTCATCGAAATATTCCATAAACGTTTAAATTGTGCGATGGTTCGGATGAATTTCTCGATCACCCGTTATATGACCGACCCCACAAAATCGAAGGTTGCTGAACTCCATGACCCATATATCGGCAAATAGGTCAGAGAATAAGCGACGAAGACAGATCGAGTTCCTCTTCAACTTAAACCTTCTCTTCCCTCTTCCTCCCCTTCTCTCTCTTCTCTACGTACTAGACTTTCCATGTGGAAGACAGAATCCGATCTTCCTGGGCGAGATTCTCTCGCGGGACACATTTTCCGAGCAACATACCACCTTTACAGATACCAAACCAACCCTCGAAAGACTTTCATTCGAGGACTTGGAGTGGGGATAGGTACAGTGTCAGCTACGACCATACCAATTCTTTATTCTTCAATGTTTACACATGTTTTTCGATAATCCTTTAAGTACGAGATTTATTTTTTGTTTTTCTTTCCTTCTTCTTCTTCTTCTTCTTATTTATCTTCTTCTTTCTTCACGTTGAACGACGAAAAGAAGATCGTGGATAAAGAAGTAAAAAAGTAAAAAGTAAAAAAAAAAACGAATGAAAAGAATGAAGGAAGAAAGAAAGAAAAAGAATATAAAAAAAGAGGAAGAGAATGATATAGAAAAAAATATAGAAAATTTATTCATATAATCATTTAATCGATTTTATACGATTTTCTTATGTTATTCTTCTTTGTCTCTCTCTCTCTCTCTCTCTCTCTCTCTCTCTCTCTCTCTCTGTCTTTCTCTCTGCGCGATAAAAGCTCAAATCAAAACTAAAATTAGTATAAACATAGTAGGAAACAAAAAGAAGAGTAAAGAGCTTAACCCCTTTGGAAAATTCGTTCCAACAATGTGACATCCTGATACGATTTGCATACATAAAGGGAGTAATTTCATTTTCGAACGCGACTAACTTCCTTTTCTCCTTTTCTCTATTATACTTCTCTTTCTCTCTTTCTCTCTTTCGAGCTCGCGAAGCTTTGAATTACGATTTACGACCCGCCACTTCTAAAGTTAGCTCGATAATAACGGAAAGCGACCGTAATGCGAACATTATCGCATTCAACTTCTCTTTAACGAAGAAAACCAGGCTCGATCGATTATTTCTATTCTATAAAATTGATCTCGATTTAATAATTTCTATGCAATATTATATTATTGCATTCACATACGAAACTATTTTTTAATTCAAAGTGATTAGAGAAAAAAACGACAAAAGAAAAAAAGAAGAATAAACAAAATCGTGTTTTTCTATGATATTTCAAAAATATCCGAAATTTCATTTTCGAGTTAAGCGAAGGGAAATCGTTTTCGTCTAACGTTAATTATATAAAAAAAATATTAATGCAATAATAATTTTCTAGAGAACATTTCCATCCAGAACAATTTTCTATTATATGATTTAAAGAATAATCGAATTATATTCGATAAAATAGATATGAAATATCTCATCGAGATTTATAAAGATTTTTTCATTTAACAACAATTGCCTAAAAACGAAAAACGATAATTTCCATTTAAACATCGATCCAAAACAAAAAGTTTTATTAAATAATGTCAAAAAAAAAAGGAAGAAAAGAGAGAAAAGAAGAAAAAAAATATTTAAAATTTCATTTCGAGGTCTTTAAAGATAGATCGTTTTATTTGATCAATATTTTATTTTACTTTATTGGATCAAACTAAAGAAAATTAATGCCTCCGATAATTTCTACCGAAAATCAATTCAAAAAAAAAAAAAAAAAAAAAGAAGAAAAGAAAAAAATGTGTGATATCAAATAATACATACATACATACATACATACATACATACATACATACATACATACATACATACATACATACATACATACATACATACATATATATATATATATATATATATATATATATATATAAAACGCGCACATAGATTATACTCTATAAAATTCCCCTCTCAAAATTAAAAATTTTTCGTTTTAAAAATAATCGTAAAAAAAATCAGTATTTTATCAGTATCAATAATTATTTATAATAATGTTCCCAAAAGTTTCCCAACGTGTCCGTGCATATTAATTTTTCCTTATCGAATGATAAAAATCGAAGAAGAAAATAATAAGAGGTAGTAGACGTGAAGGCGCGCTTATTGATAGGAAAATAGAAGTTTGTTGCTATTTGCTGTCTCTCTCTCCCCCTCTATTTCTCACTCTCTTTATATCATTCTCTTTCGCAAAGCCGTAAAACGACTTCCGTAGAGCAGCCGTTTGCTATTTATAATGAAAATATTTTCACGACGACGTCCGACGACCACTGCCCACACGTATATCCATCGACGGATATATGTCTGAGCACGCATTTAGCACCTACGTCCATCGATCTCCCAACGCCTCTTCTTTTTTCATTCTTTATATGTTTTTATTTTTTCTTTTTTTAATTTTTTATTCTTTCTTTTTCTTTTTTTACATTTATCTCCTCCTGTACCACCAACTCTTCCACAAACCCTCCATCTCGTCTCTCTATCTCTCTATCTCTCTTTCTCCTTTTTTTTTCTTTTTACTCTTCTCGAAACGATCACCACGTATAATACCGTATATATATTATTATACACAAGAGAGATATACGTGTATGCAAGTGTGTGTTTGCGTGTATGTACGTATGTATGTATATATAAAATATATGTAAAGTAAAAAATGCTATATTACAAACTCTTTATCGATCGACTGAACGAACGAATGAACGAACGAACGAACGAACGAACGAACGAAGTCAGAGACCGAATAAAAATAATTTCAATATCGGAAAATATATATATTTTTTCTTTTTTTTCTTTTCTCGATAATATTGACTTACGTGTATAATTTATATATGGGACAATGTTTTAATCATTAGCTACATAATATTGTCGATAGAGTTTAATCGAATGGTAGAAGGGAAAGAAAAAAAAAGGAAAGAGAAAAAGAGAGAAAAAAAAAGAAAAGAATAGAAAAGAAGAAAAAAAAAAAAACAATTTGCGTTACGCTATCGCTGGAAAACTTGAGAAAGAAAAACGTTTCTCTTCGTTAAGATTTATTCGAGCTGACCGATAAAAAGGAGATTTTGCACCCACGCGTTAATGGTACGCATTTTTCAAATCCTCCACCCCGCTGTTTTCTTTCCTTTGAATTGTGGACGTTCATATAAAAAATATGCCAAGTACTATAATATCGCGTTATTGATTTCCCTCTTTCTCTCTTTTTTTATCTCTCTTTCAACTTTGCAATAAAATTTTAATAATATTTTTTTTATTATTATATATTATAGATAGAATATATTGTCGATAGTATAGTATATAATATAAAATTATATTATATACAATAATTATATATAGTTAATAGTATTATATAATCAATAATAATAATTATTATTAATTTTATATTTAGACTATTTGTTAATATTATTATAATTATAATTTTATTATTACTATATGATATATAATAATATAATAATATAATTATATAATACAACAACAACAAAAACAACAACAATATTAATAACACTAATAATAATAATAATAATAATAATAATAATAATAATAATAATAATAATAATAATAATAATAACAACAACAATAACAATAATAATAATAATGATAATGATAATAGCAATAAAAGAAGGAAAACAAATATCATATAATCTTATCGTCGAACGAGAAGAAAGATTCGATTGTGAAAACTCGTAGATCTTTCGATCGCGAGTCTCAAGAGGATACTCGTGGAAAAAGCGACGGTGTGTTATCGTAAGAGCAACACGTGAGTCGTCGACGAGCAGCTCGGAACAATAAATTCGCGGATGGACGAACGGAAAGAATGGAGGCCGTCGTTGAAATTGAAAGGAGTTATGGGGGAGAAAGAGAAAGAGAGAGGGGAGCAGAGAAAGAGAGAGAGGGAGCTGGTTTTGGTCCACGTTGGATCAATACCGTCCATATCTACTTCCACTTCCACTCCTGACACTTGCAATTCGTGTTCTTTCTCAACCCGCTTCTGACAGGATTGCATTAAAATCCATTAACTGTATGAGAAAAAAGAAAAAAGAAAAAAGAAAAAGATATTTGTATGTGCATGTTTGTGTATATGCGTTTACTTGTATAGGTTGATCAACCGGACATCTGGTACTTTTACGTAAAAAAATAAATCAATATTGTGGTATACCATTTTTTTATTATTATTATTATTATTATTCTTTGTTAAAGAAGAAATTGACTTTTTTCTTGGAAAAATTATTTTTTTAGCACACACACTCATGGCATTTTTATTTTCCAACGATAAACTACCATTTTTGGAGTATGTTTATTTTATATCAGGTATATAATATCTTTTTAATATAACCGATAGCAACATTATTCTTTTTTAGTTTTTTGTAAATTTTTATAATTATATATAATATATATATATATAATGTGTATATATATATATACATATATAATGTATATGTACACACACGCGCGCGTACGTACGTACGTGTATGGAAAAAAAAAAAAAAAAAAAAAAAACAAAGAGTTTCATATGTACGTAAGAACGTGCCAAGTAAATTTATCGAAAATTCACGTAACTCTATGATTTCCATTCAACTCCATATCGTTCGTCTCTGCTAGAAACGTATTTTCAAAACGAACTACTACGTTCTCGACAGTGAAAATCCATCGAGACTCGATTACATCGACGAGTAATAAAAGAAAACGCGATTCTTTCCTCGAATTCCAGACTTGAATCGCATTGTTTGCAAATCGAACGTGAAAAGTTTTCTCTGTTTGTTTATCCCTTACTCTTTCGCTCTCACTCTCCCTTTCTGTCTTTTTCTACCTCTCTCTTTCCTCCTCTTTTGGAAAAAATAAAAACACACGTGCCATCATCGAAACATATTTGTTATTTATGAAAAGCCACTTTAAAACATTCTAATGGATTTTTCAAAATCGTCAAAAATAATTATAAAAAATAATCACAAGAAATAATGACAACAAAACCTTGATACTCTTGGTAATTATTTTTCAAGAAAGAAACAAAAAGAAAAAGGAAATTCTGATTGCTCTCTTCGACATAATTTTCCTTTCTTTTCTTTTTTTTTTCTTAAAGATTACTCGATTCTAAATTATAAAAAAAAAAAAAAAAACAGAAAAGAAAAACAAAAAATTACAGACTCTAATACTAATAATATTTCTTACATTATCAAATTCGACAGTATCGTGTTTCATTATTTTTTAATAACTATTAGAGACTCGTAACACCTTTATACGTCATAAGAAAAAAATTAAAATATATTATCACGAGAAGCGTCCTTACGTCTATTTAACAAGAAAGCAACAGTAAATTTCACGATCCTAGTTACGAGGTTTGGTCAGTCTTTTGGAATCGGTCCAGGACTACGTCAAGACGGATTCTGACGCCAGCATCAATGAAAGAACGAAACAGAGAAAGAGAAAGAGTTAGAGAGAGAGAGAGAAAGAGAGAGAGAGAGAGAGAGAGTGTCTTCGGTCGACAAATTATATCTCTGTAGGCCTCTGAACTAAAAATAACATGCGTGTCTTAACGTCGTAACAATTTTCACCGAAACCCCTTCAAAATAGCTTCCTAGTCCTAACTTAAAAAATCGATTCAAATCTCGTTCGTACGAGCGAATAATATATTAATTAGAAAGAAAAAAAAAATCTAAGAGTTCGTATGACAGAATTCATATGATAGAATAATTATTATAAATAAATTGAAGTTTAGTTTAATAATTTTGTTTTAGTTAAGTTTCATTTAATTAATAAGTTTCTTCATAATTTTTGTGTTATTATTACTATTACTACTTCTACTACTACTACTACTACACTACTACTACTACTACTACTACTACACTACTACTACTACACTACTACTACTACTACACTACTACTACTACTACTACTACTATTATTGCCATTACACTTGCAATCTCGTAAGACACAAAAGGATTCTTTTCTTTGAAAATCTTTCATCCGAAAGAGCAATGTTCGAACGGGTAACCTTCTGAACTTATTGAAGTCCATCGAATTATTTCTTATAGTCGATTATCATGATCGCAATTGAATCGATCCTACCTGATCTATGTTGTCGGCGATCACGTATAATATTTTCTCAATCATCGATGAAAGATATAATAAATTTTCATTTTTTTTTTTAAATTTCTGATTTTCTTTGTATCAAATTTCTTTCCCGTATTATTGTTACAACGTACACACATATACTCAGTAACATATGTAAACATCTACACTCGGCGAGGATTTATAATATTAAGAAGAAAAGTTCTTCGTGCGCTCGTACTTATAGTTACATCAGAATCTACATACGCGTGTACATGTGTATGTGTATACATAAATGTCCGCAAGAGATAGACATATCTGTATACTTATAAACCATTCTCTCTCGAACGTTTCTTACATTATTCAAACATTATACTGCATTACACATTGACCGGAACTTGGAGCTTGCACGTGAAAGAAAATTGCAAGTCGCATCGTTTCCCTCACGTGAATGAATCGACCTACAGGTTCTTTCACAATGGAAACAAAAGCGATTGATGATAAAATAATTCCAAAAGAAATAAGAAAAAAAAGTATAACGATCAATTTTTTTTTATCTCGTTGATTACATTCTTTACCGATAAATCTAGAATTAATTATTCTAGCTACAATCGTTTTTAGTTATTTCCTACATTTTTTTTTTCTTTTTATATACCCATTAATTAGCGAACGGAATTAAAAAAAAATTCAACTATCTCGTTAATTTCATTCTTTACCGATATATCTTACGATTAATTATTTTAATTGTAATTATTTGCATATATTTTATCTCTCTCTCTCTCTCTCTCTTTTTTTTTTTGATATCTATATATTAAATCGAGTGTATCAACAAACTCAATACTTTCATTAATTTCGTTTTTCACTGATATCTTTAGAATCAATTATTTATTTATATTATATATATATATATATAAAATTCGTATGTAGAATTAAAGAAATGAATCAATTCGATTGCTACCTTTAACTATAAGACGAGATCCCTTGTGGTAAGTAAGAGGTAAACGAAGAAGAATCGAATAGTAAGGACAAAGGCAAAGCACAATTTCCTTGATAATCGTCGTGAAGACATACCGTTTGCGACGTGAAAAATTGATGGGATCGTGCGAGAAAGTCTTTGCGTTTTCTTCGTATCAAAGCGAGAGAAAGAGAGATAGAAAGAGATATATAACGGATCCATAGAATAAGATAGAGGATGCCGGCAACGCATGTGAATGAAAAAAAAAAGTATATGACCTGGAGTTGAATAACCGAGAGTCATCCACTTCTTTCTTATCGTATTTTGTTTTTCTAACACTAAAATTAACCAACTTAAAGAAAAAGTTTTTATTGGATTTGGTCAAAAAGTAATGTCAAAATTTTTAATGTTGTATATATTGTTAAATAAACAATAATTATATTGTTTACTGATCTTATTATTTTATATCTCATTTTATATATCAAACAAAGTACACGTTAGTATTTTTCAATGAAATTATTAACATTATGTATCGTGGATGTATTTAAATCCTGTTGTTATTGTTTTATTCAAATATAAAATACTGAAAATTCCAATACTTATTAATTATTTGTTAACCCAATTTTATACTGTTGTTACAGCAATAAATTGCTTGTTTAAATGTTGGAGATTAATTAAGATATAAATTATTCAATATTTTGACAATATCTATTGACCGACAAAATACTTCTTCTTTCACAACTTTGTTTCTAAGCGGTAAAAATTCTTAGAAATTTTTTCATGAGTCACGTTCAACGTACTCGTTAACGTAATCGATCGAGTTCGAGGTAATCAAAAACGATATCGTTAGTGAAACGATTGAACTTTATTATACATATCTGATGTATTAATGAAAAATGTTCTTTCTAGTAGGCTTCATGCAAATTTTGATTATCGTTAGATCTCCGTAATGCAAAATGTCTAAGTTGAGAATGGCACACGAGAACCGAGTGTTATCGTTCTCTATCCATAATTTATAGTTCTACATAATAGAAGAAAAAAAAAAAGGAAAAAAAACAGAATACGAAAGAGAGAAAGACAAAGACAGACAGATAAAGAAATAGAGAGATAAAAGAAATGTTTAGTCATTGGACATAACCAACGTAATTTCCCACAAATAATCGATATTTAACGAAGTTTTCTTTGCAAAAAGAAGACAACAAACTGAATTAACCTTTTAGATGCCATAACCTTTTAGAACGCATTAACGTGTTCTCCATTATTGTGTATGTAATGTCATTTTATAGAGAGAAAAAAATTTTATACGTGCTCTGGTTTGAACTTCGATTAATTGATATAATAATAATAATAATAATAATAATAATAATAATAATAATAAATTATATAGTAATAATATACTAATATATTATATAAATTGTGTGTGTGTGTGTGTGTATATATATATATATATATATATATATATATATATATACATATGTACGTATTATATATTTGAATAATGAACAAATATCCTTCTCTTTGACAAGGATAAATTTGAACTCGTTAGTTTACTCGTACTTCCGAACTTACTAGTATTTCATTCGTGAAATTGAAGAAAATATCAGGTTCCTTCAGATGGCCCTTTGAGTTCTCAAACTATACTTCGTCTTCGTCTTCGTCGTCATCTTCGTCGTCGTCGTCGTCGTTCGATTTGACTCACGTTAAGCTTGTGATATACTTCTGTGTACGTTCAATAAGTCGAGTGAATGATGTTTACCTCTTAAAGGAAATTACAGGAAACCTACAAATCGATTTACTTTCATCGTTAATAAGAAATAAACCGGATATCGACGATATATAACTCGCACTTTCTAAATTTACAAATTATTTTTTTGATTATCTCATTTTCGTTTGTTTCTTTTTTTCTATAATACTCTATTTATTTAAGTTTAGTTCCTTTCAATGTTTAAAATTAATTATTAGATACAAAGGATTATTATTATTATTATTATTATTATTATTATTATTATTATTATTATTCTATTCACATTTTTCTTTTAGAATATTCTATTTATTTACGTTGTCAAGATTTTGATCGATATTAATTATCAAATACAAACGACATACGCCATTCACTACGCCACTAAATGTGAATTTTCACATTACCAGAATTACAAATTTATTATTTTCATCGATGAAATAATACCAACAGAATCAACATTGTCGATCATAATTAATTAGTAGGAACAGAAAATACGTCGATTACATTGAAATATGAATTTTAGATTTACGAAGGTTTACGAAAAAAAAGGAAGACAAAACATAATAAAATGAGAACAAAACCAAACGAAACAAAACGAAAATAAAAGCAATAAACAAAAAAGGAAAGAAAAATGGGCTGGAAGAAATTAATTTCGAAAGTTCGAGGGAAACAACTATAAGCTACACTAATAACCAATAAACGATATACGTGTTCGCTCTACCAAGAGTAATTAACGTTTTTATCCTCGGATCGATGATAAATAAGCTAATTAATTCGTCTTATTGCGCTTTGTTTTAACGTCAAGGAGAAATCTTTTCTTTTTTTCTTTTTTTTTTTTTCTTTTTTGAGTAACGAGGGTATGGATTTTTCTTTTTGGTTTCGTCGTTTCTTTTATCCGCTTTTTTTTTTTTCTTTTTATCGTACCACCATCTTCTCTAACGAGTCTCTTTTTCTGTTTTTCTAATGACGATAGAAATCTAGTTGAAGATAGAGAGAATTAGAGCCGAAAGCATTCGGAGCTTGAAAATAAATTTCTTAGAATCGAGCTCGTACTAGAGAGATCGGGTCGATTACTTTAGGGGGAAAGGCTTATGTTCGCTGAAGATGACCGGCAACAGCTCGTTAGATTCAAGAAGAGAGATAGTTAGAGTTTCTCGAAAAACACTTACACTACTTGGCCTCTTATACAATTATACAATAACTTTAACATTAGAATCACTGATTATTTCAAATTCACTAGATTATTTCAAATGTTTTCTTTCACGATCGCTCCGATTAATTGTTATCAAAAAAATTATTATCTAAAACAGCTAAAAGCCGTATTTTCTTCTATTTTTTTTTCTTTTGTTAAATATTATGCTACGAATTTCACAATGAATACGTGTACATGCTTAAATTACTGACGTTATCAGCTCTAAATTTAAAAGACGCAAAAGATTGAAAGAAATGTAAAATGTATCATTATATTTGTATCATATTATTACATTATATATGTATCATATATATTTCAAAAGATTGAAACAAATGATAATGTATATATGATAATAATAAAAAAAATGAAATACTAAAAAATAAATATATTTTATTCACTAAAAGCTAACGAATTTTACATTTATACGATTAACCGTGTAAACGTAAAATTATTTTATTAACAATTATTATGAAATAATAATAACTAAAAAAGTTATTCTTTTATCTTTTTTTTTCTTTGATTTAGATATTATTGCAAAATTAAATGAATCTCTCACAGACACAGAAACACACACAGACAAAATTTAAAAAAATATTTGAGATTTATAGAATCGCTTGATTCATCGTTGTAATATAAAAATGTTATATCAAAAATATTGTTCTTTATATTTACATATTATCATAGAATGAAGCTATTCAAAAATATTAACTATCTATTACCTTCAACTACTTGTTGAACAAAAAAATGTTGCAAAATATAAAGAGATAGTTGTAGGGAATTAAGAACAAAGCTCGATGAAACCATACAAGTTAATCTTCTTTCTAAGATGTGAGTTAACTTAGTCGAAAAATTTATACGACGATTTTTACGTAGAATTAAAGTTCTTGACGGCTACGTTTTTTTTTTTTTTTAAACGAAAAAGATATAAGAATCTTTACGATCGCATTTATTCTTCCACATATTTCTTTTCTCTTTGTAGAACAATAAAAATAAAAAAAGAAATAAATGAATAAATAAATATATAAATAAATAAATAATAGCTAAGTATAAATACATATTTAAAACACAAATCTACTCTCAGTCAAACCTTATCGGAAACCTTGGAAAAACCAATATTCTGCTTCGTACGAAAAGAAAATGTCCTTCATTTTTCACAAACGAAAGAGGGAAAGTAGGGTGAGAAAAAGAAGAGGAGAAAGAGAGAAAGAAAGAGTGAGAGAGATGAAAGAGAGTTCCTTAACGCGTTAATCCTCGACAAAAAAACGTTTCCTTCTGACGTTAAAGAGCTCACTTTCAAAAAGACGGACGTGTTCAGCTAAAAGACCACCCTACCGTTATACCGTTAAGTACCAAACGTCAAGGTCGTGAAAGTACTTGAAAATAGGTCACGTTAAACGCGCACCTTTCTGCGTTTGCTACTAACCCATGATTTCGAGAAGGAGAACTTGAGAAGAATAATAACAAGTCATTTTCGAAGTTACTCAACAATTACTGAAAGACCACCAAAAAGAAACAAAGGGAAAGAGAAAGGAAAAGAGAGATAGGGGTAGAGATACAGAAAAAGAGAGAGAGAGAACTGCAAAATTAACTCTATAAAGAGTTACCATAGAAATTGATAAATACAAAAATATAAATAAATACGAGAAATTCAGCAAATAAGGAATTTAGCCTTTAAATAAAAGAAAGAAAGGGAGAGAGATTATTTAATCTGCAAGAGCAATCATAGAAATCGATAAATAAAACAAATATGATTCAAATCAATATTAATTTTTATTACTTGCACGCTGTATAAATAAAAAAAAAAATAAAAGATCCAGTGAATGAGAAAAAGAAAGATTAATTAATCTGACGAAAGCAATCATAAAAATCGATAAATAATAAATATAATTCAAATCAATATTAACTTTTGTTAATAATACACAGTATGAATAACAATAATAAAAGAAGCAATGAACGAGGGAAAAACAGAAAGAGAGAGAGAGAGAGAGAGAGAGAGAGAGAGAGAGAGAGAGAGAGAGAGAGAGAGAGAAAGAGAGAAATAATGCTACAAATTAATCTTCGAAAGCTATCGTATCAATTAAAAGAATAAATAGATATACACATATGTATACGTATATATATATATATATATATATATATATATATGTATGTATGTGTGTGTGCGCGCAATATATAACTCTAATTATTTTTATTATTATTACATCGTCCAAAAATAATCATTATAACTATTCTTTAAATTTTTCGAGGCAGTCAAAAAAGAAAAAATTTCTAATGGCATGAAATTTCATGATTGATTTTTAAAAAGTTCGAAGAATATAGAAAAAAAGAAAAAAGAAAAAAAAATAAATAAAATATGCAAAGTAATAGGTGTGTGTGTGTGTATGTTTGTGAGAAAAAGAGAGAGAGAGAGAGAGAGAGAGAGAGAGAGAGAGAGAGAACAAAACGCCAAAAGAAAAGAAAAAGAGAAATAAAAAGAAAGGAAAAAGAAGAAACAAAAAGAAAATATGCAGTTTGAGCGAATCACGAGGATGGGCCGACGTAGTTCACGAACTTGACCTTCGCTTCGCAACGAACACATACGTATCTACACCCACACCCACACCCACATACACGTACACGTACACGTACACGTACACGCTCACTCACACACATATAATACACAAAGAGGACAGACAGACAGACACACACATACATACGTATACGAGAGGGTTGTTCTCCCCCTCCTTCGATCGAATCTCCGCACACGCTGGAAATTCCCTCGAAAAGAAGGTTAGCAGGGCCTCCTCCCAGCCTATATGTAACGTACTACATATGTATGTGTGACCATGTATTTATATACATATATATATATGTACATGTAGATATATAAATTATGTATGTGTGTAAGTGCTCGCGATACCGCATTAACCAAATACAAATGTTCTCTCTCTCTTTTACTTTCTTTATCTTACTCGTTTCGTTTTTCTCTCTAATTCTTTTCGTCTTCGTTGCGTGTCAAAGAAGGATCCAAAGAAAGAAAGGAAGCAAGGTATTCCGAAAACTCGCGTAATCCGTCTTCGAATAACGAGGCACGACATTACTACGATCGATTCAAACACGATTCGACGAATCCCCCGCGTGACTCATCTCGATCCGTACGAGCTAACTGACACGATCGCTTTCTCTCTCTCTTTCTTTCTTTCTTTCTTTCTTTCTTTCTAACTCTCTTTCTCTTTCTCTTTCTCGACATGATGACCTTCACGGATAAAGGCCATACATCGCGAGCTACGTGGATGATCATCGGTAATCCGAGAACAGGCCTGGCCGATTCACGGTCACCTTGAACGTGAAATTCAATCTGATATCCTTGTTTCCGTATTTCTATATATATTTTCCATTTATTTATATATTTATATTTATATATATATATGTGTATATACGTGTGTGTGTACGTGTGTATGTATATATATATATATATATATATATATATATATATATATATATAGAATTATGAAGAATTCCAGAGGGAAAGTTTTGCAACGACGGGGTAATTTTTATTTCCATTTCTATTTTCATTTTCATTTTTATTATGTTTTTTAATTTAGAATATTCTTTTATGCGAGTGCGAACAATTTTTGCTTTTATCTTATATAATATCTTAGAAATATTTTTAACGACGCGACTCATATCTTTCTTTCCCTTTTTATTTTTTATTTTTATTATATACACATATATATATATATGTTTCGATATATATTAAATTATGTATATATAAAACTGTTAAAAAAATAATTTTTTTGTCGAGAAAATAATGAGATTATTATGATCGAGATATAACGAGATTTATGATTTTATTTCTTTTTTTTTTTCATTCCACCTTTTCTCTTTATTCTTTTTATCGTCAAGCAATTCTTTCTTATCCTTTCTCAAGAACGAAGAACGTATCGATCTTATTATTAAATTTTCTCGAGTCGAAATACGAATCGTACCGAATTAGTCAGGATTTAGGTTAAATTGTATTTTCTTTTTTACTTTCTTTTTTCTTTCTTTCCTTCCTTCCTTTTTTCTCTTTTATTTTTTAAGAACCACCCATCTCCCTTTCGCAATGAGAACGTCGTGAGCGTGAGCGGCAAAATTTCCGTAGGCCTTGGCCTCAGCATAAGCAACGTGGTATGGAACGTCGGTTGGTATGACTTTGAAATTTCTGGATAGATCTGATGAGAGAGAGAGAGAGAGAGAGACAGAGCTCTCGGAAATCCTGTTCGTATTATTAAGGGATGAATCATAAATTTCACCGGGCATTATGGTAATAACAGTGTTTAACAATGTTCTCGCGAAAATCAATTCTATTCTTCAAACATTTATAACGACATCGTTCTCCTTCATTCATAATGAAAGTATCTACGACATTTTTTTACGCGAGAAAAATGAAGAAGAGAATAAAGTGTTGTGATATGTGACGGATGAACGATGAAAAAAAAAAAAAAAAAGAAAATAAATAAAGAAGAAAATAAAAGAAGAAGAAATTATTATGTTAGAAGAAAAATATCTTCTACGAGAAATTATTTTCCGTAATACGATCTTTTGTCGACGGAACAATAAAACAAAATTAACACTTCAAAATCCAATTTGTTGCTTTTCTTTTCCTTCGTTCTTTTTCTTCGCGTCTAAACAAAAATTATATAATATGACACGTGCTTATGTATCTTCAGAAATTTATTGTTAAAGTAGGACGTGTTATTTGTAGTATTCTATAATATTATTGAAAAAATTTATATCGTATTTCTCGAAATCTATGCTTAGAATAAAATATTTATAATCTCTTTTTAAAATGATGTAGATTTAAAGAAATTTAGAATATATTGCAATTTATATTTTATTTCTAGCAAACATTAATCTTTGAATATAAACTAACAATTTTTACTAAACAACTGAAATAAAAGTCAAACTTTTAATAATACACATAAACGACTATGAGAGTATAATCTCATAGTCGTAGAAAGTTAACAAAAAAATAAGAAGGAAAAAAGAACGTGTCGTTCTACAAAATTATCTTGTAAAATTTCTCTTTTCTAAAAACTTTGAGATCCGTCGAGAGAGAAGAGAGAGAAAAAAGGAATAACTTCAAATCAACATAAAAGAAGAAACCGCGTTAATACATATACACACAATAATATATACATTAAAAAAATTGTATATATACTAACAAAATATTAACAATTATTTCACTTTATCGTTATAAAATCATTTGTTAATTCGCGTACTTTTAATATATATTTTTTTTAATCTAAATTATATATTGACGATACTGCTATAAAAAAAAAATAAAAATAAAAATAAAAATATCTAACATAATTCCCCTATTACAAAGTTATATTGTAAAACACGAAAACGATTTGCTTGTAGTGGGTTATAAACTCGTAAAGATGTTAAATGTAATCCCTCAGTTCCTACGACATTGCCATGCTCGGATAATATAATGTCTGACCAAGTTAACTCGTTACTACTGAAGTAGGGTCAACGTGTGGCTGACTGTAACGTAGTCACATCACTTGCACTACACGAGAGCAGCTTCGTCTGACTTGCTGCTGACTCACACCACTCGCCGCAGTGATAATTATATACCGCGTGTCCTTAAAACCTAAGTATAATGTTTCCATCACGTCATGGACAAGAAAATCATGTAAACGTTAAAATTATAAACGATGGCAATTAAAACGGGTGCAACCATGTTCGATGATTAAAGAAAATGATATATCTACGTATGTACGTACGAATGTATATATGTATTCACGTATATATGTATTTTACTTTTCTTTTCTCGAACGTTTAAAAATAGAAACGACACAAGTTTCTAAATTCGATCTGTGTTAATTATAACGAAGGAGTAGTCGGAAAAAATTCTTTTTTTTTCTCTTTTCTCTCTCTCTCTTTTTCTCTATCTATCTATCTATCTATCTATCTATCTATCTATCTTTCTCTCTTTCCTTATGTGAAAGGTGAACAGGTCGTACGTTTATCGAACGCATTCCAACGATTCTCGTTCTCTATGCAAAGGCGTGGTATGATTTTTATCTGAAATAAAAAAGAAAAAAGAAAAGAAAATAATAACAAAAAAAAAAAAAAATAAAAAAAATATATATACATAATAAGAAAGAATCGTGATTCTGCGAATTAGTAGGTAGGATAAGGCCAAGGTACAACATGTGTGCCCGTGAAAGGCCGAACTTGGCACGAACATCGAACTTTCTCACAGAAATCACTGATTGTGACTGGAGTTAATCAATGCCAGAATGTATAATACGATGCACTGTCGAAATGATGTACAAAAAGAATATAAATAAATGTATATAAAAAAGATACTATCAGAGAAACGGACAGTCGACGAAAAAAGAAAAAGAGTAAGATAAATTAAAATAAAATAAAATAAAACAAAATGAAACAAAACTAAAGAATAAGAAAAAACGAAGGAGGAAAGAAAGAAAAACGAGAGTCAAATGTAATAAATTATTAATAATAATAATAACTAAATAAACAATTCTTTGTCATATATACATATATATATATATATATATATAAAAGTAAAAAAAAAAATTAAAAAAGAATTGCACGCATTAATTTCGCATAGTACTGTGGTACTACAAGTGAAACGGAAAATCGTATAAATATCCCAAGACGTCACGCGAGTTACAACGCTAAAGGGAAAAAATCCTTGCTCCAGTGAAAGTACTATAGCAGGGTGCTATTCAAAAATAACACACCTGCATACTATAGCCTTGATCCTGTGCACGCAACGCGAGCCAACATGTAACACATACGTAACGAACATACATACATGCATTTATAGATAGATATACGTATATGTAATGTAAGAAGTCAGGATACGCAGTACGACACACGTACGTACTTATACATATACACACAATGTAAGAAATCGGACGCAGAACGACACACTTTTTCTTTCTTAAACATACATTGTCATACACTCACAGTCTCTCTCTCTCTCTCTCTCTCTCTCTCTCTCTTTAGTAGTAGACAGAAACCAAGCAACAGCATAATGTTACTAGCGATTTATGGTTGTGGTTAGAAGGGTGTCGTGCGATTTACGATCAAGTTTGCATTTCTCCTTCTGTGTATTCTCTCTCTCTCTTTCCCTCTCTGTCTCGCTCTCTCTCTCTCTCTCTCTCTCTCTATTTTCTTTTTCTCTTTTTGCAATCTCAACAAAAAGTAAGACGTTCGAATCCGTTTTTGTTTAATCACAAAAATTCGATCATACTATGACGAATCGATAATTCGTTATATCAATAATTTCGAGAAATTTGAGAGTCATGGGAGATGAATATGACAAAAATAATACAAAATAAATACAAGGAAATACAAGTTCATGGATCAATGGTACGGTTAAAATGGTAGTATATCTAGCGATATATTTTTTCTGTGCGATTTAACGACGACGTGAAAAAAAAAGAAAAAGAGAAAAAAACCATGGAAAAGAGAAAAAAAAGGAAAACGCGCGTAACGTCAAATTCGCAACGATAATTTCGCTATGCTACGACAGAAATGATTCCAATAAATGATATCACGTTTTTTGTGAAGTATCATTCAGGAAACTATATATTATTAATAATATTTGCTATGCATAAGTTTATATATATATAATATATGTGTGTGTGTGTTAGTTTGGTCAATAAACAATATCACAAATTCCAATATTTTTACATCTGCATAAATAAACAACACTGCATTCAATAATATAGTCCTGATACAATACTATTATACACTATAGTATAGTATTGTTTATTTGCATATACATATACTGCAAATTCCGTCATTACTTATTCACCGATCCATATATATATATATATATATATATATATATATATATATATCTGAATATTATCTAGTAGGAATATATAACATATATAATTTTATAATAAAAAAAAAAAAAAAAGAATGAAACAAAACTAAAAAAAAAAAGGAAAAGAAAAAATCAAAACCACACAATACGTCGGTATAAAGACCTATCAGAAACATATATAAATTCTTTATTAGAAGTAAACGATCGCTATATAAACGACTAACTAAAGATAAATTTTCCCTAGACGACTACACTTAGGGAAATTTCAAGGATAAAGGGGAATACTCCTGGTGATAACCGTGCTGGTAACATTCGGTTTTGCATTACTGTCAGGTGATACCTGGAGAAGAGTATGTCTCTCTCGCTCCTCTCCTCGTTACCTTCCTCCTCTTCTCTCTCTTTTATATACAGACTATGTGAAAGAAAGAGAGAGAGCGAATTTATCCTCTCTGCGACTCCTGCGCGTCTATGCTCCTGAAGAAGAGGAAGGGGTAGTAGCTGGAAGTAGAGAGGGTAGTATAGCCAGAAAGAGAGAGAGAGAATGAGAGAGAGAGAGAATGAGAGAGAGAGTGAGAGAGAGAGTGAGAGAGAGAGAGAGAGTGAGTGGGATAGAGAGGAGGTTGAAAGGGTGAGGTGGTGAGGAGGCTGAACCATAAAAGTAGGGCAGTAGTGCGGTAGAGCAATCAATAGAGGCTGAATCATGGCGGAGAGGAGGGAAGTAGGACGAGGGATATGGAAAGAGAGAGAGAGAGAGAGAGAGAGAGAGAGAGAGAGAGAGAGAGAGAGAGAGAGAGAGAGAGAGGAAGGGAGGGAGGAGGAAAGGATGGTAAAAGCCGTCGTGGAAATTCGGGCTTGTGGGTGGAACATCGAAAAAGTCGAATGACAAACTGAGAGAGAGAATGAAAGAGAAAGAGAGAGGTAAAGAGAGATAGAGAGAGAAAGAGGTATACGTTCCTTCGGAAAACTCGTATCGATCGAAGAGACAATCAACGACTTTCCCTAGTCCATGTTTCTTCATACTCTTTCGATTCTCGATTTTTATTCGAGATATAAAAGCCCGCGTGTTTACAACGACTAACAATTTTCTTCACTGATAGATGATCCTATTCGCCTACTACAATGTATTATATATTTTTAATAATAATAATAATAATAATAATAATAATAATAATAATAATAATAATAATAATAATAATAATGTTAACGATCAAATTTCCTACTATACTTTATTATACCTATAATGTTCATAACAAAGGAAAACGATGAAAATAAATCGTTGAACTTATCACCTAACCTCAAAGTATTTGATTATCGGATATAAAAAAAAAAGAGAGAAAAAAAAAACGGAAAAGAAAAAAATGCTTGCACTTGTAACAACACCGTTTAAAGCGAACATTATTAAGGATTGATAATAAGTTTGTTAGGCAGGTTGCATACGTTAAATATTTTGTAAATAATTATGATTGCAAGAGACAAGTCTTAAGTGAGCCTAGACAGGCGTCACTTTCGTTTAATAATAAATTAAGAAAATTCTCTATAGTGTGTGTCTGTCTGTTGACGACGACGAAGAAAGAAGATACTACGTCCGTTCGTTCGATCGATCTTTCGAAGACTTTGATGTCCTTCGACGACTCGAAAAAAGAATATAAAAGAAAAAAGAAAACAATCTTATTCGAGCTTATCGTCGTTCAAGTCATCCGTGAAAATCCTAATTTTAAGAAAAGCTATCGATCCGTTTCATGGCGGACAATACCAATTACCGAAATGACTTCGAGTGATCTCACAATCAGATTCGGATAATATCCTTGATAAACTACAGGCGGTTCCTACCATCGATATGCTTTAACTAAAATTAGACGATTTTCGATCGGTCGATGGTCGTTTTCAACATTACCGTTCACGGCAATGAAGATACGAAAAACGAGCTAAAATGGCAATTGGTTATCTATCTATCTCTATCTCTATCTCTATTTCTAATTTTATCTTTATCTTTATCTGTATCTCTCTTTCTGTATTTTATTATAATATGACGTAGTACAGTCATCTTGAAAATGAATTGCAATGAGAAAAAAAAGAAGAGTAATATTTCGTTAAATAAAATCTAATCGAAAATATAACGTTCGTTTTATCACAAATATGAGAGGTTATATTATACATACGAATATTATATATGTGGATATACGTGTGTATATATATATATACATATATATTAACCTATATAAAACACGCACGTATACAATTTCGAAATTTCCATTGGGGAATACTCTCTCCACTTCGTTTTTTCCACCTCGACGAAAAAATGGAGGGAAAAGAAAAACAAAAAGGAAGGAAAACAAAACGGAGAAAAAGAAAAAAGAAAAGAAAAAGAACAGTAGACAAAAGAATGGAGTGTAAATATTCGAAGCAATGCAAGAACGGAAATGAAATGTAAATCGCGACACGTAACGAAGCACACAGAAAGTATGGAAAATTCGGGCACCTATAAATATTACGAGCGTCCATTGCACGTTTCATCGTTCGGAAAAAATACATACGAATTAAAAATTGAACGTTACCATCGGACCATGGATTTTAAAGATGAAACGAAATCTAACTGGATGCTCGACCGAGCACGTTGACCGTATATTATATATACACGTGTGTGTATATATACATCTTACATATATATATGTACATATATATATATATATATATATATATATATATATATGACCCATTCTTTCGTACGAATACATTGAACATACAATGTATGACAAGTTATACGTATATCAAGCATGTATATATTTACATATGTACATACGCGTGTATTAAGTATATATATACGACGTATGTACCTGTCACGCACGATCGACGCATGCTATACGTGAAATAATTCGTAGTCACGCGCTATGAGTTTCGAGGTTATGATCGATCGGTTAAATTCGTTCGACGGAGGAAACAAAGAAATGCGAGTAGAATCTAAAGTACATACGCGTATATATGTATATGTGTATTGTGTATGTATGTGTATATATATATATATATATACACACACATCAGAGAAAGAGAGAAGATATTTTGATAGCCATAATGATACTCGAAGTATTGTTCGAACATATCAACAGCTCGCGCACCTTCGAATTCTTCGTCGAAATAACGTTTACATAAAATTCAGGAGAGAGACACCTAGTGGACTCCGTGAAACATTTCTTTTTCTCTCTCTCTCTCTCTCTCTATCTCTATCTCTATCTTTATCTCTATCTCTATCTTTATCACTATCTTGCTCGCTCTCTCATTCTGTGGTATATAATCCAAGGAACGTAAGGAAATAAAAAAAAAAGAAAAGAATCACTCGCACGATTCAATAACAACGATTGGCGTAACACGTCCGAAACGTAATTATTTGTCGCAAGAGGAAAAATAATTTTTCTCTTTAGAGACAGTACTCACCCGATTTCTAAATATACCCACACCAAAACTCCACCATTTCACCGATTTTCACCGCACTCCCGGCCGTGTATATTGTTGTCCTTTGCCTTTTTTTTTAAACACACACGACCGACCCGTGGCTCTATCTATCGTTGAATGCGCTCGCAGCACAACCTCGACGTCAGATGGCGATGGCGGGATTAACGTGCGACGGTGGCGCCATTCTCTAGCGCTCAATTAGATCGGCGGCAAAATTTAAATTTCCTCGAACTCGACATCGTCTTTGTTAAGATCGCTCACGCGACTTTCAGTAGTTTTATCTTTAACAAAATAAACTGTAGGTTCTTTTTATATTTTCCTGGGTTTTCTTTTTTGGTATCTTTTTCTTTGTTTTTGGCTTTTTTTTTATAAAGAACATAAGATTATTTATTGGATATCAAGTTTTACAAATATTATCACACACTTGTTATGAATGTTCATTAGGGATGGCTGTCTTAAGATATATCGTACAAATATAATAATTATATTCAATAATGGCTATATATATATATAATATATATAATATATAATATATATATATATATACGTGTATATATATAATATGTATAAATACTTAATTACCTTACAAAGTGGCAGTGCCTTACCTACGTATGTATGTACATTCATAGAAACGAAATAAAATAAAATAAAATAAAATAAAATATGATATAATATAATATAATTAGTAAAACGTGAAATACTATGTATCTTCAATGTTAACGTTAAAAAACAAAAGAGACAATGATAATTACGTATGGAAATGACGAAGGATAGAGCGACCGATTACTAACTGTTTCACAAATATATTCGCTCAGACTCGACGCGAATGAGTTAACACGAGAGAGAATCAATAAATAATATTATCATTTATATAGAAATAAATATATATATATATACGTATATAATATAAAGTACACATATATACTTTATATATATATATATATATACATATATAACTATACTAATTATACTTTTGTGGTAAAATATTTTCATAGGCCTTCTTCTGTAGGCCCTGCACTTAAGAATGCTTCGCTTTTTCCTTAACAACTCAATAGTTACAATTTCCATATATAATATTTATGTATGTATATATATATATGTGTGTGTGTGTGTGTGTGTGTATACTTAATGTACAAGTCATTCTCTTTATCAATATATATGTTGCTCACGCGCGTTTCGTTCGTTATCGACCGTAAAAGCTTTTAAATCGCTTTATCTTCAAACGATTTCAAAATTTATTGGGGGAAAAAAAATAAAAAAAAAATATATATATATATACGAAACATTAGCCACGCTCGTGGGAGCTTAAAAAATATACATGTATAGAGATAAAATATAAAAATTGTCCTGCGCGGTAAAAATATCTTTGAAAATGGAGAGCCCTTACGATCGAATGTTTCTTTTTTTCTTTTTTTCTTTTTGTTGTGTTGTTGTTATCGATTTTCTTTTCTTTTTTTTTTGTTTTGTTTTTCCTTTCGTTCTTTACATGTATAATCGTATATATAACATTGAGACGAGGAGCTTATCCCGATCCAGCATATAAATAAACATGATTGAAAAATCGTTCGAAATACAATTACAATTAGAGGCAATAATAATATCGCCTGCGTGGCAGTAAATACATCATTAAAAGCAATAATGCTGCATACTTATGATTAGACCGAGAAAAAATTATATTTACGATCGCACGTATACACGTTAATTAATAAAAATCTTTAAAAAAAAGTCCTCCTTCAGTTTCCTATAACTTTCACGGGATCGGACATTTCGTTTATTTGAAACTTTTTCGTTAAAATTTGTTTCTTTTCTTTCTTTTTTTTTTCTTTTTCTTCATTTTCTCATGGTTTTTTTTCTTCTTCTTATTTTAGCCTACATCGGGAATATTTTTGTATGCGCTGTCTTCTTTCTCTTCTCTTCTCTTTTTTCTTCCTTTCGTATTTTTTTTTTTTTCACTTCGTTTTGTTTTATTTTGTACAATATCTCTCTTCTCTCGTATGTATTTAAGAAAATACAAAAGTGCATAAAAATGTTGGACGTAGATAAATTCGAAATTCCTAAAAGCGTCTTTATTTCGCTGCATTATACGTTCGTTATTATTATTATTATTATTATTATTATTATTATTATTGTTATTATTGTTATTGTTATTATAATAACTATTATTATTTATATTATTATTATATATTTATTATTACTATTATTATACTACCCTGCACTCTCTAAAATTCTCTTTTCTTCTTTTCTTTCTTTTTTTCAAAAATTGTAAAGTCTACTTTCTTTCGCATTTATTTCTTATTAAGCAAATCCTTAGCCATTGGAAGTGATGGAGTTGTAATCGATATCCTTATGTATAATATCAAAAGGATATGAACGTATAAATCTCTGAGGATAGATTAGTCTTATATTGAAAAAATGTTAAATGTCTCGATGATTCTTGGCGTAGATAAAAACTTGTTAAATATTATTGGGTTAGATAGATAGATAGATAGATAGATAGATAGAGAAAGAGAGAGAGAAAGAGAGAGAGAGAGAGAGAAAGACAGAGAGAGAGAGAGAGAGAGAGAGAGAAAGAGAGAGAGAGTACGAAATAGACATAAGAATTAAATACGAATCGATAAAAAAATTTTTCGCTGTGAATTTTTTGCACGGGTACGCATCTCTCGTTGTTACATATATTATTAATATAATTCTAAAACAAAGTATGCGAATTCTCGTATTCGTATATAATCAATTTTTCATTAAGAAAGTAATTAATAAAAATGTGTATATATATATATATATATATATATATATATATATAATAATTCTGTTGTGGTAATACTTTACGCTTTAGACGTGGTCGCTCCATTCAAAAAGAAAAAAAAAAAGAATTCAGTTATTTACTTTTTTTTTTTTAACTGACCAATTAAACGAAGAAAAATTGTTCATCTTCGAATCTAAAGAAACAGCATAAACGCTCGTATATAAACTTAGCAATAATGTATGTTAGATCTCGTGAAAATCATTTATGCTTTCTTACAGCCTATGGTTATTATAATTCTAAAGTAACTTGTCCCCCAATGAGATCGTGATATTACATTCTTCTTTGCTATTATCTAACGAATGCGACACGTTAAAGTAGAACAACATACACAACATGTTTCGTTTTGTTTTTTTTTTTTTTTCTTTTTCTTTCCTTAAATGCAAGAGAAATTCATAAAGAGCTGCCATTTATATTGAGCACGAGTTTTTGAGATCACGAAGAAAGAGTTTCAAGTATTTATATGCTATAATAGTTTTCACAAATGCATAAATCAAAGATTATCAATGGGAGAGTGTATGTATGTATGTATGTATGTATAAATACGTTTAACATTTATACACTTTATTTTTCGAGCTGAGGTGATTATAAAAGTGATTTAATTAATATGAATTTTTCGTTTCGAAACATTCGTTTGGGTTTGAATTATTTCAATATTATTTTTCTGTAATGACGTGAAAGCAAAGAATAATCGAGTATGTATGTTTATTCTTGGAAGAAAAAAAAAAAAAAAAAATCGTTTAAGGTAATCTGCAATTTTTTTTTAAATAACGCGCCTGGATAAAAAATGTATATATATATGTATATATATGTATATGACTTAAATCAAATTTCATAATCACCAGCACATTTATATGCTAAGTCTGAGCATAGAATATATATAAACTTCCTTTCTTTCTTTTTATTTTCTTTTTGTGCATTTTCTATCATAACACGCAAAACACATGCGTTGTCACGACGATCGAGTAAAAAACAGTTTGCAAATTTTTCGAACGCGCAAAAAGGGGTTGGTTGGGGTGACGAGGGGCGTGGGAGGGGGGGTAGAAAAATGAAAAAATATTTTCATTCCTCATCTTAGACTTTTTTTAAACTGTTAAATTTATGCGATCGAAAGATGCACGTATTTATGTATGTATATCGTCGTTGGAAGAATGAGAGTTTATCGTAGTTTAGTAATCATAAAAATGACAAAAAGAAGTCTTGTATGAAACGCGTGAGACATGAAATTGTAGCGTTGTCGTTTACTTATATATATTTTTTTTTTGCTTTCTTTCTTTCTTCTCTTTTCTTTTCTTTTCACTTTTAGGCAAGATCATCTCGTTTATATCGAAACATTACAAGTACCATCTTAAAAAAAAAAAAAAAAAAAAAATAATAAATAAATAACCATAGATCGACATCAATTTGAATGTTCTATACTCTCGTTTCTCTTAAACCCATCGTACGATTCAATTGAATTATTGTACTTTGACTTTCAAATTTCTTATAAACAAATGAGAACCTTTTCGATAATAAGGTTCCAATTATTTATATTACTATATATCTTACGTCCTTATCCGTATGCGCACAGCGAAATAGTATTTCTCTAAAGGTTATGATAGAGAAAAAAAAGAAAAAAATAAACAATAGATTGTTCGTAGATTTTTACGTTGGGCACTTTGATATTATAACACAACACTGAAATGCTTACGTCCTTAATAAATACACTGCACGACAGTGTTGGAATACATTGGCAAGTACGAACTTTGAGTTTCACTCAAAAAAAAAAAAAAAAAAAATAATAATAATAATAATAATAAAGCAATGCTAGTACAGGAGAGACAAAAAAAATTGTCGACTAGGAAAATAATTATTTAATAATTCGTATAACTTGTCACTGATAAGCATATTAATTGCCCGATTTAAGTAACTGTTATTCACGTCGTTCATCGACGCTCGTCAATCACATATATACTTAGGAAATTATAAAAGGGGAAACAAAAAAAAAAAAAGAGAGAAAAAAAAAAGATAATTAAATACATAAAAGAAACCTCCTATATAAAGCCACAACATAACGCAATCATCATTGTAAATTGACCTCTCGAGTACTAACATTGAGAATGCGTTGTCATATCGTTTATCCAATTCGGATGGCACACAAAATTTAGGAACCTGCTACTACCTTAGCATTCAAATTCAGATGCTGTTATGGCATTTAGATCTTTCATTAGACCCTCTAAATTGGCCATCTCTTGATTCAATTCTTCTGTACTATATGAAGGCTGCGAAGATAAAAGAAAGGAAAGAAAAATCAAAAAAGGAAAAAAAAATGAAAAAAAAAAAAAGAGAGAGAAAATTTAGATATAGATATCTCATCTTACATTGTCGAATATAATTTGAATAAAATGTTTTTTTCTTTATTTTACCTTTAATCGTTCTACTTCCTCAGAAGTATGTGCTGGATTAGAAACCGAAGCTAGTCGATTCTTCGCTAATTGCGACGTAGACCCTTGAGGTTTTTTGTATGGACTACCAGACATCGTTGGTCTTACAGTTACTTGTGATACTAGAAACGATTAAATAAGTGTAAAATGATAGATCGATTAAATGTAAATATTATTGCATATTAAAACCAACCTCCATGTTTCTGCTGTGCTGGGGTAGAAGGAGCAGATTGAGGAGGAGGTGCTGGTACACTAAAGCTTTTCAATGGATGTCCTTGAAGCCTTTTACTAGTACTACTATCTAACGCTGTAGCACTACTAGTAGGCTGGTTACCACTACCGTAGTGGCTGGAAGCATACTGACTACTCCCACTGTATGACTGTCCACTTTGGCTATATGGTAACTAAACAAATATTTTATCGAATAATACGGTAAATAATATAATAAAGTAATAATATTTTATGTCTTTAAAAAACAAAAAAGAAAAAAAAAACAGAATACTTCTTAAGTCTCTTACTTGACTTTGTAGAGGTTCGTAAGAACTTGGCATATTACAAGAATCTGGACTCGATTCTGGTGTTGGCTCTAAAGTGATGTGCGCTCGACTTAAACTGTATTGTGCCACGGTACGTGGATAGTTTTGTCTCACCGATGGAGCATCCGCGCACGTGCTGTGGATTGTTGGCTGTGACAAACTGCTATTGACGATTGGTGTTGCAGTTGCTATAGCTGGAAAAAATTAAAAGATCACTGTCCATAATAGGATAAACGAAGGATGTGTTAAAAAAAAAAAAAAAAAATTAAAAAAAAAATTAAAAAAAAAATAAAAAGATAATAAAAAAATACATAAAAAAGAAAAAGAAAGATGATAGAGAACGATAAGTTTACGAATGTTATCAGGAATTCTTATGGAGATGTATGTATGTATATATGTATGTATAGATAGTAGCTTAGAAGCTACTTACGCTGATGTACAGGTGCACTGTCGACAGGAAGTGTTATGAGTTTAGGTTTGTGGCTTCCCCGACTGTGCTGTCTGCTCAGGGTAGAGCACTTCTCATCAGTGTTACCTAACATCGAATAAATCAAACAAAACCAAATGGCGAAATCAGAATAATGATAAAAAATAAATCTACTGTGTTAGCTTCGAATAAAAAACAAAAAGGAAAGAAAAAAAAAGAAACAAGAAACCAAGATTCATGTTCCCAGAAAAAGAAAAACAACAAAAATCCATCAAAATCGTGTTTCCTCGTGTGAAATGTCGAATTTGCGCAGTTTAAATAACATATAGTTCACTTGTCGTATAGATAATAAAATATATTTGTTTGGACAGTGCGCTATGACCTGTTACTCTCGATTTAAAATCTAAACTCACCCATATAACTAGGTACATATGTGCGCTTGTCTAACGAACTGGAATTTCCATGCACATTATCTTGAGTATACTCTTGATTTCCTGATCTTGGCAATGTATTACTAGCAACACCACTTGTAGACGCTTCGCCATTGATAGAAGATTTTTCAAGAGCTTTGAGTTCCATTTGATCATGATGAATCCACAAGTCCGGTGGTTTAATATTTGTTTTTGGATTCGCATCTTTCATGTATCTGCATCCAACAAATATAAGATTATCAATTATTCTCTAACGTTGTCATAAGATAACGTAATAATTAATAACAATGAATGTTACCCTTTCTTTCGATCCGGCGAATCTGGATTACGCTTACAGCACATTACAACAACGACCACTGCTACACCAGTAATAAGGACGACTGAACAGCCTACTATAATGTAGATCAATATATTGGATAGACCACGGCCATCTGCAAAATTATTTACACATTTATTTTATACGAGATTTGTAATAATAAATTTTTTATGTTGAAATAAATGTTCCTTTTGTTTATATATATACATAACTAATATTAAAAAATCCGGTAAGAAGCAGCATAAAATTTATATCATCAACTTAAATAAATCAATATACATGTGTGCATGTGTGTGTATATATATCATATATACATATACTATATATACTTATAAAAACGAAATAATATACAAATAACGTATCAATCAAAAATTACATTCGAATAACATGCTACATCAATAAGAAAATGAACAGAGGAAGCTAGAGAGAAGAGATAACGATATCTTACCTCGAACATGCAATTCATCATAGATATCAATGCCATTGCCTAGCACAGAAAAAAAATTAAAAACACCATAAGTAATGCATTGCCTTTGTACGAACAACGGAACATACTGAACAAAAAAGAAAAAAATGAAAAAAAAAAATATAGAAGAATAATAGTAATTAAAAAAATAAGAATAAAAATAAAGGAAGAAGACAAAAAAGAATTTGTAAGGTAATAATTAAATACTACCTTACATACAGCATATGAATACTTATTTTCAAGACCATTTCAAAGTTAATTACAGTAGCGCTCAAAAGTCTTTTCACAAGTAGTTTTTTATTCATAACATCAATTACGTTAATGCTACACATCTATTAAGCACCATAATCTATAATTTGCATATAATAATACATATTTATAATAGAAATATATCGTAACGAATCTAAATGAATATTATATAAATGAAAAATTATTTCATCACAGCTCATAATTCTTTTGACATTATTATGTTTAACGATCTTGTAATTTTATGAAGAAAATAGATTACAATTTTTTTATAAGTTAGTGAAACATCCCTTTGCCAATAATACAGCTTTCACATCTCCTAAACATGAATTCAATAAATTTCACTATTTGATCCTGTGAAATTTTTATATTTACAAGTGCTCTATAGAATTTAAGTTTGGACTTTGATTATATCACTGTAAAGTGTCAATCTTCCTTTTTGTAAAATATTTTTCTATTAGCTTAGATCGATGTTTTGGATGGTTATCCTATTGAAATATTCAGTTCTATATATTCAGCATATTTGTAGGTATCATTTGATTTTCTAAAATATCTTGATAAAGAAAACGATCCACTGTACCTTCTACAGGGAATAAAACAGGAAAAATTTAGCAGAAAAACATCCATAAACCATGGCATGTCACCCACTATGTTTTACAGCGATTATCATGGATTATACTTTCATTTTTTGAACGACGAACATACTGTATACCATCAGAAGATATCAAATGAATTTATTTTCGTCGCTTCATAACATCTTTACAAAACGTTTACAAAGTAATGCGTGGAAATTCAATGTCAAAAGATTTTTGAGCGCTACTGTATATCATTGACCAGATTTAATACTCAACAACACATTAAACGACTTCCTTTAAATAAACAATAACAGACCATTGATAGTAAAACATTTGAGGCAAAAAAAAAAAAGAAAAGAAAAAACTTACTTTGCGGTGTTTTAAACGAAACCGTTGTCGAAAATGGTCCATATCCTTTGGAATTACGAGATTGAATCTTGAAATAATACGTTGTACTTGGTTGTAACATTTTAATCACAAATTCTGTCTTATCACCAATCACACCTTCGATCAACCAGTCACGATCCCATTTATTATTATCCGTAGAATAAAAGATTATGTATCCTGATAATAGAACATTTTGTTATTATCACAATTATCACATCTATTAGATTTATAATTAAATACAATATTATTAACCAGTGATTGGCCCATTTGGTTGTTTAGGTGGTTGCCATCGTAAAATTACTGAAGTTGGTCGATCTTCAACACTATGAACACTTAAATCTCTCGGTGGAGAAGTCGGTGCAGCTTCCTGAGTTTGATTTAATACTACCATACTCCACGGTGATTCTCTTTTTCCCTATAAGAACGATTAATTGTGATTAAAATCGTATAAAAAGCTTTATTGCTTTTTTTTTTTTCAGGCTTTTATATAGTTTATATACCTTGATAACTTTAACGGTGAATTCGTATTGTGTATTAGGTTTTAGATCATTTATCATACAATTTAAATCAGTGGCGTTGTAATATTTATAACGAGGATTGCTGCTATGATGATATGACGTGTAACGTACGACATAATAGCGATTATCTGTTACATACTGCAAATGATAATCACAATGATCGATCGAATTAGTTTAAAAAGAATATTATATGTACTAAAAAAAAAAAAAAATAAAAATAAAAAATAGAAAAAATATATATTAGTATAATAAAACATACTTGGCTTTTTGGCAGAGTTGTATCAGTCCAATAGAGTACTACAGTAGCTGCCGATAAAACGATCGCTTTAAGACCAACCGGTGGTATTAAAGGCACAACATATTCAGATACAGAACGTTCTATAGTTCTTACATTTGCATAAGCTGGCTGCCCTTCACCAGCCTCATTTGTTGCTCTTATAGAAATAACGTATTCCGTTGTAGGTTCTGTTATAAAAATGAAAGATTAAAATCAGATAAAAAGAATTATATTAAAAAAGAATTGTAATATACTTTGATATATATATATATATATATATATATATATATATAATATATCTAAAAGGAATTATAATATATACCTAAAGATTCGATAGTAAAAAATCGTTGTTTTCCATCAAGAACTTGATCCTCGACATCAGGATATCCTTTACCCCAACCAATTCTATATCCTCTAACTTTAATACTCTGATCTTTCGGTGGATTCCACCAAATCGATATAGAATCAGCCATAGATTTTGCTATAAAATATATATGTATATAAAGTGATAATACTATAATTAAAAAGTATGATTAAAGATAAAGCTCGAAGATAGAATGAAATTACTTCTAATGTGACTAGGTGCACCCGGCACGTTAGTCTCGTCTAGATCGTTCTCATATGTTTCTATAGTCATCCATTCGGTCCAAGGTCCAGTTCCATTAACATTTAAGGCACACATTCGAACTTGATATATGACATGCTTTTCGAGGCCAGTAATCACGTATAAACGTTGATTTCCTTCGGTTGTAACTGAGTTTGGTGAGAAACGACGATCGTGTCGACGATATCGGATTTTATAACCGGTGATAATACCATTTTGACCGTCCAACGGTGGTTCCCATCTTACAATAATACTCTAAGGCATATATATATATATAATATATAATATATAAATATTATATATAATATTTATACATATATGTATAAATACATTAACAATCTTTAGTCACTACTTTGTAAATGATTATAATTAATAATAATTATTAACATGACATGCATACAGTTGAACTAGCTGCTTCTAATGTAACATTATGGGGTGGTTGTGTAGGTTGAGCACTATGTGTTCGAACTAGAACATCTCTAGTATATGCACCAGGACCATTTTCATTGACAGCTTGAACTCTAATACTGTATTCTGTATAAGGCACGAGATCTACCAATTCGTACGTTGTACTTGTGGTTTCACGTGTTCTTTCCTCGACATCTCCCTAAAGATCGAGAAAATAAAAATTATAGCAATATAGATATATCCTTAACTTAAATGAGAAACGAAGGTATAATAATAGAACGATTATCTACCTCTGTATATGTGACAATATATTTAGAAATACGTCCGTTAATAACTTGCGGTTCGTCCCACGACAAAGCAATGCTTGCACTACTAGTTGCGTGGCCTTCTAAATTCATCGGTGGTCCTGGGACATTTGCCTGTTAAATTTAATTAAATATAAATATATACAAGAGGTATGAAATTATGTACATACGTACAAACATACGTACATACAACTTTTATCTATGAAAAAAAAAAAAGAGAGAGATATATATATATTACCTCAGACTGAGTGGTCACTTGTAATACTTCACTGGAAGCACCAGGACCTCTTGAATTTTGAGCAACTATTCGAAACTGATAAATCATACTTGGTTGTAAGCTTGATATCATTGCCTCTAATTTTTGAGTGTTGACAACACGTTCTCTATCAACATATATCGCCTTTTTTTATCTCGATATTATCTTCTCACCATTAAGAAATACGATTAGAATTTATGAAGAATTACCTTTGTACACCTTCCTGTTTGTAATAAATGTAATAATTTAAAATATCGCCGTTCGTGTTTTCCGGTTCTTGCCAACGTAACGTGACGAATCTTGCAGTAACGATGATGAGACTCAAATTTCTAGGCGCAGACGGTACGCTGCCTTCGATCGACTCGATGCTTTCTGTATCATCTACAAAATGGGTATCTGGGTCGTAAAGGGAGCTAGGATATTTGACCGATCCTGGAAGATCGGCTGGATCATCGGAAGGACTGATCGATAACGGAGGATTTGGCGTAAATGCCGATAATGTGTGTCCTAAAAGTGTACTGGGATGCTGCCATGTTTTATTATACAAAGGACGATACAATAATTTTTTTTTTGGGACGGACTTTGGAGTCGTTGCTTTCTGAGCGGTTGTTTTTTCTTCATACGTTCGTTAGCATGCAGCACAGTTAAGGAGGAAACGTTATGGGTGAAAGAAAGAAAGAAAAAAAAAAAAAAGAAAGAAAGAAAGAAAGAAAAAAAAAAGAAAGAAAAGAGATAAAATTAAATTCACAAATAAAAATAAATGAATTTTAATTTGACGAAATGAAATAAATCGTATATACAGTTGTCACATAAAGTCAGATAACACAAACAATAATTACGATATAATAATTAAATGGACTTTATGTAAATTCCGTATATATCTTTGTGCATAAATAATTTATAATTGAGAAATTATAAAATTAATAAATTTATCGACTATGATAAGAAATAAAAAAAATATATATATATATAAAACGAATATAGAAATAGGAAAGAATATTATTTTTCTATGATACAAGGTATGAAAACTTACTAGGTTGATTAATCGTAAGTCGAGCCGAGGCTTGGACACTACCAGCAGGATTTATTCCTATGCACTGAAATATTCCAGCGTCTATCGCAAGAAGGCCATTGATTCTAAGATTGTTACTGTAAATTATATTGAAAAAAAAAAAATCAATATTACGTTACACGTACAATGTTGACGAGTATCTATATTTTTATTTGTTTATAGTAGACAGACGTAAAGTTCTTAGCTGATTCTAAAAATTAATTATTCTTTCTCTAAACCTTCTAGATTAATTTCTCGTTTCAGAATATAAAAATATAGCTACACTTATAGTTTCATAATTTGAAAAAAGACAATAAAAATAGCCTAAAAAGTCTCCAAAGGGAGTAATTAATGAATTTTTAAAATCACCTAAGAACGTTTGGCCTATCGCGCGCACGCATACGCGTGTGTGTATAAAATCTACAATCCATACCCATTAATTATTTGCCAATATTCGTTAACGGTAATTCGTTCTCCATTTTTCAACCACGTTACTTTTGGTTCTGGTTTTCCATAAATCTCACATTCAAATTCTAAGTCTTGACTTTCACTGGCGACCTTATCTTCCGGTTTCTTTATAAACTTTGGTGGAACTAAATTGCGTATTCGGAATAAAGTTTAAGAAATTAAGAATACATTTGAGAAAATTATGCGAAAATGAGTATATATATTGTAAATAACCTTGAACTATGATCTCGGCAACAGAATCTAACGTTTCGACCTCATTTTCGGCACGACATTGATACGAGCCATGGTCTGCTTCTTTAAGATCAGTGATCATTAGACTCGACGCGGCTATTTTACGATACCTGCGGAGAGAGAGAAAGAAAGAGAGAGAGAGAGAGAGGGGGGAGAGGGAGAAAGAGAAAAAAATAAAAAGAAAACAGAAAAAAATGTAAACATTAGACTGGAACAATTCTTTCAAATATAATTTCACGTCGTACCTAGAGTCGAACGATCCTAAGTCTATAGACACTCCATCTTTGAGCCAAAAAATTGTAGGTTTAGGATAGCCATTAGCAGCGCATTCCAAAGTAACGGTGGAACCTTCAACGGCTACTTGTTGCGAAGGTTGCGCAATAAAAATTGGCGGGGAGGATCCTTGGTCTGTTAAATAAAAGCAACGATGAAACTTTAAAGTAAACGTTCGTCAAAGTAAACAATAAATGAAGTTTTTCCGACAATAAATATGACAAACTAACCGATGTCACTAGTTAACAGCCCTAATTGCGCTTTGTTACTTAAACGGTACTGTCCATAACCACTTGCATTACATCTATACGATCCGACATCCTGAATCTGAACATCGTCTATCTCCAAAGCACCTGTAAAACAATATCATGATGCTTCTTTGGATCCGACATTTTCTTCTTTTACTTTTTCTTTCGATAATCTATTAGATTTGTTATACCTGACGGCATAATTGTCATACGATTTTCGTCGAGTACCATAGGCCGTTCGTCCTTGAGCCATTGTATTTTTAATAAGCTAGATGAGGCCGGAAGTGTGCAACTCAAATAGGCTATTTGTCCTGGATAAACCATAGTATCTTGGGGTTCTTTCTCAAAACCAGGCAAACCTATAAATATTGAAATATTTCAATCGAACTCTGGTATCGAATCGATATACGATTTATCGAAATTTTTACATATTGAATATTTTTAAGGAAAAAAAAAAATAAAAAAGTAATTAAATTAAATATCTTAAAATAAATAAATGAATAAATAAGTAAATATATCATTTACTAACTTGCAAGTTTGATCGTTGCAGTTCGAGAAACAATAGCTCCAACATCATCCACGGATGCTAGGCATTGATAGCTTCCAGTTAATTCTGAACTACCGGCGTATACGCTATTTATGTACAAGGATCCATTTGCTAGCTGCGATCTACACAAAGAAATAACGACAAGAAATAAGAGAACGAAGAAGATAGATTCGGAGCATCGGATAGGAGTTGGGTAGAAAGAAGGGTGAGAGGGAGGTAGCTAGAGTGGGAGGAAGGAAGGGGAGAAGAAAGAAGAGAGGATGCTCGAAGATGAACGAGCATGCTCGTCGAGTTGAGTTAATAGTTTACCGATAGTTTTCCCCGATAAAATTAATCGGCGTGCCATCGTCCGTTCGCCACTGTATCGTTGGCTGACCAAAAATACTTTTCGCTTCGCAATCCAATCTGGCGGATCCTCCTTGCTCTACTACAACATCCTGTGGCTCAATGGTGAAATACAATCCTCCGCCGTTTACTCCTGTAAAAACAGATCAAAAAAAAAAATATATATATATATATAAAACAATACATACAGGATGACTCAACAATTGTATAATCATTACGTCTGATAAATCAATAAATAAAACATTCTTTCACCTGACAATAATTCCTTAACTCACCCTATACCTATAATTGAATGGTAGCAGGGTGAGAGGGTAGTGGGTGGGGGATGAAGTAAATTTTATAGGGTCTTTCTATATATCTCGACAAATGTCCCATAAGGGAGGAGAATTTTAACGAGCATGCTGGACACCCGTTAGAAGAGAAGCAACACACCAACGTACTACTATCGAATTTCGTAGACGTGTGTTTCGTGACCTATTCGAACGCAGGGACGCACGCACGTGTAGGCGGATAAAGTGTCAGGGGCGTACGTGTAGAGAGCTGCCTTTGTCGAGTAGTTGTAGTCTACGAAGGGGATGAGACGACAAACAAAGGGCCGACGACCCTATAGCGACGCCACCCTTCTGCCCTTTTCTTTAGCTAGACCATTCTAATGCCTGAATTTTCTCTCCTGTTTTTTCTTTCTTTCTCACTCGCGCGCGCGCGCGTGTGTGTGTGTGTGCGTGTGTGTGTGTGCAGATAGATATTACGAACTAAAATTACAATTAGAAGATAGGAGATATTAAAATACATGCATCTTGAATGTATATAGAAGAGATCAAAATTAGTTAATTCATTTTAAAAATCAATTTTCGAGACTTTTTAGGTTAACTTTTTTTAAGAACTTCCACACCATTCTGCATGCGCGCATATGTGCGTGTGTGTATCTTCAAAATGTATATATTTAAATATTTTCTATCTCTTAATTACAATACCAATTTTAATATCAATCCTAATCGGTTGACTATTTTTAATGACAATTTTTACATAACCTCTAAACATTAATTTTGTTTTTATTGCTCTTTTATGTCGAGTATATCAATAAAGTTTATCTCTCTATTTCTTTATTTCTTCCTATGCGACGATCGTTACGAAGATACAAGACAATTCAACGACGCTCGTGAATTGGTCACCGTATAGTGATAGAAAAAAAAAAAAGAAAGAAGAAATAGAAAGAAAGAAGAAAAAAAGAGAAAGAGAAAGAGAAAGAGAAAGAGAAAGAGAGAGAGAGAGAGAGAGAGAGAGAGAGAGAGAGAGAGAGAGAGAGAGAGAGAGAGACGAAGAGGAGCAGTTCTTTCGGGGACAGTTTTATGGTGTACGATGCGAGAGATTGTGGGAGAACATAATTCCTTGTCTTGAGGCTCTTCTCTCCCTTTAAAGGCCGGACGTATTTTTCTCGATACAATGGCTGTCAGAGTAGGGGAGATTAAAGAGTCCACAAGTCGATGCTTGGAACGATTAGAAACGTTAAAAACCGTAGAAAATGATCAAGATGGTTAAATGATACAAGTATATAGAAGATGATACATATGTATATATATGTATCATATATACATATGTACATACGTATATATATATATATATATATATGTGTAAACGTTTAACATGAATTCGAATCAAAAAGTATCTGAGAAAAGAAAGGATAATATAACAAAAAAAATTCTCTTACGTAGAATGTAACTGTACACTTTGATGCTGACCAATCGTAATAGAAGTAGACAACGAAATTAACTCGAGATGCAACACACGTGAAACTTCGAACGATATCGAAGTGAAACGATACTTCTAGATGATTTCACTCATTATCGGAGGATAGGAGGGTCAACGTGTGATCGATCGATCGATCGATGTATCTTAATAAGAAAAAAGAGAGAGAGAGAGAGAAAGAAAACTATCAGTACTCGAAGCATTTAAACGATTAACTACGTCGTTGGCACGTCGATGAATTACCTCGAAAGCCAATAATGCTGACAGTTTTTTCTTTCTTTCTTTTTTCTTTCTTTTTCTAAAAGAGGACGTTCCTTCGATTCCACTCTTATGCAATGAGATTCCCGCGAGGCCTTCCTCTTCGTCGTCTTAATCTTCCTTCTCTTCTTGGAATTCCATTTGCACGTAGACATTCTTTCTCCGTTTCTTCTCTTTTCTTTCTAGTTTTTTCTCTTTTTTCTTTGTTGGAAAATTTCTGATTTTCTCTTGGATATATCTCAGCGACGCGATATTCGCGTTAGAGAAACAAAAAAAAAACTGCCCTGAAGGTATTCGAAAAGTTTTCAAAATGGCGCGTGAACGACATCGAGATGCCGAGGGGGAGGGGGGTGGAAGGAGGATTACTACGCCTAAAGGCCGGTTTGCACTTTGCTACGCTCGATCGCATATCGCTCCTTCTTCTTATTGGTGTTTACTCAACGTACGACGTACGTGTATTGGTTACTCGATAGTTTTTCGCCGTTCTTGAGTAATTAATTGGTACTCGGTAACTGTAACACGTTTCGCTTTACCGATATACTACGAATATGAAACCAAATGAAGAGAACATTATCGACGTCGGGGTCTGCTGCTTTCTGCGAAGGGATACACATACACACACACATACATACACACATACATACGTTGTACATCTGGGTGTAGTTGGTTGGAGCGATCGAATATTGCCGATAGGTGATGAAGGTTAGGCCAAGCCCAGTGATTCTCAGTTTTTCATCGATCTCGCCTATCGGTAGATAGAACTAGATTTCAAATATCTCAAGTGGTTTTCCTCGAACTACGAATAGATATATATACATATATATCTTTTGATAAAGATGTGTAGACAAGAAAGAGAGAAGGAAAGCAAGGAAGAAAAAAGGTAAATAAATGAATGTGATCACTCGTATCTCCGTTTTATTTTACGACAGGAGAATTACGAGAAACGTTCGATCTTACTCATTCGAGAATACGTCGACCGAGTGAGATAAATTTGTTAATTATCGTGAGTAAGAAAGAGGATGAGGAGGTTGGGGAGGGAGATTGGTAGAAGACTCTCGAGTTTGCGTTACGTGCTCGAACGATTACTTTTCCTAGGATCAAGATAATGAAAAGTAGTATATGTATGTACATACATAGGCGAAACTCTAGCCGTAACTGAGAAGCACTGGCCCCGGTTATTGGGTTACAGTTTCGCGCTCACGGTGGTCTGTCACCTTTGCCGTGAGCCTTTGCGTGTGAAAGAGAGAGAGAGAGGGAGAAAGAGAGGGAGAAAGAGAAATACAAATAGATAGAGATAGAGAGAAAGAGAGATACAAATAGATAGAGATAGAGTAAAAGAGATGAAGTGAGCTTGCGTTGGATGATAACCGAGTACTAGCACAAGAGGAAAGACTACTTATGATCGATCAAAATATAATTCTACATAAAGCTTATTCTAATTTTTGTATTAAGATAAAAGGAAAAATTTATATATAAGATTACAAATAAATTAGAAATAAATTCATTAATAATTGATAATCCTATTCTTCTCATCTAAACAAGAAAGAAAAAGAAACAAAAATATAGTTATAAACAATTATAAATAATAGATATAAATTATAAATATTAATTTGTAAATTATAAATAAATTCATTAGAAATTGATAGGAATTTTTCAAGTGAGCCAATATTTAATGGATTCCGTGTGAAAGTCACGTATCGACGAGAACGATAGAAGGCGGATAGAAAGGCAGCCGCGAAAACCAAAGAAGGAAATAAAAGCCGAGAGAGAGAGAGAGAAGCACTCTCTCGCAAGATGCATTACAACGCGTGTTTCTCTATGATAACGGTATAATCCGGCCAAAGGAATGAACGGCAGACATTTTGCAAAGTAGTTACTTACGTCCATCCGTCTGTCCGTCCATTTATTCACCGATACGCCTCCCCTTCCACAAAATGGCGTTTCTTTCTGCACCAGTCGGTTCAAATTTCAATCGATGAAAACCAATTAATTATCGACGGTTCTAAGTAATTTCGGTTTCTGGGCTCAAGCCTTATAATAACCGACCAGCATTGAAATGAAATTTTTCTATCGCTCTTTTGATGCACGGAATATAATCTTTCAGAAAGAAATGACTAGACGAGTGATATTTAGAAAAAAAAAAGGATGTTCTCGCAAATCAATCTGAATCGATTGTTTCGCAGAAAAAAATAATCTCAATAATTGATATTTTTTAAAATTAATTTTTGATAATTAACTGACGATCTATTTTTTTCTTGCTTCTACAAAAATTATGTATAATAAAAGTTACAGTATGTTATACTAGATATATTTATATTAGTAATATAATTATGACTAGTATAATAATTATATTTTTCATTATTGCAATATAGAATTACTATGACATAATTGCATTAATTAATTAATAATAAGTATAATCGCACTACTTTTTAAATATAAATTATATCTAACTTCTTTGCACTGATATAATTGTATTAATGTACATAAGTTAAACAAAAATATGATTTTTAAAAAGAAAAAAGAAAAAAGAAAGGACAAAGAAAAATATCGCACGCGAAGTAACAATTAACTTCCTGTCGATTAAATGCTATTGAACATAGAGAATACAGAAATATAAGCTTGTTCGATTAAAGTTGCATGACAGGTTACAGAGTGTTAACCTCTCTTATAGAAATAAAAAAGATAGAGAGAGAGAGAGAGAGAAATCGAAGAATAGAGATAGAGAAAGAATAGTTCTCATCGAAGAAGTTTGAAAGAGACACGTTAAGCCTTTAAAGAGGAAGAGGAAGAGGAGGAGGAGGAGGTGAAGGTGGAGGAGTTTGGAGAGAGTCGGTTTTACGTGAGTCTTACATTGAGAAAGTGTATATACCTATATATATATGTATGTGTATATATATATATGTATGTATGTAATGTGCATCGAGTGCAACTCTCCTCTCTCCATCCTTCTCACGACCTTTGTGCTCCCTCCCCCAAGTTCACGGAATGTATCTGTCGTCCTCTATGAACGCTTCGCTGGCGAAGAAGAGAACGTGGATCGCCATAACCGTTGAGGTCCATCGAGCAGAAGAAAGTGAAGGAGAATGAGACGAGATGAGAATGACTGGAATGAAGAAGGAGGGGTAGTGGAAACGGAAAGAGAAAGAGAGAGAATATGACCGAACGGAAGGAAGGAAGGAAGGAAGGAAGGAAGGAAGGAAGGAAGGAAGGAAGGAAGGAAAGAAGGAAGGAAGGAAACGAAGAATAAAACAGAGAAAGATAGAAACAAATATATACGCACATAACATGCAGCAGAAGAGAGAAAGAGAAACTGAAAAAGGAACGGAAGAAACGCGTAGAGAATTCGGCGCTCGATAGCGCCGCGACGCCGACTCCCGTCGGCGAAAAGGAAAATAAACGTTAGGCACGTCGGCCCGTTTGATTTACGAGTGCGAACAAGCAACCTACCGCACGCTGCATACGAGAATAGATCACGGGGAGAAGCATTATACGGCATGTATACTGGTTTAAATCTGGCGCGGGACAACCACTGCACCTTCTCGATCCAACGGGTGTTTCGAGAAACAAAACCAAAAAAAAAAGAAAGAAAGAAAAGGAAATCTTACTATGCTTTCTTCTCCACCAACCAACTCGCTCAGTTTCCCCCTCTTCTATACCCACTAACAATCCTACTATACGTTTCAGACCAATCGCGATGCTCGTTAGATTTGTTATAGATTCGATTGCACATTCAAATGTCTATTTGGAGTGTCAATCAAATAATTCGAACGTAGGATAAGTGGTTAGGTCAGATACTTAATGTATAAATGTATCTGTGTGTGTATGTATGTATGTATAAGTTTTCAAAGACACGTAAGTCTTTCGTGTCGCACTTTTTTTTTCAATGTCAATGTCCCAGTCAGTCATCAAAACCATCGTCGATTCGAGATCGTACATATATATATATACGAATATATATATGTATATATATATATATACATACTTACGTATCTACATACACGACAGACGCATTTCTCCGATAAGAAATAAAAATAGAATCCTTCGTCGGTTTCGTCGAAGAAATTCTGTCCCTATATAGATTACTACCTTTTCTCGTTACTCTACTGATGGGTTCATGTAAACGCGTTATCTCCGTTTTGCATCTTCTCCCATTCTCCTCGAGAGAAACTAAAAATAGTCAACGGTATGGTAACGATGAGGTTGGATTTAGGTAGACGACGTAGGAAGGTTCATTATCGTTCTCACGATCGAGATAAATTAACAAGCATAATTGAGATAGAGAGAAGGAGAGTTAGCAGCTATCGAATCGAGATCCGTGAATAATTTCATAAGTAGAAGAAGAGAACAGAGAACAGAGAACACTTCGGGTTCGTTTAAATCTCAAGTGTTATATCGCGGTTGATCCTAGAATATCCTGAAATACGATTATTCCATCTTTATTTCTTCCTCTTTTTTTATGTTTTCTATTTTCATTTTTTCTTTAATTTTTTATACAGTGAAATACGAAACTTCCATCTCTTTATTTCTTCTTCCTCTTTCTTTTATTTTTTTCCTTTAATTTTTTAAACCGTGAAATGCGAAGCCTCCATCTTCATTTTTATTCTTTTATAATTTTTTTTTTTAATTTTTTACACCGGGAAATACGAAACTCCCATCTTCATTTTTTCTTATCATTTTTAGTTTTATTTTTCTTTTTTTTTAATTTTTTACACCGCAAAACACGAAATCTCCATTCTTTATTTCTTCTTTTTCTTTTTATTCTTTTCTCTCTCTCTCTCTCTCTCTCTCTCTCTCTCTCTCTCTCTCTCTCTCTCTCTCTCTCTCTCTCTCTCTCTCTCTCTCTCTCTCTCTCTCTCTCTCACTCTCTCTCGATGTTTTACACTCCAAAATAGGCTTCCATCTTCATTATTTCTTCCTCTTTTTCCTAATGGTTTTGATTAATTTTTTTTTTATTTCTTACTACGTTCCCCTCAATATACTCGTAGTGTTATCAGGTACGATAGATGTATCGGATCGGTTTCCATGCAGACAAGATTCCTTATCGAACGTCGATGTTTGTTATTTACACGGAAAGAGTGCAAAAATGGTGGCATAGCACGTACTTGGTAGCCAAAGCGATTACCGTTGAAGAAACTTCTTCCTCTTTTTCTTCTACTTCTACTTCTTCTTCTCGACTTTTCCCATAAATTTAGAGCAAAGTCCTTTCGTCTCTCGTCGTACTCTACTCTAACTCTATATAGACAACATGCATACATACATGTAGTATATGTATACAGTTCGTATACCTTTCGAAACACGATCGTCGTTTGGATAACCATCGTCCTCTTGGAACGTTCCAAGAGCGTTTGGAGAATTTTTATTCGCTACCGAGACAACACGACGCGACGCAACGCGACGCGACGCGACGGGACACGACACGAGATCTTCCAGTTTATCGTTAAATATGAACGAGATATAGAATTTTTACGTTTCCATACGTGAACATGTTCGAGAATCGATCGATAAAATCACTTAGGGAGTTTACTCATAGATACAAAAGCATTTCTTCCTTTTTATCGTATAAATAAGGGAAACAAAAAAAAAAAAAAAAACAAAAATAAAAAAAGAGAAATGCTTGGTCCACGAGAAAGTTCATTTAAAATTACATATCGCGAAAGGGTGCAGTAAATTACAATAATATATATACTAGTTAACGATCAAAGAGACCACCGTCCAAGCAAAAATGAAATTTTACGTGACGATAAATTTCGAACAAATGCGTTTTGTGTTTCTTTTTTCTTTTTCTTTTTTCCCTTTCCCTCTCCCTCGGCCACCTTCTAACACCGACGTGTTGATTAATATGTAAGTTTCGCGCACGGGCGCGCGTACCCATGGAAGTCGGTAAGGGAAAGAAGGAGAATGTTGAAAAAACGCGGTAAAAGTACTCGACATGTGACGAACAGACCGTGAAGGAAGGCAAGGTACGCGCTTAGACACCGACGGCAGGCATACCGGATCTACGGGGTGTCTAACGAAAAACGAGCTCGCGATATCGACTTGATGAAAAACCAATGATCTTGTATGTTGTACCACGCACACACACATATATATATAGTTTTTATTTTATTGTTAAAAATCAGACGAACTTTATTCGAGGTGTTTCCTGTACGAAATTCGCACCTTTTGTTGCGAAATCCTTTGTCGTTAGTTTCTATAGTAGAGAACGTGCCTAGTTCGAACGTCTAATAAAGAACGTCTGGAGCACCTTCGGCTTGCTTGAAAGCGTCCAATTAACTCCAACGCACGGCACTCGATTTTACTCGCGTGTGAGGAGTTAGCGAGTAATAAAGTTCGTGTATATTAAAATTACATTAGAGAGAAAGAAAGAGAGAGAGAGAGAGAGAGAGAGAGAGAGAGAGAGAGAGAGAGAGCTAAAGAAAATTAGAACAGGGCTAAAATAGTTACTCTTCGTCCTCCTTCCTTCCGCTTTGAACATTATAATAATTTCCTTCGGGAAATTTCACAATGGCGCATATATATATATATATATATATATATATATATTACGTAATATCTTTATTAATATATATATATATATATATATATACATATATATCTTATGTAAAGAAATCATCATATCCGAGTAATGTAACACACGACGACGACACATGTATATGAAAATCATAAAAATTTATCGGAAAACATTTAATACACCGTAATAAGTCGAAGATTATTCATGTCGAGTGCAACTATCGAACGTAGAGAGACCTTTTATCGGCGATCAATAAAAAAGTAAAGTAGAAAGAGAGAGAGAGAGAAAAAGGGAAAACGCGATTCCAAGAGGTTCGGTTTCTTTCTCATTTCCTTTCATTCAAATGAACGCCTTCTTCCGTTCCTACAAAGAACTTTTACTTCTTTTTTCTATTTCTTTTTTCACGAAGCTCCATGGGAGTGAAAAGACGCCAAGAAGAACCGTTGATGTTAATTATTGTACGCCGCGAAAAACAATCTAATTGGATCGACGAACTCTATCCGATTCAACCCTCTTCCTTCGTCTCTCCCTCTTCTTTCTTTATTCTCACTCTATTCAAAAAAAAAGAGAAAGAGAGCAGCTTTTCAAATTCTTCCTTTACTGCTATCTTAACGAATAGCTCTGCCAATTCTTCGTTCAGAATTATCTTTTGATTTTTTTTTCTTTCTTTACTCTCTCTCTCTCTCTCTCTCTCTCCTCCTCTCTCTCTATCAACAACGTCCATCGTACAAGATATAATTACAGCTAAAAATTATCTAACGATTATCGGATCTCTAATGATTCGTAATTCCTGCTATTCACGTTTCCCTCGATCATCTGACACACTCATGACGGCATTTGTAATTAATTGTAAAGGACGCTTCACGATGCGAAACGCTTCGTCCTTTTCCGCTGCGATTTCGGTGAACTTAATTCGTATATGTATATATATGTATGTATATATGTATATATATGTGTGTATATGTATATCGCGCTTTTAACTCATTTACCACTGTAGTCTTCTTTTGATTCACGCTCGACGAACAGAACGCGATAGCCTCCGTATTCGCATAAATCGGACTTACGAGCGCAAAGGGGAGGAACGCGAATGGCGGTATATCATCCATACAAGAGTCCATATATATGTATGTGTATATATATATATATAGATATATAGATATATACATATACATACATACGATATTCCTGCCGGATAGATGATACTTCATCAAATCTATTGGACATGATGAACGTACGATCGATCAAATTATCCGTAAAAATGTGTGTAAAAGCATGTACATGGAAAGTTCTATTCGTATCCATTCGTACAGTGACGACGACTCACGATCGGAAAGATGATAAAAATGAAAGAAAGGAAAAAAAAATGGATTGATTAAAATGGGACACCCTCTACATGTACATATACATATATGTAACACGTTCTACCGTCTCTTTCTCCCTCTCTCTCTCTCTCTCTCTCTCTCTCTCTCTCTCTCTCTCTCTCTCTCTCTCTCTCTCTCTCTCTCTCTCTCTCTCTCTCTAGTCTTCTACAATTTATAGTTACGACCCTTTAATCGTAAATTATGATCGAAGTTCCCTTACAAATATAGCAATGTGTGCATACCCACACCTTCTAATAATCCTTTCTCATTAATCGCTTTAATCGATAGGATCTTTGTCTCGGTAGTAGGTTCCCTCGATTTGTTACATTGTACAGCAGATCAAATCGAAGGTATTTACATGTCTATCAAAGAGAGATATTACCTTCCCCCGCCCAACTAACCTCATCCCCCTACCTTACCCCACCGTTCCCATTTTCCAAGATCTACCGACTACTCAGACGACTCGCGTTAAAGTGACACTTCGCGTTAGTTATAAAATATATACACATGTACTATTTACGATATAGGCTATCGTTGTTAGTTCGATTATAATTCATTGGACACTTATACGATATCGTCGAGTATAGTTTCGACATAAAACCACATATTGACAGCTCGTTACAAATAGACAAACGCGAGTTTCGTCTTATAAGATAAACTCGAAGACGAATACAAAATTGCACGAAAAAAAAAAAGGAAAAAAAGAGGCGAAAAAGAGAAAGAAAAAAAAATTTACGATCTTCTTATCTACGGGGTGTGTCGAACGAAGAATAAAATCATGCGTTTCTATGAAAACAATACACGCTCATACGAAGATAAAGATAAAATATATTTTTATTCGAAATATCTAGAATTAAAAGGATTAACAATATTTCGTCGGGGATCATTTAAAGATATAAAATTTTCTTTGATCTTATACGCGTGTATCACCCTATACATCGACGTGGAACTGCTCCTGAACACGAATGCGCTACGTAGAGAGCGCGTGGGCGCTGACCGGTAAGGTGCTCTTACGACACACCGTTCCTAGAGTATATACGCGCCTTCGTAAATACCAACTTGCACGAAGCCAAGTTGTCGATTCTCTCTAAAAGTAATATCACATTTATACGATTTTTCGAAATTATAGCCAACAAATTACGAGGATGAACCTTTTCTTATATTCAACGAAACGACAATTTGTGAAAATGGCGTTTTTTTTTCTTCTTCTCCCTCGCTGAATAAATTATTTCCATACAAAAGTACTTAGTTAAAGATTGGCTGGAGATGATACGTGGTCATTTTCATTAGTCCGAGTTCTTAGAAAGGACAATGCTCAGGAAATTAGGGGTATTAGACGAGGACGTACAGTGTTATATACGGGGCTTATCATATCTCATTTCTATAGTCTCCTAATTGCCCTGCGGTTTGTACCACCAAAGAATTCTCGTAAAGAGCTAACAGGTTTATTTTGGGGAACGCACCCTTTGTCAAACGTAGTAGAGAGAAAGAGAAAGAAAGAGAAATACAAACAAATATATATAAACACCCACACACATATTATATATACGTATACATATATACATATATCGTTTTTTCATTGTTTGAATCTACAAACATGATAGGACAGAAACAAACCCTCATAACTTAACCAATCGAATAGAAATAAAAAAGAAATACGAGTGAAAATGGTCGTTAAACGTGCACGCTATGTCGTGCGCATAATAAAAGAGGATGCTTTAGTGAAATCCGAGAGCTCGCGCTCAGGTACACGATTTATCTCTCTCTTTCTCTCTCTCTCTCTCTCTCTCTCTCTCTCTCTCTCTCTCTCTCTCTCTCTCTCTCTTTCTTCCCCTTCGTACAACCTCGAGATCCTTTTTTTGAGATATCCTTCACTTCTTCTTCTTCTTCGCCGGCCAACCAACTAGCCAGCCAACAAACTAACCAACCAACCAACCAACCAACCAACCAACCAACCAACCAACCAACCAACCAACCAACCAACCAACCAACCAACCAACCAACCAACCAACCAAACAACCAACCAACCAACCAACCAACCAACCAATCAATCAACCAACCAACCAACCAACCAACCAACCAACCAACCAACCAACCAACCAACCAACCAACCAACCAACCAACCAATCAACCAACCAACCAACCAACCAACCAACCAACCAAACAACCAACCAACCAGTCAGCGAAGAATTCAACCACCTTGAAAAGAATTTATAAGCCGTAAAAGGAGAGGCTTTCTTCGCGTCCTCCTTTTTCGAAATTGAAAGTTACAGTTCGCGTCACGAGGCATGTTAAAGAAAGAAAGATAAGAAATTATAGCGTATAAATAATTAGTACATATTACGAGCGTGCTAATAATTAGAAAACAAATGGTAAATAGAAAAGCTGTTATTTTCTTTTCTTTTCTTTTTCTTTTACAAAATGTGCACTTTCTCTTTCTTTCTCTCATAGAAAATCTCTGAATTTCGATGGTCGATTACGATTAATAAAGAACGTTTATCGATGATACAAATTGACAAAAATGGACATTTTTAATCCTTCTTTATCAAAAATATTCTCAAAGTGGTAAATGCCATGTTATAATATTAAAATACGAGATATGATTTTCACATTTCATTAGGAGAGTTAATTAAGAATGATTCGCATAAAAATTAGATATCGGTTTTCAAAACTAGGTCTTGATACATAAAAGTTGAGAAAGTCATGTTTTTATAGTCGTTTTCTTTATATCTTTTATATTATTTATAATGTATATGAAAAGATTTCTTTACATAAATCCGACTATATATATATATATGTATATACATACATACATACATACATACATACATACATACATACATACATACATATTACAGATAGTCCAAATGTCACGTTTGGTATAACCGCTGGGTAGATTTTTTGTTCATCCTAAAATCCTCGCTCCTCTTTTATCCACTCGCTAGAGAAATAAGAAGAATCGTGGTCTCTCTCCTCTTCTTTATATGCAACCGGCCTAACTCATCCTCTCTCTCTCTCTCTCTCTCTCTCTCTCTCTCTCTCTCTCTCTCTCTCTCTCTCTTTCTCTCTTTACTCCGTTGAATACAGTATTATTCAGCAAAACGTGCTCTCCTAGTTTTTCAAAGAGAACCAATCCGAACGCCGCACAGTTGGAAGAACTACGGAAAGAGAGAGATAGCGAAAAAGGAGAAAGAGAAAGAGAGAGAAAAGAGAGAGGAAAGAGAGAGAGAGAGAGAGAGAGAAAACGTTAACATACGACCGTTTTATAAACCGAGCATTGCCCGATGCAAGTTCGTCAAAACTCCCTTGGTGCTCTCTAACTGTTCATGTATAAACTAAAGTACGTGAGAGAGTATAAAAGGATTCCTGGGAGTTGGCTTTTGTCTTTGCGCGGAACTATAACGAAATATCAGGCCATTGAACCGTTTCGGTATCGAGAAAAAAGAACAGGAAGGAAACATAGTGAAACTTCGTCTCGTTTCCCTTTTCTTTCCCCTATATATTATCTTCGAAGGAACGCAGTCAACGGAATGGAAAACTTTTCGCATTTCCTTTCCGTTGATTCTATTCGAATATTAACCGCCGAGTGTATGGAGAAAGAAAAAGAAAAGAAAAAAAAAAAAGAGAGACAAAAGAACGCGAATAATTAGTATTTTCCTAGAAAAGAAGGCAAAGAAAGAGGCTTTGTCCTAATGGAAATAATGTTGAAGTTCATTCTGGAAGGCGTATGGAAAAAGTGAACGACTATGTGGCCTCGTGTGTGTTTCATCCCTCGTAAAAAAGAAAAAGAGCAAGAATAAAAATGGCGGACTTGGCGGAACGGAGAAGAGAAAAATAGAGGAACGTAATAGAGAAAAATTTCAACGCTGGAGTTGATACCGCTCATCATTATACATACATATTATATTTGATAACGTTCGTGAACGAGTTTAATGCGACGATCAACGAACGGCTACGACTACGACTACGACTACGACTACGACTACGGCTACGACTACGACTACGGACTACGATGAAGATGACTAGATGAGGATAAAGAGGAAAAGGAGGAGAAGGGAGAGAAGGAAGTTATAGGAACAAACTATTAAGAGTCGTTTGGTGCGGTAATCAACGTTTCGAAGCAAGTCGAGTCCGGTTGGTTAGTGGTAATCGTCTTGGTACTACATAACGTATGTATGAATGTATTCTCGTAAAATCAATGTACATATACTATATATATATATATATATATATATATATATATATATATGCGAACACACACACGCGCGCGCGTGCAAAGAGAGAAGAAACATTAGATGTCCTTCCTTCTCTAACTCTCCTGTCGAGATATTATCAGACGTAAAAGCGCAATCTGGAACTGGCAGAGGAAAGCGTCGATATGTCGTCGCTAAGGTGCCAGAGATATCTTTTCCCATCTATACATATAACGACGATAAAAGCGCAAAACGATGAGGAGGACGAGAAGAGAGAAAGAAAGAGAGGAGACTAACGGATTCTGCTTGTCGTCGCATCGTTTTCTTCCACGAGAAAACGGTCCTACATCTTTCTTTCTATAGGATCAGTTTTACAGGATAATTATTGCCATGATGAAATCAATAAAATAATTAAACGATAACTTCAAACGAAAAAAAAAAAATAAATAAATAAAAAAATAAATAAATAAAATCACTTTACCGGTATTGCTTTTCACATATCCGAAGGTGGACCAAAAATCAAGCGTTATATATACCAGATGGTTTCCTTCGAAACCGTTAGAGATAACGACGCGAATTTTTCTTTCCGAGATATCGAAAACATTTCATTTCTCTACCAATATAACTTACAGAACTTGAATAATGAACTTCCATCTTCTTTAATTAAAGAAAAAAGAAATAAAAAATCTGAATCGATATCTCTGATAAATCTAATGAAAACAGCTCGTAACACTTTATTTGGGCCACCTTATATATATATATATATATATATATATATATATAAACACATACACATACACACATCTCTTGCTTTTCCCGTCTCTCGATCACGTCCTGCCCCTCCTGTAACTGTCTTTAATGAATCTTTAATACGAGTAGTACGAGAGAGAAAAGAGAGAGGAGAGAGAAAGAGAGAAAGAGATGACTGCAAGACACCGGCGCACGAGGTTTATGAGAGCACAATGGCCCCACCCCCACCACCCCGTCGAAGCTCCGTCAATTTATGACCGCTTTTATCGAGGCCACTGCACTGCCTTCGTTTATTCGAGCGGGAAGAAGAACCGTAGGGATGCTGTGCCGCGAGAGATGACGACGCGTTGTATATATCCCAGACCCCGCATCGCGCCAATTGGAAACACACCCTGACTCAACCCCTCGTCGTCACCACGTAACCTCTCCTCTCTCTTTCCCTGCCTCACTCTCTCTCTCTCTCTCTCTTTCTCTTTCTGTCCAGTTCTACAGCTCAGTCTCTTTCTCTCTCTCTCTCTCTTTCTCTGCATCAATAATAGCCAGCCTATGTGCAGTGTCTCTCAACTCGATTCCGTTCATCGTTGCATCAAACAAAACACAATCGAATCAACGATGTTTAACGTTCGTCTTTTAAAAAGTAACAATGTCCGAGAATGCAATGATCACACGCATGCGTCTCTTCAGGTCTGCTGCTGCTGCGTTGTGTGTGTGTGTGTGTGTGTGGTGCACGCATTGCGATCGAACGGAGAAATGATTTCGTAATGTTTATTATTATCGTATCGATTATGAAATAACGTATCGTTCCTTCCTTGTTGTATTGGTTATAAATGATATATAATATATGTATATATATATATATAAAGAGAAAAAGAGAGGGAGAGAGGGAGGGAGGATTCATTATACGTAGCACTTCCATTCACGCCTTATCAAGAACGTGTGTATGGAAATAACGAATGAAAACATAGAAGCGCGCGCGTACGTGTTTATAAATTACATAAAGCTTTCGAATAAGCTACTAAGTAGTAGTATCATCTCGTGGTATTAAAAGTCGAACGTAATTTTCAAGTGAGATAAAGCGAATAATGGCTCTTCTTTGGCCGTTAGAACGATCGAGATTAAGTATGTAGTTAGTTAGAGAGTGGACCGGTGAAGTATTATACCGTTGCACGTACGTACGTTTGTACGTACGTACATACGTATATATATATATATATATATATATATATATATATATATACTTACCTACATATATATACACATCATACATATATACATACATATATATATATATATAGATACATACTCGTTAGAAATGCCACTTAAAAACTTTAGATTTCTCTCGGCTAACCGACGACCTTCGGTGAACGAAGAGTGCTTTGCTCTTTCGATCACGTCCTACGCGAACGCAACAAAGAGCGCCTAGGTATAATCGAGAAACGTTTTTGAGAGGAAATCTTTATATGTGTTTGTACGTGTGTACTACTCTTCTATCGTCCGACGAGCATCATTTCGATCCAGTATTGACGATCTAACGCGGTTCTTTTTTCCCGGATAAAAACGAGAAAGCCGCAAATGGAGTCTGGAGCAAAAATGTTGTCTCTAGTATTGGTGGATGAAAGAAGCAAAAAAGAAAACAAAAATACAATCGAATCGCGACACTCGCCAAGTCACGAAGTGTGTATGTGTGATGGGAGGGAAGTTAAGCGTCCTCCTCCGCGAACGTAATCTCCCTCGTTAAGAGATTAGTAAACAGAAAATCGCGGAACGGCATCGTAAATATTTGTCTACCACTGCGTCGAGACGATCGCAAACAGGGAAAGCGAGTATAAAAAGTGAGGGTAGGAAGGTTAAAAGAGAAAAAAAAGGAGAGAGAGAGAGAGAGAAATTCGTTATACCAAATGTGTTACTTTTTTCCTCAATTGAATTTTACGATCGACGATGAGATTCGATCGAAATTTCGCTCTATTTTCTTATTAAATTCGATATTCAGTTTCTCACGGTTTCGTACACAATGTATTCATATACATACATACGTACGTACGTACGTACGTACATAGAACGTAGCTGCATACATAGATACATATATCACGCATCATCGCGTGTCACTCCTTTACACTCTTAGCAAGACGCCTTTTCTCGCCTTCTTCTCGCATCAAAAGAGCTATCCGACGCGATCGAAGCGAGAGCGAAAGAGAAAGAGGGAGAAAGAAAAAGGAAAAGAAACAAAAAAGAAAACACGAGTATATATATAAAGCGCATGAAACGTATCGGTAAATCAGTAATATAGGATGTTTTCGAAAGACGAACAACGTGAAAATGAAGATTTTCTATAATTATAATAAACGCATTTTGAAGAGAATATAACGATATTTCTTTTTTTACCTCGTAAGACGAATGTCAACAAAGCCAACGGAACGGTGAATGTATGCGGCTCCATCGGGCACGGCGGGTGTCACAGACTCCGACGCGTGTAAAATCTCTCCTCCTCTTCTCTCTTTTCCACCCCGTTGTACTTTCTTTCACGCAATCTCTCCACATTCACACGATTGCCCCGTCCTGTCGATTGCGGTACACATTTCTCGTTAGAACGAGTGGACTCATCGTCCAACGCGTGTCAAAATCACAAATCTCGCGATATTAAACCTCACCATTGTCGCAAGACGAACGACGATCCGCTTCTGGCACGATCACGGCGGAACATGGCTAACGGACGTCCGTATACCTCCGCATTGTCTCGAGTCCACGGACGATCTGACCTAGCCGACGCCATTTTGTCGGGCGAACCGCGATCGAAGCGCCATGTGCCGGCACGCCACGAACGATGCGATCGTACTGTTCCATGAGCCGCTGTTAAATTTGAATTCTTATTTATGCTTTTTTGAAGAATGAAATTTTGTTGTAATCGAATTATTTTCTTACTTGAACTTTCTCGATGATGTTCCTGTGAACATTGACTATTTATATATATTACTACTTATCCCTTGTTTCGTTGAAACAGCACATTTATGCTCCTGCAATATCAAAATACAATAAATTGAAAAGGAAATTTTCTTACGATCATAATTTTGAGATTTATGAATAAAACAGGTATGTTACTCCGTCTAACATCGATAAGCAAACTATTATTTAAGGAAAATTATTTTTATATATCTTATATAAATAACACTGAAATGCGTAGATGGCTGTTGAGTTGCGTTCGAATTGCTTCAGATGTATGAGACCTTCATGGCTACCGTAAGCGTCTTATAGTAATCTTAGGTTATGTTCGTTGCGTCGAGAGAAATAAGACAAATAAACGTTTATGTTGTCGTATCGTTTGATTTTATTTTTTTAAAGAAATACACGGTGAGTCGTGCTGCGAAAATATATTTTACGATAATGAATTTATCTCAAAGTTATTGTATATGTTATACTAAGCATCGTTATACAATGTTTCCAAATTTCGTTTCTTTCTGACTGTAATGACGTGTATAAAAAATAAGTACACGTTATACCAATTGACTTTGATTAATTGTATTTTTAACGAAATAACGGTAGTTTAACAGGATTAATAATTTTATTAAAGGTATCATAACTTACTAAAATGTCAGGAGGAATGTTATATGGAGGAGATGAAATTGGAGCCTTGGTATTTGACTTAGGACATCATTCTTTGCGAGTTGGATATGCTCAGGAGGATACGCCAAAGGCTGAAATACCAGCAGTTGTGGGTATAGGAGAAGATGCAAATAATACAGCTACCAAAACTGAACCTATGGACATTGATGATAAAAAACCAGATAGCAATATTACTCAATCAGGGACCAAGTATTACATCGATACAACGATTCTTCATGTCCCACGTAAAAATATGGAAGTTGTAAGCTACATGAAGGATGGTATGATCGAAGATTGGGATCATTTTGAAAAAGTAATATTGTCTTCTGTTACCATATATTATTTCATATGCATATGAAATTATTTAATTTTAAGTCGATTATTTACTATTTAGGTATTGGATTATACATATTCTAAGGTTATTCAGTCCGATGCGGAATATCATCCGGTATTATTTTCTGAATCTCCATGGAATGTGCGTAGTAAAAGAGAAAAATTAACTGAATTAATGTTTGAAAAATATAATGTACCAGCATATTTTCTTGTAAAAAATGCTGTATTAGCTGCATTTGCAAATGGTAGAGCAACTGGCATCGTTGTTGATAGTGGTGCAACTCATACTTCTGCTGTACCTGTACAAGATGGCTTTGTATTAACACAAGCTATTGTAAAATCTCCTCTTGGTGGAGATTATATAAGCATGCAATGTAGACAATTTTTGCAGGTATAAAAATCCTTTTATTCTTTCTGAATATTATCATTTATGAAAAAGAAATGACTTCTCATTAAATTGAAAATAGGACAATGACATTGATTTGTCTCCCTCTTACATGGTGGGTAGTAAAGAAGTAGTAAAAGATCATGATAAACCACGATGGGTGAAAAAGAAGGGCTTACCTGAAGTTACTAAATCCTGGCATAATTATATGGTAAAAAAACTTATTCAGGATTTTCAAGCTACTGTATTACAAGTTTCAGAAACACCATATGATGAAAAAATAGTCTCTACAATACCCTCTGTTCAATACGAATTTCCCACTGGTTATCATCAGGTAATTTTCTGAAATAAAATGATTCATTATTAAAACAGTTATAATGAATTATGTGATATCTTAGGATTTTGGAAGTGAACGATTTCGCATACCAGAAGCATTATTTGATCCTAGTATGGTTCAAATGCGTGGTGGAATGGTTGGCAATACTATGTTAGGTGTAGGTCATATTGTTACGACTAGTGTTGGTATGTGCGATGTAGATGTAAGACCAGCACTTTATGGTAGCGTAGTTGTTACTGGTGGTAATTCATTCATACAGGTAAAATTGTCTTTATTAGTAGATCATTAGGAAAAAAGCTCTTTGCATGATTTAATGTGAACTGTGTTTCGTCAAGGGTTTCCCCGAGCGTCTTAATAGAGATCTATCTATGAGAATACCATCCAGTATGAGATTGAAATTAATAAGTGCAAATGGTTGTGCAGAACGAAGATTTGGGGCATGGATTGGTGGTTCAATATTAGCTTCGATAGGTACTTTTCAACAAATGTGGATATCCAGTCAAGAATACGAAGAAAGTGGTAAAAATCAAGTGGAAAGAAAATGTCCTTGAATTTGTATTACATGTAATTACTCATTTTTTCATAAAGTTGTATTTGTACAGTACATTTTGCACAATTAATCCTAGCCATTGGTTAAAGATGTAAAAACAATGAAAATAGAGTTACTTCTTTTATTTATAACATACACGGTGCATGTGCGAGAATTTTATAAATTTTAATGTATACAAAGTATATTAAAGTTTTTATAAAGACCTACCTTAAAAGGCTGTGTGGTTTGCAATTAAATAGTATTTTCTACTTCACAGTATTTTTGCCTTTGTACTTTCTTTAAACATGAAAGAGTCTGCATCTTGATCAAAGTCAATTTTTATAATGAAGTGTAATTATTCTTTTGCATATACCCTGTATATAAGTACAAGGCAGGTCTGGAAAATGATACTATTAAAAAAACATAGTATTTTTAAGTGGTTGTAGATACCAGGAAATCATTAATCATTCTCAATATTTTTTATTTGAAGTCTCTCATATTGATTTGTTAATTTATTGACTTTCAGAATATAGATTTGAAAAGGATCTTGAAATAAATATGGAATAATTATCAAAACATGTCTGAGAATATAATTTTTCTTATGACCCCTATTAGAGGGTGTATATACCAAATATTTTATTCATGATTAATGATCAAGTATTAATAATGATCACACATAAAAGTAGATCTTTCCATTTATCCTGTTTTAGCTATTCTGCAGAACTATCTTTCTAGAATAAAAAACTATAACAATACTTTTGTGTATAAAGAATTTAACATAAAATTTTATATCAAGTGGTCTATCAAACGATTTAAACAATAGAATATTATTAATAATTTGTTTATGCAATGGATATTGAAGATTATATATCTATAAATAAGAAAGTTTTACAAATAGTTGGATTTTATCCAACAAATAAAGTGCGGAGTTTTTTCTGTATATCGTGTATGTTTCCTATTATTATACCACAAATGATACAAATTTATCAAGACTGGAACGATTTAAGTATAGTCCTAGAAGTCAGGTCTGTATAAAGAGCAAATTTAAATGGATATATTTAAAAGAATTAAATTTTTAAATTAAAAAAATATTTAAAAAATATCAATTAATATCATTGTTATACAGTTCAGTATTATTTATGATATTACTTGGTATGTCAAAAGCACTGGTATGCACTGTAAATAGTTCTAATGTGGAAATTCTTATTAATTTTTTATTAACGGATTTTTGGCAATCTGCAATAAATAATTTATTTTATGGAAACCTAGAAAAATATGCAATGTAAGTAACTAGATACAAATAATTGATCAAAAATAATATTACATAAATGAATAGTGAAAATTATAATTAAATTTAAATTTATATACTTCTCCAGACAAGCTAAAAATATTACAAAAGGATATTTGTTTTTAATATTTAATGTTTTGCTAGTATTTTTCACATTACCATTGATTGATATATTTATTCTGGAGTATAAAGGAATGCTTGGAAATGATTCCAATCATTTTCCTTTTATGGCATTATATCCTGATTCCTTTTATAAATTCCCACTGTATGAGGTAAATTTGAACAAAATAATAATACTAAACGTTATAGGCAACTTTAATAAATGATATGTTTATGAAATTAACAGATTGCTTACATCTCTCAAATAATAGCAACTTCTATTTGTGGTCTTCTTTTACTGGCAATAGACACTTTGATAGCTACAGCTGTAATCCACACATGTGGTCATTTTGTAACATTACAAAAAAGTCTAAACAATTTAAATAAAAGTTGTAACCTGGTATATTCTATATCATTTTAATGTGGTATATTGAAACAAATTACATATATAAAAATTTAGCTTAAATAAGTAATAATTATTTTAGGCGTATCAACTTCGGTATCAGCAAGAAAGCTCGAAAAAAATTATAAAAAATATAAAATATCAATTAATGCGGAATATCAAATATCATCATATAATTCTTCGGTAATTAACATTTCATATAAACTTATACATGCACGTAAATATTGATAAAAAAATTATTATAGATTTTGCGAAATTATGGAAAAAAATTTTAGTTTAATATTATTTTTGCAAACTATGTCTAGTAGTCTGATAATCTGTCTAGTAGGCATACAAGTTAGCACTGTAAGTATAAAAAAATTAATATATTATTTATAAAATATATATACTAATATTTTTACACATATTACAATTATGATACATTTGTAGAGTGGTTTAACAGATGGTACTAAATCAATGAAATATTTTTCCTATTTAATCATGGCACTATCTCAATTGTTATTGTTTTGTTTTCCTGGTGATCAACTGATCTATCAGGTAATAAAAAATGCTTAAAAAAGTATATATTATTTTTACAAGTATCATTATATCATATAACAGAGTTCTATGGTTAGCAAAACTGTATATTCCATTGAGTGGTATCAGACATCTGTCCCAATAAAGTCTGAAGTATGTATGATGATATTACGAAGTCAGAAACCAAGTTACATAACAGCTGGAAAATTTTATGTGATGCATTTAGAAAATTTTAATGCGGTATAAATGTTCAAATACCTTTTTAGTATTCTTATATATGATCATAAAATATTTCTTTATACATACATTATTTAGTTTTGAAATTTAATCATCTAATGAATTTTTGCACAATTTACAGATTTTGAATACTTCTCTTTCATATTTTATGGTTCTTAAGAATTTTAACACATAGGATAGTAATGTATAAAAAGCCTTGTACATAATAACTCACAGGTACTGTTAAATATTACATATATGCTCCCCATCCGAAATACATTTGGCAGAGATTATCTATATTCATAGCTTCTAAAATTAGATGATTAGTTTGTCCTTCAACGCTAAGATTTAAAGCAATATTTTCTAATTTTTTCCCTTGAGAACGAACTAAACCTTTTAAACGTTGTTCAATATTTTTTATATGTTCTACTGCCTAAAAAACAATTTAATTATTTGCGCTTCATAATAATTAGTAATATTTTTATGAAAGAAATACAAATACAAATACCTTTTCATTAGTTTTCTCTCCAGCTTCTCCTACTTGATTTTTATTCCAGCTAACTAATGGATCATATACAAACGGAGTAAGTACACTTAATAACGTACTCGATTGTTGTCTTAAGACTCTCATAGTTATTTGGCAGGCACGTCTAAATGGACCTTCTACTTTTAACGGACCCATAGCATCAACCATATTGTGTGTTAAACGAAAAGGTACTCTTTCTGGCCAATCCAAAAGTTCACCCTAAAAATAGATATTGAAAATATATCTTCGAAAAATTTATCGAATAGAAAGATATGCTATGTTATATACACGACACGATTATTTACCCGATTAAATAAACAACTGAAATCAACGTGAACACAATCACCACATTTGGAGTCAAATAATATGTTTTCTCCGTGACGATCTCCAAGTCCAAGTATATATCCTACCATCGACATTACAGCAGTGGTCCTGATATATGCAGTACGAGCCTCGTACCTATTTAAAATAATGCAATTTCAAGCACTAAACATGAAGAAAATTACAACGAAGTTATAAAAGAAACGAAGCGAAATATAAAAGAAGATAATAGCACTCTACCATCCATAAGGATCGGGAAATGTAAGACGAAACCAATCTCCGAGGACTGGAGGATGACGTGGGAGTAATTTGTTGAGAAATATATATCTCTTCTTTTCTAACGGATCTTTCAAAGCTAAAACCAAAAATGAGATATTCGATTAAAACGTATATAAAAATGTACATACGCATTTTTTTTCGATTACTTACAACATAACAAAGTTTTTAATTCTCTATTTGTAAGAGCTATACCCTTTTCTCTATATAAGTTTATAAGGATAGGACGGAAACCAACTAAGTTTGGTACCCATTCGATAAAACCACACTCTTCATTTAATGGTACAACACTCTGTTAATAATAATAAGAATTGTGAATAATCATTATGCATCATTTTCAAATAATACATTATACTTACATAGGTTCTTATATAAAGTCTTCTCTGCCGTGATTCTGGATCTTTTTGAAGATACTTATTTACAATATCATTAAACTCCATCAGTCTGAAATCTCTTCTTAAATCATCTTTCGGTTTGCACATAAAAAGATATTTTTTACCATCTGATCCTTTCAATTCGATACGGCGTGGTCTTTGAAGAGATTGCATAACAACTACCTTTTCTTCTATTCCCGCTATCTGTACACATTCTCTATGTTCGAATAAATATAAAAAGTATAAATCAATGTTTACATACAATCTTTGCATCTTTACTAATATATAACAGTACATTCTTTTCCTATGTCATATATACTTACGAAGAAAATGGATGATGGAACTCAGTGGAAGTATCTTTAGAAGGTAGAATAAATTGGCGAAATTTCGTTGCTGGGATCATAATCGGACTAAAATCTGTATTTGAAAACATTCGTGGTAAATTTCGTGATAATTGACTAACTGTTGTGTTCATTATTCCCTGTTAATCAATAAATAATATTTTATGTGTGTGTGTGTGTGCGTGTGTTGTTATTATTATTATTTCAAAATTATCATAATATTAAATATACATATATATTCCAATATACGAAACTTACATCAGGTATACTTTTATTAGAGAGTTCAATTAATTTTTCCCAAAGTTTATTAAAATCCTTGATAAGTTTAGTCATTTCTGATGTTTTCAATTGGGAATGATTTAAAATTTCTTGACATCTCCTTTGTCGTGTGGGATATGAAGACTATTTAAAAATGATATAATTTTTATATAAAAGTAAAAATGATTGTTTTGAATAGTAATGTGACTTGTAATATAATTACATTAATAACTGAGGCCATCATCCATAAACAATGTTGTGGATACGCGACGAGTAATTTAACCAAAAGAGTACAGAGTGTTTTTTGAACTTCTACAGATGGATGACAAATTCTAGAAACAAGTTGACTAAATGCTGTAAGCCACATAAATATCGGTAATCTCTCTTGATACGCATCTACAAAATAAATAGAAAAGAATAAACGATGTCTTCGCGTTATTATTTATCTTATTATCAATTATTATCATTACCCATAATTTTAGTCATCTTTAATAAACAATCTTGACGCAATTTATCATTCTCGGTTTGTCCATAATGACTACTACGAGTAGCTACACGTGAAGCGAAGTCTAACCAGATAGTTAACATTTTAGGCATTGACTGATGAATGTATTTGCAACCATACTGAAGTGATTTACCATAATAATTCATCATATGGATTTGTAATTCTCTAAAACAATAACATTTGATAATCTTCAATATATCTATATAAGATGATATTATATTACGATCATTATGTTATCTTACCGTCCTTTTATATCTTTTTCTTCATCAGACATTCTGTCAACAACAGATTCATAATATTGAGCACAAGCAAGTAAGCTTTTTTCCCATGCCCTCCACACTTCAATAGCTTCCTTATAATTACAAATACTAATATCTGTATCTACATTAAGCGTTTCGTCATTATATTTAGCAAAGAGAAGTTTTGCCTAAAAATAATAATACATTATTATACGAAAGAATGAGATATAGTATTTCTTTTAATGTGTATTATTCATTATTTATTTTTTTTTTTTTATAGTGTAAAAACCTTGGCACATTGTTTTCTTTCTTCAACACATTCTCCTGGTGGCATTTGTTTATAAGAAGCAGATGGTTTGAAGCAATTTGAAAAACATCGTTTTAAAGTTGTGAAAGCTTCTTCTTGACATCCTTTTTGCCAATATAATTGAGCTTGCTCTATGTATAGTTCTTGAGGTGGGCAAGAATCACCAGCAGACAAAATGTACATATATGCCTGTTGATGTAAGCCAGCCCTAAAAAAAATAATGTTCGATGTTAAAGAAGAAATATATAATATTTCAACAAAAAAAAAAAAAAAAAAATATATATATATTTGCGCGTATCAAATGAAATATACTTTCTAGCAATTTTTGCACTCTTCAACCAAATTTTGCCAATTTCTCGTTTAAGTTCTAGATTTTCTGTACCAGTCGTTTTAGCCTGTAATTTTACAGCTAAATCTAATGTGGCTCTGCGCATACCAAGAACAAATTCTATTCCGCGTGATGTTCGTATAAGTTGACCACGTTTATCCCATTCTTCAAATATCAATGGAACTTGTTTTACATCAGTCATCATCAAAGAAGCTGCTTTATCGAATTCATTAAGTACATGTAATCTACAAAGAAGGAAAAAAATAATAATAAAAAGAAAAGAATAAAATAAAATGAAAAAATTAAAAGATTTTATTAAAAATCATATTTCTCGAAAGAGAAGAAATTCGACTTACTTCATAATACATGAATACGTTTGTTGATATCCTCCTGGACGTGAAGCAACTTCTAACAGAGACACTAACTTCTTTTTTATAATAGAAAAATCTGGCTTAATGCCTCTCTCAAAATCTTCTAACAACATATCCTTTATATTTTTTTGTGATGCACTATCGAGATGAGTGAATTGAGCAAGTCTCCAGAAAGGTTCATTATCAATCATCAATGGCTCCAGTTCAGGCCTATTATAATAAGAAAAAATATAATAAATCTAGCAATTATATCATGTATCACAATTTTATTACCTGTTGCTTAATACACCCTCTGTAATATTTTTTGCTGTAAAAGGCTGATCAAGACCCAAATAACAATGGACCATACCTTGTAAATATTTAGATTTAAAAACTTCCTTTTGCGCGAGTCTTTCGTAGCATGTAGCTGCATCCTTTAAATTAAAATGGATATCATATAATATGTACGCATGCACGCACTCACGGACATTAAAAATATTTGTTATACCTGTAATTGTCCACTAACTTCATGTGCTAATACCAATTGCTGTAATGTGGGTGTTTGATTTTGAGTCGCTAAAATACCAGAAACTCCATCTGGTTCATCAAGTTGAGCATATATTTTCTATAATAAAAAATATATAAATTATTGCGTGTAACGTAACTCTTTTGATTTGAAAAAATGCAATAATTTAATTACTGCAAGTAATCCTCCTTCTGTTGTTTCTGATAATCCTTTACCACTAGAAGCCATATGTTGTTCCAAGTACATTAAAGCACGATGATATTCATGTGATTGATAGCAGCCTTCTGCTATCACTAATGTATCCAGTTTCGAACAGAACGCTGTAAAATATCAAATAGTGTAATATTATTTAAATTCTGTAAAAATATATACTTGCTGTTATTTAAATCATTCTTACTTTGTACTGATTTAAATTTTTCATCTTGATGTAATCTTCGTTCTCTAAGCCATCGTTGTAGATGATCCAATATTGAAAATACGATCTGAGAACAACGCGTACGTCGAGCTTCATCAGAAATTCGTTTATCATCTATTTTTGTACTATAGTCGTATCGAAGAGGTCGATAGTTGACAAGTTCCGGATCAAGAGTAGGCTGTATTCTAACATTAATTACAGCTTGTATTTCTTCTCTCAATTTGTTATGTATTTCTTCTGTTTCATTTGCAACTATGTAAGCTAATAGAAAAAATATATCCAATTATATATACATATATATGGTATAATAAACAATCACAAATATAAAGATATCACGTGACTCACACACTATATAAGGTAGAGCAAATATCATTGTTTTTATGTCGCGTTTGAATGCTGGTCTACAAGCATGCAACACATTATTTAAAGTTTCATGGTTTAAATTATTTGACATACTACATAGCCAATTATATGCCCACTTTCCCACGGAAGATCCTGCTTCAGAACTATAAGAAATATTTTAATTATTTATTTTATAATTACACAGTTATTTATCACAGATAAAGACGTACCCATAAACAGGATGAGGAAATTCGGTAATGTCGTTTACGACTGTTATTTTATAATGCGATGTTAGAAATGGAATGATTATTTGTTGCGTTGTTAAAGGCAGATTATTCCATAATTCACTGTTTTTACCTTCTGGTCTTATATCATAAGCTTTTAATATCTCCTAAAAATATAATTGAAATTTCCGGATTTAGTAATTATTAAGTATACGTTGTTTAATAATAATTTACATACCTGTATAGCAAGTGAGAAACAATCCATGCTCTGAGTACTTTTTTGCATTTGAAAAGCACGAACATTTTCGAAAAGCATCGCGCAAGCAAATTCTTCGTTCATGTCAAATATAAATTTACTATCTTCCCTGGAAATAATTCTTCGAGGAAGAAGACTTGGTTCAATAGCACCTAATTCTCCAAGGCATTCTCCATATAAGATACGAATATTATCATCCTTTTCTTGACATCCCATAAGTAAAGTATCTAAAAGCTTTGCAAGAGCAAAATTTATTGCCACCGTCTGGTTTCTTTATTTATACAATAATATTATAAAACTAAAAATTAATATACCTCAACAATTAATGGATGTACGTCTGTATCACTTAATATCATTTTATTAAGTTCTATTCTATGTTCTGCTAAAAATTTCTGTAAATATACCAATGCTCTCATACGAACTTCATCCGTTTCGTGAGTAATTCGTTTAAGCCATAATTTCAGATTTTTACCAAATCCACGTGGTCTAAAATTCAGAAAGGGCTTTGAAGAAAAACTGTTTGCTTTTTACTAAGTAGATAAATAAGTATATATCACTTACTGTGCTTCTGAAATATGTTTCTTAACAATAGCTGATATATGACTTGAAACTTTCATATCATCAATAAAAAACAAATCTGATATATAATTTGAAATGTTATTGTTTTCATTAAACAAAAATTCTAACATTTCATTCACGTTTTTAGAATAATTTTCTAATAGTGGTATTATAGAAATGCATATAGTTGGTAATAATGGACCAAGATCTTCCATTGGCATACTAAATAATAAACATTAAAAAATTATTATTTAAATTGCAAATAATTATATCTAATTAATTTTTCATGAATTATTATAAACATACTTGTGAATAAAGGCATCCCATGCATCACATATTATGGGTCCAAAGGTAGGTCTTTTAAATCCTACTGAAACGCGTAGTGTTGCTAAAATTTTATATCTAAGTGGTGCAAGCTGTTCTGCACCCATATATCGCATTAATGTCGCTAATGAAGCCAATGTAGATTTTTGTGTATATTCGTCTGACTTAGGACCAAGATTGACGTCATATTTGACTAATATACCATGTAGTCTCAGTTTTAGGTAAGCGACCTAATGGAAAATAATAAATCATACATGTTATATAAAATAATATTCATTCATTTACTTAATAATATAAAAGTATGGTTACTCACTATTCTTTCATGTGTACTAAAATCTGGTCTTGTAGTCCCATCATAATCTGATATTATACGTAAAAAGCCAATAATTTTTTCAGGCGACTCATGAAATTTTAACATCAAATCTTCAAATATACCCTAGTATCAATATGAAAATAAATATTCATTCACGAAAACACATTTATGAAATATATTCATGAAAGAAAAATGTTAACAATATTACAAAAGTATTTCTTACCACAAAAGAATCTCTTGTTAATTCTGAAATGCTGATTTTAGTCAATTTTGATACATATTTTAAACATTCTATTCCAGTACCCAATGGTAGATTTAGAAATGAATGACTGCAGATATGCTAAATACAATAGAGTAATATACATATGTTTTTTATCAGAAAAGTTATTAAAAAGATTTAAATATTTACGTTATATTTTACATACTGGAAAATTTTCAATCAACATTTGTTTCTCGTCTGTAGACAATAATTCGGCCATGTCTTGTAAAAGACAAATTACTTTTGGTGTTTGAAGTATAAGAGAAAGTAAGTAACATATTGCATAATGACCATCTTTCCTTAGTAATTCACGTGATCCATGATACCCAATGCACTTAGCAACACGATGTATTGAAGTTGCGATATTATAAGAACAATCAAGATAATTACAAACTGCACGTTGCATTATTAACTGTAAAAATATTCATATAAATATTGTAATAAAGATTAAATATATAGAAACTTATATTTTAATGTTATTACCGTGATAAAATATTTTCTATATCTAATGTATAGCATCTTTGGTGTTATATTAAGAAAAGAAGCAATATCTTGATAAACGACTACGGCAGAGGCCACATTTGCAGGTGATGAATTTGGATGAAGTATAGTAACAAAAAGTAAATTCACAATTTTTCTTTCTGTCATATATAATGGAACACTAAAATCATAGTTATAAATTATTATTAATAATAAAATCCTATTACACTTATTGATTTTTATAGGTTCAAATTATATTTAGTTCTATACCATGCAAAGTTTCTTGCAGTTTTGAGTAATGTATTATGTAAACAATAATTGGAAGTATCTAGAGCAATAATTAATGTTTCAACCATGGCATTAATCATAAGATCCACAAATTCTTCTAAATTTGTTGGTACCCTATCTAATAAGCATTCTCCAGTTTTCTTTAATATATTAATTCGAATATTTAATACTTGTCCCACTATTATGGCAAAGTTTGATCTTATTTCTACATTTTCATCTTGCATATAAGGCAACCAAAGCCGTACTATATTATTGCTGCTAAATGATTCTATATGCTTTGTAAAAGGTATAAAGTTTTTCGACATACGCAAACGCACTTTAGGAGATGTCGATTTTAATAACTGGAGGTATTGATTCAACAGTTGATCATGTTGTTTCTCTATAAAACATGATTCTAAATATTCATCTTTCTCAAAATTATCTACAATTTTAGTACAATATTTACATTTTATAGTGTTACTGAGTATTTGTGATAAATCTCTGGAAGAAAAAGATATTTCTTTTAATATATAATAATATTATAATAATATAAGAAAAAATTATATAATACTATTACCTGATTGCATTGAAGCCACCTGATAAAAAACAAACAATGTGGCCTAATGTTATCGCTAAAGCCTCTTGAATTAATTCATTGTTTGAGAATAAAGCAGGCTTTAAAATAAATTCAGATATATCTTCTAATTTTATTTTGGAATTTTTCATTAATGTAGTGATACTGCTGTATATTATAAAAATATATAATTACAAGAACAATGTATATCACGTATTTCTATTTTAAATATATAAATTTATTTCCACATAAAATACTTACTTTATACCTATAATAGCCAGTTGAATTTCATTGTTTATGATAAATGTACGTATTAGATATAATCTATTTTCTTTTTTACCATGTCCACATATAGTCATAAAACATTTTGCTTTCATTTCATTACTAAGAGATTTGAGAGTGTCTATACCTGTTTGATTTATTTCTGCTGTTTCTTTAATATTCTTCATAAACGGCAATGTTAATATGAATTCAATCAAATCTTTGTTAGATTCATTATGGATCATTACACACATTATACTTCTTAAAATAATTTCTTTAATTTCATTTTTACCAAAATTAAGTTCGTATATTAGTTTCTTTAATATAACATTTAGACCATCTTCATATAATATAACATTGATTTTATGTTCAGTAATCCAGTTTTGTAACAAGCAAGAACCATGTAAAATATGTAACATATCACTATATCTATTGGTTTGCATGGCAGCAATTAATTCTTGCTTAAGCAAAAACCATGATTCAATGACTTCTTCTAAATTTACTTTATCAGTTATTGAGTCATTGTATTTGATTTCAAAGAAAATATAACACATAAAAACTGGAATAAACTCCTAAAAATATATATATATATATATATATATATATATATATATATATATATACATACATATACATGTTAAATCCATACTATATTTATAAAATCTATTGTATTTTATAGATAGTTTTACTAACCGGGCAATTATGAAAATATTTGATAAACTTTTTAGCTTCAACAGGAGTACATGATCTTGGTTCTAAAAGTAAATATTCTTTAATTTTCTGACAAATTTCTTTTTTCAATGATTTTAGTGCTTCCACTTCTATTTCAACCACTGATTGTAAAAATAATAATAAATAAGTAACAATGTAAAGTAATAAATAATAATACATATCAAATTATATATATTTAAAGTCAATGAAAACTCACACATGAATTCATGTTCTAAGAGATCAATTATTTCAAAGCACAAAGTAGTAAGATTCGTTGATGCTACTGATTTATGAATAAGTTCTAACAATGTTTTAATATACTGATTGAGAGCTTCAACTGTCAATTGTCCAAAACTTGTCCACGTTGGAATAGTTCTTATAATTTCAGTAGTATAAATAATTAATGTTGATGCATACTTAAAAAACATACATTTTTAGATTAAAATGATGCAAGACATGTATGAATTTATATAAATATTAAATAATGAAAGTTACATACTTGACTTGTCGAATCACAAAGTTCTATCAGTTGTGTAGAAAGTTCTAAGATATTTAATTTTATATCTGGAGCAGATTTTACGAGAGTTTCTATAAAAATATTCCAAAGTTTTTCTTGATCCCATGTAGATATTCCTGATTTATTAATAATCTATATAGTAGAAATTCATATGAACATAAAAATATATAAAAATAAAGAGACTAACTTATTTATTATATGCAATATATTAAGTAAGTTAAAGTACCTCCAATATAGACCTCTGTACAGATGTAATAAAATCAAATTTAATAGCTACTGGGTATGTTGAAAGATCTAAGTCTGGTATACAATTATCAATTGTCATAAAATTATTCAGTATTATTTCATCGTTTTCTTTAGCATGTTCATAAAATCTGGCTAGTTCTGCATGAAAGATAAGTAGAAATAAAAGACAAACTGTATAGTTATATAAATGTAATAAAAATTGTTAATAAATACCTTCTAGTATAGATATATATTTCATGCTTATCTTTGTAAATGTAATACTATGATGTGCCGATAATATTCTAAGCATACATGCTTGTACCTCTATACTCTTTAAAAGAACTTCATTGCTTAATGGATTTCCTATTATATAAAACATAGCTCCAAAAAACCATGTTGTAAATGCTGGAAAAGAAAATGATATAATAAAAACATGGTTAATATATATCAAGTTAATAACACATGTACATTCAATTACCTTCATACTGTACATATAAGTTGTCATCATATGGGATTACATTATAAGGCGGAATTAAAACATTCCTTAAATTCAATGAACTTTTAAGGATTGATTCTAATAAAGAGCATAGAATTTGTTCGGCTGTTACACTTTTGTAATCTGAAAAGATCGTAGTCACTGGACAATGAATAAATTTCCATAATGATTCCGCAACTGCAACACTATAAAATCATCAGTGTAAATACGATAGACCAAATTGATTGTATGATTTGCAAAAGGTTATAAAAATAAAAACTTATTATTATTATTATTATTATTATTATTATTATTGCAAATAATTATAAATATATTGCCTATTGTTCTCCTGATATTCCGGTAAACTATCATCTTCATCCATCGTACGTTATATGTCATTTTTATACACAATAGTAAAGAAATAAGGTTGCAATTTTTGTAAATTGCGTCTAACCATTTTACGTAATTTTAAGATATTGAATTACGTGTTAAGAGTTTCATTATAATATAGTCTATAAATTAATAAATTGACTTATAATTTTAGCAAATTCGATACTTTTGTCGTAAATGAATAAGATTGAACAGGTTCGTTCGTTAGGAATGTTTTTCGCGGTTATTCAAAAATAATCGCACAGTAGCGACATCTCTAACATCATTTATCAAGATCCACTTATAAGCGTATGTATGTATGTATATATATATATATATACACATATACGAAAAATATTTTATTTACGGAATAAACAGATATACGGTATATATTTTCAGATATATTAATAAATTTATAATGTTTCATTATTTTAATACTTTTTTCAATATTTCAATCTGTGTGTTTACGATCAAATATCTATTACAAATGAAATAAAAGAAAGAAAAAATAGTAGTTCTTAAATTTTGTATTTATCAAAGATTGACAGTAACCGAATCTATTTTCCTCTCAAGGAGAATGTATTATACACGAAGTATATAACATGTATATAAACTTTAGCGCGTTTAGAAAGCTTTTACTGTTGACAAGTTTAGGTCACTCGTTGCGAAGCTTAAAACCGTTCTACTTTTAGTCGACAGGAGTACTTAACAGGAGTCTGATGTGAGCATTTTTTATTATCATTATTATTATGTATTTATATATATACTTTTTTTTTAAATAAATTATACCATTTTTTCATAGGTGTAGTCGGACCAATTGTTCATTATGATTATTATTAAGAAGGAAGAAGTTCCCCTTTAGATAGTAATTATTATTATATTACAACACTAAGTGGTACGTGTTCTGATTTTTTTATTACATCCGGTAGAGGGTTCAGTCGATAGAGAAATATTTTCTTCGCGTGGAACTGAGACAAAGGCATATCATCCACGATATAGTAGAAACATTTCTAATAAATATTCTATACTTGAATCTATATCTTTGAATTTTAATCGCTTGCACTTAAGCCGTCTTTTTTCTATTCGACAAATAAGTCTATCATTACTCGTTTTTTTTAAATAATTGCACTTTATACTTCGATTTCAACGTCGTTTTATCTATTATTAATACTATCTACTGCGTTGTAAAATATAGATACGAAACGTTTAATGAATAGTTTTACTTATTCTCTTTCTTGCTAATAGATGAAGAAAGGAAGGAAGGAAGGAAGGAAGGAAGGAAGGAAGGAAAGAAGCAAGGAAGGAAAAGGCGAGAGTTATTTTTCGCGTGTTCAAGCTCTACACACACCGGTAGAAGACTTCGTTCTCTTTGAAATCTTCATCCGTCTCTTGTATATATCTTCTCTTCTATTCTTTCATCCAGTATCATCGTATCTCTTGTCTGTAACCTCGCCGCGCTCGCCAATTTTAATCCTTCTCTTTTTCTCCCCTTCTCCTCCTTCTCTTTCCCTCTCTTATTTTCCTTCGCATGATATATTTTCTTCTATCGATTCTACGGCGAACAATCGTTTCTTTTTTTCAATGCCCCTTAAGCATTTAATTGGCTCTCGACTTCGAGCCATCGTTATTTCGCTCAAAAAACACCGAACAATTCTTTATTCGAAGTTAAAAAGGAGATTGACTTCTTTCCCTTTTCCCTTTCAAAAAAATTCGCTTGTATTTACAAGCATCCGTGAGATTTGAAGAAAACCATTTGGAGGAAAAAGATAATCGAATCTTATTCTACAACGAAATATTTGTATTCTCTATCGGATGAAGTCTCTAACAATATGAAACTTAGCAGTAAAGAAGAGTTTTTCTCAAGCTCGATTATATTACATCCCTTTGTAGAAAATAAAATAAGTTTGAATTTTAATACCGTCTTATACTGAAAGTAGCAAACAGTTTCGTTCATATATTTCGCTCTCTTACGAGGACGATGACCATACTCGAAACTATCAAGGTATATTTAAGTTCGCCGCGTGTATTCGGAGGATGAAAGAGGAATGGTACGGGTACGACGATATGGACCCGGTTGCGGAGAAAAGCTAAGAGCCAGGAGTTTGCGCGAACAGATCAATACGCTTGCCCCCTGCACGTGGATTTGCCACTCTCCCTCCCTCGCTCTCTTCCACACAAGCGTATACAATACATACATGGAATAGTACACTATCATCCTTCGTTCGACCCCTCGGACTTCTTATCCTCTTCTTTCTCCCTAAATTCACCCTCATCCTTTTCTCAATCATTCTATCTCTCTCTCTCTTTCTCTCTCTCCCCCTCCCTCCCTTTCTCTTTTTCTCTGTTTCTCTCTTTCTATTTCTCTTTTATTTTGTCTTTCGGTGATGCCGTACAGACAACTTGCTTCTCATTCATCTCGAATTGTTCCGCATCTTCCCATCTTTAATTATTTTTCTTTTTTCAGCATGTTTCGATCGTATTTCACAATGGACCCAACTATCGTCATCGTCATCGTCATCATCATCGTCATCATCTCGCTCTCTATATTTCCCTCTTTCTACTTATCTCTTCCGCCTATCATCTCTCTCCCACTCTATGAACGCTACTCTCCCTCTCTCCAGCCCTCTCTCTCTCTCTCTCTCTCTCTCTCTCTCTCTCTCTCTCTCTGTCTGTATGTCTCTCTCTCTCTTACTCTCTTTACCGATCGTTCCTTCCCTTTCTACCATCATCTCTCCGTTCTGCTACCCCTTGGCGAGGTGGCGGTCCAGAGCGCAGAGCGCGTCAGCCGTGCGGGATGCTGAATCCGAAGGAGATTCAGTTGTACGCCTGGCTGCTCTGCCACTGTGCACTCTGTGCGCGTTTCATACCGTTCTTCTTTCTCTAAGTTGAAAACTATCAAACCTTAGACGACATATTTTTTTTCCTTTTCTTTATCATCTCTCTCTTTCTCTCTCTCTCTCTCTCTTTTTCTTTCTTTCTCTCTCTCTCTCTTTCTCTCTCTCTCCCTCTCTCTCCTTCTCTCCCTCTCTCTATCCATCTATCGTTTCATTTCCCCATCTTTTATTTTCTTTTTTCCTTCTTTCCTTCTTTTCCTTTCTCTTTTTCTCACCCCCATTCCCAATTTCCTTTTGCTACGATTCCCGTTTTCTCATCTCGTTGCATCGCGTTCTCTTCCGGGGTTCATCTCGCCGACGGATCGAACGAGTAATGGACTTTTTCTGAAAGAAAGGCGTGTACCGAACATCCACGGTAAGTTTTTATCGTTTCAGATATTAATTATTTCACGAAAAATAAATTGCTCGAAGGAATGTGGGTGTGCCAATGGACCTTGTCGCGAAGAGATCGCCAAGTTCGCGAGACTGTCAACAAGATGGTCCTCCTTCGAGATAATCCAATGTCCTTCAATCTACGATCTAATTTTTTTTTTATCGTTGTACCAGTATTTTCGTTTCAATTGAAACGTCATTACTGTGTCAGAATATGAAATGACAAAAAGTATCAATTTTATCAAGATTAAGAAAGTAGACCTTGGTGTGACATTAAAAACGTATCTTCGTTCGTATTCCGCTTAAATGTAATCATTACACTTTAACTTAAGTGTAATCATCTAGTAAAGAGCACTTAGCTTATCACAAATGTAGATATTATTCAAATGAACGATCTATTTGATTTTACTCCTTTTGTACTTTGCATCTTAGACCTAATCCGCGAAGAGATAACATTACACCTAATGTCGTAGTCTTAGGAATAATAATACGCTCAAACAACTCGAGTAGTTTCTTTTATTAAAAGATACGATCGCATTGTTAATTCGTTAAAAAAAAAAAAAAAACTATAAGATCTATAAATCCCCTTTTTATTTATCATACCCTTTTCGATCGAACAAACAAATAGCCAATTGAGGATATTCTACTTTGAGAATGTTAAACATGTTAGGATATATATATATATATTTTTTGTTGTTGTATGTTTAGCAACGGTCAGTATATAATTTGTCCTTTTGGTATTTATCAGAAAGGTCAAATAATTTATACCCTTTTTCATATCGGTTTCACCCTTTCACCTATACGCATCCACATAAGTTATTTAAAACTTAATTAAGATATTATGATTATATATTCGAAAATTCAAAATTGAGTTGAACGATTAGTAAATTCAAATTTATTATAATATTTTGTTTTTAGATCGAAATACTTCCTTATTTATATTCTCGGGTAACTAATATAAGATATTCGATATTGTTTATCGCCAAGGATGTCGAGCAAAGTATTGGATAACTAATCAGTGCAACTCGATCAAAGTTCGAACATGCTGCTGTTATTTATCAAAGAGCACGGATAACTGAGGATGTTCGTTCGCCTGGAAAGTGGAAATAAATAGCTTCGCCTGATTGACGAAAGGGCAAAATGATGAATGTAAAAAAAGAGGCAGTATCGGTGTCGGTTGGGATCAAAAAGAGGGAGAGAGTAAAGGTCTACGAATGAAACGAGTAAAAGGATTCCCATCAAGGAGTAATAAAACATAAAGGAAATAGAAGGATACAGATGGAGCCGTCATTTAGATCGAAAGGACAAAGTGAACAAACATTAAATAGATTCGTACATAGTTCAATATTTGCACAGCCTCGCATTTCGTATTTCCCGCTTAAATATCGTATAAGGGTCTCGCGAATTGCCCTCGTTCGCATCGTACTCGCAAACTCTATCCAGAGATATGTACAATGTACATAATGTACACGTATACATATATGTGTGTACGTATATCTATCCATGTACACCAAGCCAGCATCACACTGGCGTTGCATCTCGAGTGCCTGAAAAAGCCGTTTCGAACGAATTAATAATGCGGACGAAGAGGAGCTCTTTCGTTCCTTCTCTCTCTCTCTCTCTCTCTCTCTCTCTCTCTCTCTCTCTCTCTTTCTTTCTCTCTCTCTTGCTGTTGAAACGAACCGGCTGAACTTTATGCGAGTTCGTGGACCGCATAGGTCATGACCTGACGACCCATCCCGGACCGACATCTAGGCCATTCTTGAATTTTAATCCGTGCCGCAATTGCCACCGAGCTCGATTAGCCCCGGCATCGCAGAAAAGCGATAGAGGTGTACCGAGCTTTAACATCGTCCACATCCACACGTCGGCCCACTTGAGCCCACCTCTTTCTCTCTCACTCTCTCTTTCTCGCCCCCTTTCTCTCTCTCTCTCTCTCTCTCTCTCTTCTCCTCATCTCCTTCGACACGACAATATTATTTTCACCCTTCGGCTTAGAGCCCATTGAAATTTTACTTGGCCTCCTCTTTGATATGGATACTGGTACGAGAAAAAGTCAAACAAAGCATTCACAAACAACATCAAATCAAAATATTCACACATTCTTTTTCCCCCTAAATAAATTGAGTTCTCTTCTAAAATCGAGGAAAAATATCGCAGAAAAAAAAGGAAAAGAAAAGAAAACAAAAAGAAAAGAAAACAAAAAGATGCGTGTCTCGAATTTTATGCGAATATATTTGAGCTGTTCCATGGCCTAAAGGAATCTATTTTCATAACAACGAATGTGATATAAGACGAATGTTTATCTTTCATTTAACATGATCCCTAGGATAGGTGCGAATACTACTGAGCTGAAGTGCCATGATGATCCCGTTTAAATCCCATATAAGTTTGTACCTATTATATTCGTACACTTTTCAATTCGATGGTACGACGGATATGTCTATGTATGCATGTATGTATGTACTTCTCATTTACTCAAATCCCATATGCGATAATACGACGAAACTCTCTGACTCTCGGCCGAGAAGCTTAAATGCGTACTAGCTATAACGGAGATGATGGGATTAATTATATATGAACGGATAGGAAGGATCAATGCGAACTATGTAAGCTAGAATATAATGTCTTCCTATTCGTGCGATATTGGTAATAGTATCACGTTTCTCCTCTACTTTCGAATAATTTCACGGTTACCAATTATTGACATTGATAATTCAAATGAAAAGTTTAACACTCGAAACAAGAAAAGAAAAAAGAAAAAGAATATTTACCTTCGTCCGAATGAATACATCGCTTGACATTAATTAACTATTAATTAATTAATTAATAAGTGTGTAGATCAAAGCGGAACAAAATAATACGTTAAGAGTTGATTCTCTAGTGAACGTAAATATATCACGAGCCAGACCGATGGCAAACATGACGAGCGAATTTTTTATGGAGTACACACTTAATGAAGACAAACAGATTTTTCTCTTTCCCTCTCTCTCCTTCTCTCTGTCTTTCTCCTTCTCTCTATCATGAAAAATAAACTTTTGAACACGTACAACGAGAATCATTTTTTTTTTCTTTTCCTTCTTTCTGATTACAGGCTACCGTCACGTTGGGGGGGAGGGTGTGGAGAGAACAGGACACGAGGATGGGTGTCTATGTGATTGGGATAGTCGGCGTTATCGTGTTTTACGTGGCTGTACTCGGCGTTGGTATTTGGGCTGCGTTTGTAAAGAGAAAGAAAAGTCAACAGCAGCATGGCCAAAACGACATGATATTGGCGAATCGTCGATTAGGACCATTGCTTGGTGTCTTCACGCTCGTAGGTAGGTATGACGAGTGATTGGATAACCTGCTCTTTGAACTGTGATCCTGAGATAGAAGCTCGGAATTGTCAACCGAATTTAATGCATATGTATATTCCTGCCTGATGAACGTACATATATATATATATATATATATATATATATATATACATACATATATATAAACGCGGGTATGTGTGTATATATAAGAAAGGATTTAGGTAATATACAAACATGCATATACTTGGGGAATAGGAAAGCTTCGACTAAATTGGAAAACGATACCAGACGACAACCGTTCGACTCTTGGGAATCGGCTGACGAAGACATGTTCGCTTATCACCCGTGAATTCTTTCTTTTATTTCCGTTCTAAAACGGGACGGAAATGCAAGAGAAATTGACGGGCGTCATCGGAAAACTTTGCTTTCTCTAGCGAATTCGTTGTCACCCAGTTGGCCTACTTAAAAACGTGCGTTATTATTCGCTTTAACTACCACGTACGGTTTTATTCAGTTCACTTTACCAGCTTCCATTCTCTCCACTGGTATCCTCTTGTTCCTCTCCCTCTCTCTTTCTCTTTCTCTCTCCATAGTTTTCCTTCTAGTTTCTCTTCCTCTTTTATTTCTCCTGCCCTTTCACGATGAAAATCATTTTGCGGCTTTTCCATCCCTCCATTACGGTAATGAACAGCCCCGGGAGACGCAGAGAAACGCAGTAGCAAGTACGCTCTACGCTCGCGTATTCCCTTTATCTATCCGCTTCTCTCGTTGTTGAATGATGGGTAGACCAAGAAACGCGTTTGGTTGCGGTGTCCGTTACACCGTTTATTCACGGCACGGTGTTCGCGGCCTCGTATTCATTGAGTATTCAATGCACTGAAAGAAGAGTTCGGTACGTTACAACCAAAGGGAGCACGTTTAAAATTTCCTACAGTATATTAAACAAAAATGTCATCTTTCTCTTTGTTTTTTTTCTCTTCCTTAACCTCCCCTCCCCTTCCTCCTTTAGTCTTCATAATTGAAGATTCTAAAAAATTTCATATTTTCTTCAAGCGTCTAATTCATCTTTATACGGGAATTTTGTTTTAAAACTTTTTCAACTCCAGGATCATTTCATGAATTAATTATCATCTTTCTTTTCTATCTAGCCACGTGGGTAGGTGGTGCATACGTGAACGGAACTGCTGAAGTCATGTACACGAAGGGTTTACTTTGGTGTCAGCCACCGATTGGTTACAGTCTGAGTCTTCTCTTTGGTAAGTTCTCGAATATCGGTGAATAACATTTTATCGACGTATAACGATCGCATGTATTCAAGTGACAACTTCACAGGCGCTATACTATTTGTGAGACCAATGAGGAAAGCCGAGTACGTGACGATGTTGGATCCTTTTCAAGAACGATATGGTGCCGGAGTTGGTGGACTACTCTTCATTCCGGCACTATTTGGTGATTTGTTCTGGTGCGGAACGGTATTGAAGGCTTTAGGAAGTTCGTTGGTCGTCATTGCTGACGTTGATCCACACTTGAGCATTTGTGCATCGGCATTGTTAGCAGCCATGTTAGTACAGAAGAGTATGTTGCAAGGCATGCATAGTCGAATGTAGACGATTTGGATGGATAAATTTTAACTGCCTGTTCGAATTAGAAAGACACCTTTTATTTTATTTTATTTTTTTTTTGCAGATACACCGTTTTCGGCGGACTCTATTCCGTAGCATGTACAGACGCTCTTCAATTGATCTGCATAGTTCTAGGACTGGCTATCACAGCACCGTTTTCTATCTTCCATCCAGCTACATCGTTTGAAAAGAATTTATCGTCCAGGGAGTGGCTCGGCGAAATTAAAAACGAGGATCTAGCGACGTGGATCGATGGCATGCTTTTACTCGTATTCGGTGGAATACCGTGGCAGGTAACCGATCGTGAATACGTATCAGATTATGTAGTTTCAAAAGATCACAGATATACACATTGTTCAGGGATACTTTCAACGAATATTGAGCTTTCGAAGCACGACCGTTGCAACAACACTATCGGTAGCCTCAATGTTCTTCTGTATAATGCTCGCTGTACCTTGCGCTTTGATCGGTGTTGTGGCACGAGCAACGGACTGGACGATGATCGAGGGTCCGAACAAGACTCTGTCTTTCGATGCTAATGCTGCATTACCTCTTGTGTTGAGGTACTTGACTCCACCATGGGTTTCTTTCATAGGTGAGAATCAATATCGTATTAATGAACAAATATTTCTCGCTCGGATATTGATTATAACTTGAGGGCAGGTCTTGGAGCGATCTCAGCCGCAATAATGTCTTCGGCAGACTCCAGCATACTCGCTAGCAGTACTATGTTTTCAAGGAATATTTATAGACTCACACTTAGGCCAAAGGTAAGCACATTTCGATCGGAACAAATGTACACTGACCTCATCTATTTTTTTCTTACATCATAGGCATCCGAAAGAGAATTAAATTGGATATTACGCATTTCGGTGTTAATGGTCTCCGTTCTCTCGACTATTTTCGCCCTGAAAGTGGACAGCATTTATTATCTTTCGTAAGTAATAAACGAACGTTGGAATATCTCTGGTATTCACGTTTTGCTATGAATATTCAACCTTACAGGTATCTCTCATCCGATCTTGTGTACGTCGTACTCTTCCCTCAGTTATTGGCGATCATCTATTGGCCTTCGTTGGTCGATACTTATGGATGCCTCGCGGGATACTTTGTTGCTGTGGTACTACGTGTCGGTGGTGAGTATCGTAGTCATTCGAGTGTACGCTCACGCTAGGTACATCGTTAATTGCAAGTGCAAATGACCAGTATCTCACACGCGCTTGAATCCTTTAGGAGGAGAAGAGGGTTTGGGTATACCGGCACTGATCGAGTACCCATTTTACGACAAAGTGACCAGAACCCAGAGATTTCCCTTCCGGACAGCCGCGATGTTGTCGGCTCTCTTCGTGCAGATCATCGCTAGCTTCTTCACGCGAAATCTTCTTGGAAAGGGATATTTCCCTCGTTGTTGCGACGTCCTTAGCGTTTACTCGCCTGGAAAGACGAAAGACCAATCAGGGGTGATACAGAGTAACTCGGGCGCAGCTCTAATGGATTCCTCTTCAGTAAACGTACGAACAAGATTATTTTCTAACATCTTAACGATAGATGTCATTCGTCTAATTCCAACGATGATATTTATGTTTTTAGAAATCTTTGTCGGGTATAGATGCATGCGATGGTGTCAGTGGTTGCAATTATGAACCCGACAGGTCTGGAGCTCTCAGTTTGAACGAGGATCCACGTTCTGAGCAACGTTGTTCCGAAAATAATATTGCTGTCAGTGATTTCACAAACAATGAAACGATAAGGGGAAACACCGTTGCATCTGTCATACAAAGAACCAATCAGACTAGTCAAAGTTTTCACGGCATTCCAAGAAATTCAACCCAACCAATCTCATTGACTGGTAGGCACGTACAAACGGCAACTAATCAATACGTCCCAATACCGATCAACGAGGCCAGTGCAACTTGTAGAGGTCAGATTCTTGGAGTGCGCAATCTTCGAGATTCATTAGGTCAAGTGCTTTTACCAGTCGACAACAATATTTCTTCGTCTGGTGGTAATGACGTTGGAAATATCAATGCGATTCCTTCGAATACGACAATACCAGCATCCATGTCAATTATCTCACCTTATAACAAAATCTGCAATGAGAACACAACGACGAACGATAAATTATCGCGAGACTGTGAGAGAACTATCGATAGAAATCCGGTGGAATTTAATTTAAACGCTCAGGACAGCATGCTTACAAATGTTTGTGGTAAGAAAAACGTTAAGGGTGTTAAGTTGGTCGGTATGGATGGTGGAACTTTGAGAAGACCGTCGTTACAAGTAAGACATCCATTGTTTTTACATCTCGTTGCTCGCTTAGTATTATACAATAACGTCATAACTAATTAATTATTAATGGTACAGGGTACATTTTCTCCAACACCATCCGTGGAACTAGTCCACATTCTGGATAGACGACAAAGTAGTGGATCTTATGGTCCAGGGTCTTTATCCCCAGTTCCAATGGGCATAGAAGCTTGTAAGACTCACGGTACTGCACCCGAAGGACACAGCGGGAACGAACATTGCAGAATAAAAAGAGGCATCGTCAGGCATCACAGGTAGTTAAAAGCGTTCGAATCGAGATCACCGTTTGACTTTTTGTTCTTTTTGTGACGTGACAATAAAGAGATTTATTTTATGTTTTACAATAAATTATGTTTGGGATTATGTTGAAGCACGTTTTTCCCTGATCCAACAACTTACAAACATTGGAATCATCAAGTTATACCAGAGGACATGAAATATTTTTTGTTCACTTTATCTCCTTGTTTTTTCCTTTTAAATCACATGGTTCTCTCTTTCATGTTACCCTAACACATTTTTCGTAGCTTTAACGACACCGGAGACCGAGCTCTTACAACATTGGCCAGACAACCGACTTATCCTTCGATGCCATTACGAGCGGAGGACTGTCGTATGACTTTAGTGAAGAAGGACAAAAGAACGGGTACGATTGCTCGTCATTCCTCCGTGACGAATGAAAAGGAACTCGGTGGATGTACGACCACCGGTGTCGTCATCTGCAGCCCAAGTTACAGTATGTACGGTTCAGCCGTTAAGAACTCCAATTACTTTGTGACCGACGACGAAGCGGTCAGCAGATTTTAGAAGATAGGACGTCGAAGAGGGAAACTGAAGAGACTAAGAATCGATGACAATCGTAGCTATCTTCTCATAGATGATAGGTCAGCTCCTTCGTAGCTCTATATCTCGGTCCCAATTTTTCATTATTGATTTGTTCAGAAAATTTCTATGAAAATGTCATATCTATCCTTCTTTTTTTATATACATAGGTACACCCTATACACACACTGTTTGTTCCATTGTTCATTAGGTCTACGTAGGTTATAGATGGAACAGATAGCTCGGCGTTTATAATATGAATGACGAAGCTGACGACGAACATTTTTTTCTAAACGACATCAAGCGCACACGCAAAGGCAGGGTGGCTTGCGCCAGACAGCAGAGAATACGTGACATAAGCATTTCTATCTGACAAATACGTATATATAACGAGTAGTTCTAGGATATAGATAGAAGTTTCATCATCCTTGTGTTTCATCATCGACGTATAAAAACTGACAAAGACAATCTGACAATTAGAAAGATACTTATTATTCTAGATATTCATACAAGGAAATGCTTGTGTTCGTACCACTTGCTAGCGTGCAATAATTGTTACACATTTGTACATAACAATTTAATATTTATAATAATCACGAAAATGTCTACTTTCGCGTGCTCGATCTTAAAGCCCATATTCGTCCAATTTATAATTATGCGATGTTATTTCAAAGATGAAAACACGTGCTTGCGAAAGGAGAGATGATCGTGACAGATTGATTAAAAACTTTCTTATATAACTTATATACATTTCAAACGTTTAAAGTATCACTTGAGTCAAGTAGTTCAAATCGAAACTAGTCAGACCCTGTCCATTAATCACCACTATATACCTCTTAACTTATACATATATTACCTTTAAGATATTAATAGGACTGGAGTTTCGATGTCCTTTAGTTCTCGATATCCATCCTATGACATTCAGACTGAAACAAATGAATTTTATACAAAAAGAAAAAAGGAAAAGAAGAGAATTGAATGAGGAGGAAAAGCGAATATGGGCGTAACTTCTCTTTAGCAAAAAATCCTTTTAGATACATACATAAAATACTTCATTTGTAGGGAATAGAGAGACTATTTCTTCTCTCTTTTTTTTGTGTCCAATCTCATCTGTATATAATATTTAATTAGTATTTCATAATTCACACCTACCACATATATACATAATACGATCTTCACATACGTTTTTGCGGAAATTAGATATAACTTAAGCAATAGATTATTAATCAATAAGAGTAGGCTATCGAGTAATTACATACATATATATTATAGGAATGGCGTACTTACGCAATCTTAAAGTTTTCACTCGAATTAAAGATATAAGAGTTGATAAGCATAGTCATGAAGATGGGTAGAGTAAGCTTCGTTTTTTGAAAGATCATTTCTAGGTAATTATATTGAAAAGATAAGTAGATTGTTCTGCGGAAAAAAAAAAAGGAAAAACAAAACATAACGTTGCGAAACGTTTTTCGTTCATTCGTTCGTTTGTTAACATTTAAAAGGAAGAGATTTTAAACAATATACATCAAATCGCTAATTACTTTATCGTCTTTTTTTGAGGAAGAGATTATTTCTTTTTTTTAATCTTCATTAGTGAAGATTACGCCGCTTGTAAAAGAACGTCCAGTAAATTCGGTGCAAATTTATGATACTCTGACAACAAAAAATACGATATTTTTCCACCGATAAATCGTAAGGTCTGTAGGATTAATATTGTACAAGTAGATAGGAACGCGGATGTCCACGATAAATCGGTGTGATTATAGCGTGGAAGTTAGATCGTCCTTTTATCGTACGATTGTCGCGAATGTAAATGAAAAAAAATTAAATATGTAGTATTTCGAAATACGTACGTAGAGTAAACGCTCCGATCCATTTGTGAAATGAGATATATTTCCTTTTAATTTGTTTATTTCCTTCGATTTCTTTTTTTATATTTATTTTTTTTCTATTAATTGTCGATGATAGTATCGATTGTTATTATTATTTACAGAATGCACATTATACTACCTCTACCACATGATTCGTACTTAATTCGAAATAAGGGAAGTACATACACGTATACACATGATCCTTTTATTTTCTTGTTTTTATCTTTATGATAACCTTATTAATACTTATATATATAACAATAATGATATTTTTGTTGCTTTTTTATGGATATAAACGAACTCATTTCATTACTTTTTTTCGTTAAAAAGTGATTGGAGCTGAGAGTTTTCTGTACTTTTATAGACAACCAGGTTCGTATCCATACTTATTGAATTAAAAGGGTGATCCTCGCCTCTCGTACATATATATATATATATAACAATTTTTAGTAAAGTAATAATACGCGGAAAAAAAATCGTAATTAAGGTAGTAATTATTAATTAATAATACCAATATGTAAGGAATGGGTAAGAACCTGAAGAAGATAACATCAACAATAATAAGAAAAACAAAAATAAAATAGTATTACGTTGATTTTGTTCTGTCGGACGTCGAGAAACCTATATCAGTATTATTCGATCGTAGAGAAGGATTCGTGAGTTAGAAATCGAATTCTGAATCCTTGTGAGAGACACCTCTTGTCTTTCATAGAATTACTTAATTCGTTAGAATAATACAATTAGCACACGTAGTACGGCGATCGTGTTGGCAAAAATACATAATATGTTTTCGCTTTAAATCAAAATAACGAAACGATACTGCCTTTTCTGTGGAAAAAAAAAAAGAAGAAAAGAAAAGAAAAATTCAAAACAGAAAATTTTTTCTTTTTCTTTTTGTATGTACGATATTGTATGTACGAATATGGAGTGGCCGAGAACAGTAAGCAATCTTAACATTGTCCTAACGTAGATATACATATACATATACATACATATATGGTAGTATATCTAAATTCATTTATTCTATATCTATTTCCCCGAAACGACGAAATATATATATATATATATATATATATATATATATATATATATATAAAACAGCAGAAAGAAAAAGAAAGCTAAAGAGAAATGTTTTTTTATATTTAGAATCATACGTACATAAATATATATGTACGTGTAATAACGACTGAGACTGCGTCCTCCCCTATTTCTCGACTATCAAATTCTAATGAAAAAAGAAATATTCCCGTCTTTTATAAAAAAAAAAAAAGAAGAAAAACTTTCTATACAAGCTTAAAATGAATTACTTGGTCTAGGATTACCAATTATTTTTCTACTTTTATCTATGACGCAATATAAAAGAACGCATACAGATATAAAAAGTACAATACACGATATATAAGTACACGTTAATGGAGATGGAAAAAAAATAAAATTAGTAGTTAAATATTATAATTAATAACATATAAGTATTATATACATACATACATACATACATACATACATACATACATACATACATA
>NC_057685.1:3929946-4209591 GCF_014466175.1 Vespula pensylvanica | reverse complement strand
TACATACATATATACATACATATAGAAACGACCTATATCCATATTCGGCTAATTTCATTCTTCAAATGAGTTATCATATTGATTTCGATCATTTTATAAGTTAATGCCCCGTCAGAACGTACGTATTTTGTAATTTATGAAATTTGTCAGTAATTTGTCATTTTTATTTATTGTCGACAAATTATTGTCGACATTAATTTTAGATATACGATCGCCGTACATTATAAAAAAAATAATAATATTAACAATAATAATAATAATAATAATAATAATAATAATAATAATAATTAATGATAATTAATAATTAATAATTAATAATTAATAATAATAATAATAATAATAATAATAATAATAATAATAATAATTGAATTAAGAATGTATAGTCGTCGAAAAGGTTCGTGTATAATCGCTACGTAATAAAATAGAAATAAATAAATAACACGAGGACAATTAAGCTTTTCTAATGTCTCTCAGGATGATTAATAATTTGATTTTACAAAACCATTTTCGTCGACGGATACATGCAAACCGTAAACTTCGAATGATATCGGCTTACTTACATATGTATATGTGATACAGTAATCTTTTGCAAAGAAAAATCATTTTGATTGACATACATATACATATATTCTTTCCTTTTTATATTTACTTCGATTATCTATAACTTGTTATTTTTATGAATTTATATTATTATTTAAAATTTTATCGCCATACGATATCTCTCGAAGTTCGTTTTATATATAATACACGTAAATATATTATATTGTTTTATATATATGATACATATATAACTCGTTCATACATACATATATATAAATATATATATATATATATATATAATGTATATGTATGTATATATATATATACACAGCACACATCTAACATAAAACAGTTTGTATTCGCGCCCAAACAAAAAAACAGATACGAAGCGTCACTTTTTTCTAACCTCAGAATTCAACTTTTATATCCGAAAATATCTTTTAAACAGTTAAACATTTCCATTTTTAGAAAAACAATCCTATTTTTACAGTCGTCGAAATCAATTGTACGAAAAATAAGAAACAAAAAAGACTACATCGTTTTTATTATTATAATTTGTAAAATCCCGTCAAGAATAAAACATTGTAATTAAATCGCTTCAATATGCACATACCATATATATATAAATACATATAAATACATATATATATATATATATATATATGGTATGTGTATATATATATATATATATATTAGTTAATAAGTATTTACTAACACCATTCCAAATTTGTATATACATTTAATACCTCGTGAAAGCGTTTAAATGTAATATACAAATAAGGATCATAATGTCTCTCTAAAAAGGGATACACACACACTTTCGTTTTATAAATCAATATTAACACACGATGAAAACGTTGTGTTACGTGAATTACGTGCCAAAGCGTAGATTAAAGAAAATAAAAAAATTATATCTCTTACGATTAGATGCCTTCGTTGAATCGACCAGTGTGATGGATCAAGTTATTTACTAATCGAAAGTTGGAAATGATTTATCGATGCAATGGTCGATACATCGAATAACCGAATATAGTAATAAGCTCGCCTTAATTTGAATGCCGTACGAAGAACGAGAATGCTTCGATCTACGAAATCGTTGAAGAATATTGAATGAACAAAAATGACTTTTCTTCTTTTTTCTTTTCTTCGTTCAACACTAACTCCGACGTTATTTCTGAAACGATTGAGCTTTCTCTTCGATCGTACGACAAAATAAGAAAGATCAGTCACACGCACACACACAAAGTTAATATAAAAAGAAAAAAAAAGAAATAAATAAAAATATGATTAAAATTAGACGTAAGATCACATGTAGAGGTATATATCTTAATTTATTCTCGATACATCGATGAAAATATGTATATGTGAAATAAATGTGGTCAATGCTACCATCTGAATGAAGCGCAAAACAAAAAATGTGGATGAATGAATAGAAATGTTAGTAATGAAACATTTCTTACCATCGTAAGATAAAATTATTTACATAACATAGAGAAGTAATCGTTATTCTGCAAGTTTGTGCTAACGATCAATGTGACCAAGAACTCGAATGAAGGCAAAATTTAATTTCTTTTTATGACTTATTTTACATTGAATCTATATCCCATTTACTTTAATCATTATAATTCGTTAACGTTCCACGAACTACATGTATTGTAATATAATCTTTTTTGAAAATTCATTCTTTTTTTGTTGGAATTGAAAAAGGAAAGAAAAAAAAAAAGAAAAAGAAAGATGCTGCATCGAGTTCCTGACTCGCTCCTGTACAGAAAATCGTACGAAGTGCCGAATAAAGATATTTAGCGCAAATAACGGATAATATTTTTATTGAGAATTAATAATTTCGTATATATATACGAGAGAATATTAAGAAATATCAATTGGAAGTTATTATACCTTTATTCTAACACATTCCTATACATCGTATGAAATATATTAAATATTAACAATATATATATATATATATAATATATATATATATTATATATATAATATATATATATAATGTATACATATTATACATATATATATATATATATGTATACACATAAATACTATACATATATACTTATATAATACTGTTTCAAAGAAACAAGAGTTCAATTACTTTTCTATTCTTTTTCCATAGATTTATAATTATAAAATCGATAAAAACATCTTTGAGATCACATTAAAGATTTATCTTTTTAGAGATTCGTAAAAAAAAAAGAGACAATTAAGAATTCCTTAGAGATCAAGTAAATAATATTAAATAATATAAATTTATGAAATGAATGAACTTGATTGAATAAACAATAGATTGAATATAAGATAGAGGAATGAAAATATCTCTTTTATTTAGGAATGATAATACTTTCATTTAAATTATATAAAAATATTTTCAAAGAATAGAAAAACTATACAAGTAAGAAATAAAAAAACTATATAAATAAAAAAAATTATCGCCAATTATAAAATTTATATCAAGGTGGAAATGAAGTAAATTTATCGTAACGTTATTTTAAAAGTTAATTATGCCAATGATTACTTAAACAATTACATAATAAATAACAATACCGTGTTTCATTTTTTCGCGCATTTGCGAAGATATAGTTCAAGTTTCAACTTTGAAACATATTTTAAAACCACAATGAATCATGCTGTAACTTATGAATATCGAGATCGTTTGAAGTGTACAAACGTTCGTTACAAATATTACAGAAAAAATTATGTTGAACATTCAAGTGATAATCCAACTCTTGTACCGTTGAAAAGTATGAAACCTTTGGACAAAAATGGCACATATATAAAGAGTGCACAAATTGAGAATTTGCTACACTTGTGTTAGGCTGATAATGAACAAGCGGTTGTTGAGGGGACATCACAGAATGGGAATTCGCAATAACTGGCTGACAGAAAGTGGACATTTGGAATGGATTATTCGATTGTTTTTGTATACTACCTACATTATTTATCCGATTATTATTTTGCTGAGAATATTGCGTTTGCATTATAGTCAAATTTCCTCCACTCATGGAAGTATACTTGATATTAGAATTATTATAATGATTTTGATCAGATGACACTGGAAGACTAGAGGTTCCATTGTTCATATATGACTTTATACTGTTCCGTGATCTGACAATAGGCATTACTTTGGTTGATCTATTACTACACCTATTATGAACTGCATTCTGCAGCTTTATTGTACTATGAGTATCATGCGGTTGTCCTGCCTTTAAATTTTGGTAAGAAATATCATTCATCGATTGTAAATTCGATATCATGGATGTAGGTGCAGTCTTACTTGACGCAGTGTTATTTCTCTGAGCTATATAAGTATTACTCGTGTAATTATTAGTCGAAGAATTTGTCGAAACCGATGACGATGGAGCAATTAACAAGCTTCGATTTTGAGTCATATTTTGTGGTTCTCTAATTATCGATGGAGCATATGTAGCAGCGGTAATTCTTGGATTCATTGGACATGAGTTTGTAGTAAGTGGTTTGATATTTGAATATTGAGCATCAGGAATTTGCAATGGAGCTGTGCAAGAATCATTAAGGGATGGTACTGATAATAATGCTGATTGTAATATTGGCATTGGTGTTCGTATTGAGTATGATAGCGGTATTGATGTTATTCTTTGTTCTGATTGTAGTGTTGGTATTGATATTTCTGTTTGTGCTAATTGTGATGCTGGTGTTAATGTTTCTCTTTGTGCTGATTTTAGTGGTGGTGTTAATGTTACTTTTTGTGCTGATTGTGATGCTAATGTTGGTGTTGGTTTTTGTGCTGATTGTGGTGCTAGTGTTTGTGTTGGTATTAATATTGCTTTTTGTGCTAATTGTGGTGCTAGTGTTAATGTTTCTCTTTGTGCTGATTGTAGTGGTGATGTTGGTGTTTCTCTTTGTGCTAATTGTGGTATTAGCATTTGTGTTACTTTTTGTGCTGATTGTAGTGCTAGTATTTGTGTTGATGCTGATGTTGCTTTTTGTGCTAATTGTGGTATTAGTGTTGGTATTTCTTTTTGTGCTGATTCTGGTGTTGCTATTAGAGATGTATTTTGTGCTAATTGTAGTGCTAGTATTGGCATATTGTGTGCTAGCATATTTGCTCCTTGTGCTGATTGTGGTATTGGCGTTGTTCTTTGTACTGATGCTGGTGGTACAACAAAGCTCTGTTTCGGCCTCTCTGATTCGTAATAAGGAACATAAGCCGCTTGTTTCTTAGTAGGTGAGTGATCTATAATGATCATTTTATAAACTTTCGCACCTGAAGTAGTCTTTACAGATTTCTGTTGGTCATTTGATGATTTTTTATTTTTATGTGGTTTGACGTTTGACTTCTTAGTCTGTTTTTGATTTGACAAATTCATGGCCATAGATGAAGACGTTGGAATGTTGGTATTTCCATCTTGGTCATTTATATTGTAAAAATTGTATTTTTTGTTTTGGTCTATCAATTCTGAGATATTCTTTACGCGTAAATATTTCTTAGTCTGTATCGGCTCTTCACTCTTTTCAGTAGAATTATTTGATTGGAGACTCGTTGTTGGTTTTACGGTTTCCTTTAAAATATTAGGTTCGATCAGTATAACATCATCTTCTTTTTCATTTATATCAATATTTTCAGATGGCAGAGGATTATCAAGAACATCATTCTTTTTCAAGTCAGGTGATTTAACTATCACTGTGTTTCTGTTGTTTAAATCTTTTCTATTATCATACTTATCCAAACTATTATTTATAGCAGTTGTGTTTTCCTCCTTTTCCGATTTATTCATAAGAACAGACGGTCTATTGTTTCCCATAAAATTATTAATTTTGGTTGCGTTCAAGTCGTCGATTTCTGTATCGCTGACAGATGAAAGATTTTCTAAATTTTTATCAACAGTACTAGATTCTACTGATCCAGAATTTGTTGATAATTTCAATGAATCAATTGACTGGTTGATTGTAGAATTGTTGTTTTCAGGTACTTCAAATATACTCTTGTTTACAGGAGCTGTGCTGTTCGTCGTTATTTCATCAATTGAATGAGTAGTGTGAATGATAGGTGCTATCAAATCACGCTCTAATTCTGTCGGATATATCAAAGAAATTTTTTGTAAGTTTAAATCGTTGCATGCATTATTTGAGGGAATTGTATTCAAATTTGGAAACTTTTCATGATGAATACTAGTATGTTGACATAAAGTTCTGTCTGAGTCAAAAGTTAAATTACAAATCTTACAAGTAAAATCCATTTTGTGATAAATCTCTTGATAGGAAGTGTTTGCTACGTTTATTATCGATATATTACATTGCTTTGAATGTTCTATGTATGTTTCCAGATTGAAGAAACTTTTTTTGCATTGATTACACATGAAAGTTTCATGTACCATGTTATGATCTTGCCAATGCATCATGAATTCCTTTAGGTTTTCGTAAATGTTCGCACAAATATTACAAATATACGTTCTTTTTACATCTGTTTCTGACAAATAAATGTACTGTGATTGCAAATTACTTTTGTGATTTGCAACATGCTTTTCATATAAAGATTTTTGTGAAAATGTGAGATTGCAAATATTACAAAACAAACGCAAGTTCAATTCCGATTGAATACCTTCATTTTCGTGATTATTTGTAGATATTATGCTAGATAACTTTGAAACTGAACTTTCTGTACAAAATGACATATGATATTTTAATTGATTCTTTGAAAAGCACTGTGCATTACAAATACTGCAAACGTGTTCTGTCACTATAAGATACTTGAACTGATCTGAAGTAATAATTGACCATATCTCACTGGTCGGATCCACTATTGATATTTTTGGAAAATTTGAAGCTGAAGCTACATAACAAATATTTCTTGTGTGATTAAACCAGTGTAAATTAAATATAGGACCCATACCGATAAAACGTACCTTACAGACATGACAAAACAGTTTGATACTTGGAAAATTTTTTAAATGATTTTCCATATGTTGACGCATACCAATAAAAGAATACAATACTACTTGACAAACACTGCAATACAATTTTGGTACTCTACTAGTTAATCGTTTAGCATTACACAAGTATGTTTCCACATTTTCAAAATGGGCTTCAAAACACTCCCTTGTTTGAAATAAAATATTACAAATATTACAAAGTAAAACTAATTCAATAGATGTTTTGTTTCCAAATTCATTTTTATGACATGCACAAAATTTAATTGATTTTGTTTCACAAGCTGTAGAAATTTTCATTGATACATGTTTATTAGTTTCTATTGCTAATGGATCCAAAGAATTTGTTATTTCTTTCGATTCACTTTGTTTCATTTTTTCCATTGAAATAATTTTATTTTCTGTATTTCCATCTTTCTTATTTTCTAGAATAGTCTGCAATGATTCAACTGTTGTACTATCTATGAGTAATGTACTTGAAGATTCACTGGTTTGTGTTTTTTCACTTGAATCAATTGTATTCATATCAGTTCTTTCACCATCGCTGTCATTTGCACTTTTCCATCTTTGTTTTCTTTTGGCAATTTCATATGCTTTTTGCAACTCTTTTTCAGTATGGCCATAAATATGTTTTGAGAGACTTATCATTGAATCAAATACTTCTGAACAGACAGTACATCGAGTATTTTTATTATTGTATTGTAATAGTTTACGACGTGCACGTTTGTCCTTTTGTCGAATATCATGATTAATTTTTTTTATTTTAGATTTAGAGATGGGAGAAATTGAGGGAAACATCAAAAATGTTGACAATATTGTACTATTATTACCAAGAGCAGAAGATTCTTGCTGGTGTATCAATGAATTCAATTCTGGTATATCATCACATTTTGAATTCTCAAAAATATTCACACCTTTAGATCTATTAAATATCGTATCGTTATCATTTACACTATTTCTTTCTTTCTTCAAGCATTTCTTTAGATGTGATTGAAGTATTTTAAATTCTGGGAAAAATAATCCACATGCAATACATTCATAAAAAAAAGGATTATCTGATGTATTAATTTTTGATTGAATTTCTTCTATTTGCACACTTTTTGGTACGTTTATATCATTAACATCTATTTTTGTTATATCACTATCCGAAATTACTTTTCTAGAATCGTTATTTACTGACGTTTCATTTGATAAACCTATATATTTTGTGCTCTTTTTTACGTCATATAATATTGATGATTCAGTTGAAATACTATTATTATTTACAGGTATGCCATCTGTAGCAGTCTCTTTTAACACGGAGATTATTGATTCATTTGTTATGTTGTTTACACTAGAACTTTTATCAACAATGAACTGTGGTAGTAAATCTTCTATACGACTTAATCCTTGATCTGTATTCTTTTGTAATACATTTTGTTTGTCATTATCAATCAGAGTTCTTTCGTTATTTTGTAGAATTGTTATATTTTCATAATCAATTGCACTTATTAATTTTAACGTCTCGTTAGATTTTTTTGGAGAAATATTCTGTTCTGTAATCAGTAGTGGTAATATCTGAATTTCCTTTAATTTTGAACTTCTTTTTAATATTTCATCTGACACAGTCATTGAGTTAACTTCTGCTAGAGAAGAATTTCTGGAAAATCTTTGTAGGTATCTTTGTAAATGTGTTTTTAATATCATCCTTTGTGGGGAGATAATTTCATCCTGAATAATCTGTGGTAGTTTTGATAAATTAGATGTTCCTTCTACTTCATATATTGATGATGTACATATTTCTGGATATTTCATGTTTTCTGTTGATTTTAACCATACATTAGACTTTTCACATGAAAATATCTCTGAAAATTTTTCTAAATTATATACATCCTGTAAAATCCTTTTTGAAGAAGAAGAGTTTTGTTCTAATTGTATAGTTAATGCATTTGATTTAGCATGTTTGGATAAAAGATATTTGATCATTACTTCTTTTTCAAAAGGATTCAATTTTGCTAAAGCTTCATTAATACATTCACTAATCGCACTACTAACTTCACTATTATGAGCAAGTACATTACTGGAATGATTAAAGAAATTTATTTTAGAGTAATCAATATATTGTGCTATTGAATGTTCTACTTTTGAAACTATATTTTGTTCTTTAAGAGAAATTCCCAATTTTTCTAATTTCACTAAAAGCACTTTTGGATTTTTAGGTTGTTCATAGTTTGATGGTAAAATACATGAATTTAATTCAATTTCTGTGCTCATATTACTTTCTTTTGTAAAATCTTTGTGAGAATCTATAATCTTTGGAGATAATATATTTATAGGAAAATGTTTATGTTGTTCAATAGACTCTAAATTTTGAAACAAAAGAAATTGTTGTGGATACTTCTTTTTCCAGTTTATGATATATTTATCATCATATATATTTTCTAGTTTAGTTAATATTACTTTTGAATCAGTAATGTCTGGATATGGAGCATGAAGATATAAGTTACTCATTATAACTTTATTATTAGTTGGTTTAAGATGGTTTAAGACTATAGTTCCTTCAGGATCTATATGATGTAATTCAGTTTTTTTCTTTCTTTTTCTTTGATTTTTTATAGAATTTGGTATATCATTAGATTCTTCATAAGACATATATTTTCTTTTATATTTTCTTTTATCTAAACATTTTTCATTTTTATTTGCTTCTTTTATAGAAGGCAGTTCATCATTTGTCTTTGGCAAAGAATGAATAGATTCTATATCATCATATGCATAATTATTTTGTTTATATTTATTATTATCTATGATATTTTCTGAAGAAAATACACATGTTAGTGTTTTTTGAACTTTTTTTCTACTTTTTAATTTACTCTCATCTACTTGATTTAATATAACTTGATTTGATAACATCACAACTGGTTGCACATTTTTTAGCACTTCGTTCTTGTTCATTCTTTGGTCACTGTTCTTTCTCTCATTATCTAATTCATCATTAACATAAACATTATTTATTAAATTCAAAAAAGTATTTTCAGGCTTATTATTTATATCAAAAATATCACTAATGTCATTACTTAATTGTAGCTCTTGTTCTTTGAATTTCCTTGATATATGTTTTCTTGGTTGAATTCTTATTTTAGATTTATATTGATTTTTTATAGTATACAAATAGTTTTTAATCTCTTGAGATAAACATTGAAGTACTACTGATACTGGTTTACATAAATTTTTTTGCAATATTTTTATATTATTACTGCATTGTATTTCTTCATGTTTTATAGAATGTGTGGTATTAGATAATGCAATAGCCATATTTAAATATTTTTTGTCTTTCATTATATGTTCATTTATACTATTTTTCTGTGTAATATGTTTTATAGAAAGTATATTTCTTTTCTTATCGTGATTTTTCTTATTACCTAGAATAAAATATATTAAACATTTTTGTTACCTATTAGTTTAATTAATATATTTTAAATTATATAACGTTTCGACATATTAAAAGTGAACTAAAATATTTTCTAATAACATAAGATAAAATGTCACAAAGACAGTGTAAATTTGATTTGTACAAGTAGATTATGAAAACATTATAAATAAAAGGATGGAATATATTTTCAAATATGTACATTTATTCTAAATTTAATGAAAATTAAATTGTATAGTAAAATATACAGTAATTGGAAATTTAGTATAATCATGGTTTATACTAAAGTTACCTTTCATGATTACAGGATTTTCTTTAAAATGGTGCAATATTCACTAGAATTAATTTCTTTAATTTAGGATGAACAGTTTACGTTATTGCGCATGAAATTAGTTTTTACTTATTATAATTTCTAACTAGGAATCGCTTTTAGTTTCCAATATCGAAGAAAAAATTATTTATGAATCACTCAACCTGTTTGATATCTTTTTCAAATATCATAGACAATTTCATTTATAGGTATGGTTGAATGCACTGAAGAAATTATATCTTTTATTTGTTCGAAACAACTTCATTGTTTAAAACACACGGGCAAAACAGACTTGTAACAATCTAGAATAAAATGTTTAACATAAAACTTTGACATGGATAATATATCAGAATGTTGGCTATACTGTATGGAATGAATAATGACGCGGCGCGACAATTTTGACGCGATACGATCGGTAAATCTAAAGTATTTCTGTTTTTAGTGTGAATATTTTTTAAGAATATATACTTTTTATCATTCACAATATTTGAGAGAACATTTTATTTTAAATATTGTTTGATGCGAGATCATTTCTAAATAACTGTTTCTATGGCATAACCTAACAAATGGTTTGTATGTATAAGTTATTCTAAAGTTATGTATGATATGGGGTGGTTAACACACACAACTACTCTTATTCTGTGATTGATATTCGTATACATATGTATACATGTATATTGAAAAAATCGACTTTACTATTTTTATTTTATTATGATGTTAAAACAGCATGAATCAAAGGATGCTGGTTTAAACAATCATCTGGAAGAAGAAAGTTAATAAAACATATTTCAACAAAATGAGTGAAACGGTTGTAACAAATGAAATTTCTGAAAGTAATGGCGGAACAGAACAACCGACTTACAATGGAGAAACTGAAGAACATGCCAGTAATTTTTTTATTTTGATTGCATTCGATTATTTATATATTTATAAAGACAAATGAATTTATATGTTAAATTATTATGTTCATCAGACAAATCACCAGGGAGTGCAGAAGACAAGGCACCTGATTCATTATGTGATAATGGTATTAAAAAAAATACTGCCATCATAGGTACCGGAAATAGTAATGTTAATGTTACTAATAGAGCAAAAAAACGTAAAAAGACTCCAAGAGATGCTACAGCTCCAAAACAACCTCTTACTGGTTACTTTAGGTAAATTTAATATTATTAAAAAATATTAGATATATTATCAATGATTATTTACCCTATTTACATTTATATAGATTTTTAAATGACCGGAGAGAAAAAGTAAGAAGTGAAAATCCAACTTTATCATTTGCTGAAATCACAAAACTTCTTGCTTCAGAATGGAGTACATTACCTACAGATCAAAAACAGGTTAGAATAATATTCTTTTGATCTTAGAAAATTAAATATATAAAAAATTCATTTCACAAGCAAGATATTGTTTATAGCAATACTTAGATGCAGCTGAACAAGATAAAGAACGTTATAATCGTGAATTTAGTGATTATAAGCAAACAGAGGCATACCGTATTTTTTCTGAGAAACAGTCTTCAGAAAAACATACTGAAAACAAAAAAGAACGGAATGGAACAGATATAAATACTGAACAAAATGTGAGTATTTACATTTACTACAATTGTATGTAGTTTTGATATATACAAATGTCTCAAAGATAACAATAAAAATTATATTTGTAAAAAAGACTTAAAAAGTATTATTATCTAGGACGTGCAACAAGACAAGGACAATGATTTCACTGGTTTTGATATTCCCATTTTTACAGAAGAATTTTTAGATCACAATAAAGGTAAATAGTATAGATTGAATTATACATATATCAACAATGTATTATAAAATATATAATTTTATACTTATTTCACTGCATCTATGTTGCATATACATCAATATTTGTTTAATGTTAACTAGCATGCGAAGCTGAATTAAGGCAATTAAGAAAAGCTACATCAGATTACGAAGCACAAAATGCTGTACTACAACGACATGTGGATAGTTTATATGCAGCTGTAAATCGTTTAGAATCTGAAACAAATCAACAACGTACAACAAATCAATCATTACAACGCCATCTAGATTCTTTACGTGCACAATTAGCAGGCTGTTTTGCAACCATTCCTTTACCAGGTTATTGTTTAATTAGTCATTTCATTTTTTGATATTACTATATAAAAAAATATAGTAAAGGTGATTGATGACAATTAACGATTGTTATTACATAAATTTCAGGTACACACGAAGGTGCAACGTTACAAAATATTGATAATTATGTTGAAAGGCTTGAGTCACTATTGAGCAGTAATACAGAACAAACGTTACGTAATGCCGTTCGTAACGCTGTATCTCGACTAGAATTAATTGGATGACGATCGCCCCCCCGCGCTACAACTACACCATTAAAACACCATCGTTCGAGACATTCGCATCGAAAATAGCTGAAAGAATTATACGAACACAAAAAGTATATATACTTCAGTTAATAATTTAGTTACTTCTTATAACTAATTTATATACTAAATGAAATTATTGTATATTATGTAAGAAGCATTGTGTCGGTACTATAGTTCACTTATTATTATGGAGTCTTGCATACGACATTTGTCCCTCTTTTTAGGCTGATTTTCTATCGCTAAAATATGTAAACAATTATGTTCAGATTGTTCTTACTTATTTTCATTATTTTAACATAATGTAATAATTGCTATATTTGCAAATGTGTTATTAAATTATCTTATGTTTCAAAAACAGAAAGATATTACAATAATCTATCTTTAAAATTGGTACAAAATTTAAATAATTCTAATTGTACTACTTACTATTTATTAATAAATTTTCAATCTGATTATTGCTTATTTTCTATGTTCCGTACGAAATTTTGAAATTGGTTCCAAGTATATCTGAAAAAAATATATTCAATAGAAATATACTGAAATATAAATGTCATATCACAATATAATAAAAAAATATGATTTTAATTTTTACCTTAAAGATGCAGCATTAGGACGTTTATATTTTTCAAGATCGATTATAATAGATTCAATTTGTGGAAGTAAAACTTTTATAACACCAATCTTTAAAGGTGCAATTGAACGCATAAATTCAAACGAAGACTGAGGATATGTTGTAACATACCTCTGTATAATATCAGATAAAATGTTTATCAATTTTTCTCTGTAAATAAAAATGAAATTTAGGATTATTATTTAATATAACTTCGTTATAATTATATAATAAATTTATACCTTATAAAAGCATTCTCTCTATAATAATGATTCGTGAAAATGCTATTCATCAAATCAATAGCATGATTTTTATGTGGATGATGATCATGGACTTTTAAATAAGAGGTAATGACATAAGGTACGCAAATCGTTAAAATTAATTCTGTTATGTTAATTGCATATATTTTACCTCCTTTTAATAAAGTTTTCAAGAGTAATGATATCTACAAATTGAAGAATTGCGAATAATGTAATTAGATAAAATAATTTTATTAATAATCTCTTAAAAATTTTAATATATACATACCAAATAATTATGTTTATGCATGTTATTTTCTGACGATATTGTAAAAAACAATGTCATAAGCATTTCAAAAAGGAGATGTAAAAAATCTGCTTTTGCATCTTGGAAGCACTTCAGTAATGTATCAGACACTTTAAAATTTCCACTACTATCTTCTGTTATTAAAATCGAAATATATTGATCAAATAAGTTTCTAGTTAGTACTTGTAACGAAATATCACTTTTAATGTTCAAAGATTCTAATCCAAGGATTATCATAGAAAATATCCTTTTACACAAGTTCTTGATGTAACATTGAGAAGATTGTTCTGTTGGAAGGGCAATTTTATGTAATAAAACCTTCAACATGCTGTTTGCCTGATTCTATATACAAACAGGATATTCATTTATAATTATATTTATTAATTGGAAAATCACCAAGAATCAATAAAAAATTTTAGTTCTTCAAATATACTTTTATACCTTCACATAAAACATGGGTGAAGAACACATAATTAATGTTCCTACACATCTATAAATCCAAAAAGCAAGCTCCGTTTCTTGAGACTCTTCTGTTATAGACGAGAGTATCCATTTATCTACATTAGTGAAGTATGATCTGTATCTTATATCAAATTGTACTTTTTGTTGCTCATTCTAAGGTATTAGAATATATATATATATATATTACTTTAGTAGTTATAATACGCAACTAATAATATTAATACAGAACTTACAATTAAATTACCTTTAATGATTTTCGTTTTTTCATTGAAGACATTATAAATATTAATATAGCTTCTTTATTATTCTTGAATTCATAAAAATCCTGATTTGTAAGAAAAATCTCTCTAATTTCATTTAATTGAGCTATATAATTTTGTAAAATTTGTATTTCTATCCAATTTTCGTCATATCCCAAAATAGAACATTTTACCCATGCCTAGTATATAAATTAATCTTCAAATATTTAAAATAAATATTATATTTCAGACATAAATATAATATAAAATAAAATTTTATACTAACTTGTATAAGTATAAGATCAAGATTTTTGATCTCTTTCTTTAAATGGTATATGTCTTCTTCTTCTTGAAGTATTAGCATTAAATAATATCGTGTGATTCTAGAAAAAATTTATAAAAATCTAATATTTATTTAAAAAATATGTGCTATTATAATAATTTATATATATAAATAGAAAATAAAATTACCTTATATCTTTTACAATTAAAGATGTCGCAAAATGTTGAAACAAGGATGCTGCAGAATGTTTATATTTTTTTGCTAATCCTGGCTCTTTAAGAGCATTTAATGTAAAAGCAACTGCAAGTCTTGCAAGATTATGATAATGATCACCAATAAGTAATGGATCAAAAACAAGTTGTCGTACTCTACAAGCAACATTACACCACAAGGCATCCAACATTTTAGAAACATGTTCTGTAAGTAAATTTTAATTAATTAATATATATTATAATACAATTAAAACATGATGATATAAAAGAACATACCCAAATTATTATTGAGCATTTTCAAAGAATTGCATTTTTTGAAAATACAGATTAGAATTTTGATTACAGAATGTACTCTATTTTTTGAACATTCTAATAAATAACGATCGATCCATCCACCGATGAATAAATGTTCACTTAAGTCCAATGTTGTGTCAGATGAAAAGATAATGTCTAATATATCAACAAAATTTATCATCATGGAACGGGACGTTTCATCTTTATGACAGCTTATGATATTTACCTATTATAGAAATGAATAAATATAAGTAATGAATATATTATATAAAGTTCGGCTATATATTACCGTTTCTGTAATGTTATTTATTATGTGGGTGAAATTCAACCCAAGTTCGTTGAATAATAATAAGATAACTAATTTTCCTTTCCAAATTAAATTACATTTCCTAGCATTTTCATTATTGAAATTGTGCACAGATGGTAAAAGATCAAGCATTACTGTAGACTATAAAGAATCATAAAATTTTTAATTATTAAAATATCAAAAATATAATATAATAAAAAAATAATAATAATAATAATCTTCATGAAACTTACTACATTTAGAGTATCTGCAGTTACAGCTAAGGTAAGAAACAGTGAAATAAAATTATATAGACCTGTTTCAGAAAATTCTTGGACCTTACTTTTAGAAAATTTGGAATATACACGACCTTTAATTTGATTCCAATATTTTGTATCATTATTATCATAATTTTTTTTTAAGAAAGAACCTACAAAGAATGTATATTTTATATATGTTTTTTATACATAAAATAGATATATATACAATAAAATTATATATATAATTATATTCAATATTTTTTACCTAATAATCTTAAAAACATTCCATAACTAGACTCCTTCACTTGTTCAAAATTGCCATCAATTCTATCCTTAATATGTTTAAATATATCCATGGGAGTTTTTCTATTACAAAAAAAGATTTCTCAGATCTTTAAAGGACAAAATAAATCAAATAATAAGATAATGAAGTTAGAGATCTAAGACTAACTTCTCAAGAGATAAAGTCCAAGGACCAGATGTTTGTAATAAAAAAGGTTGATCTAATCTTTTATGGAAACAATCCCATAAAAGAGAAACAATTGGGATTCGTGATGGCCACCAATCTGTAATTAGGATATGTAATAATGGTATCATTACTTGCAATTCTTCATCTATTTCATCTCTTTCACCATCTTTTCCACCTTTAGAAACATAAGCTTTCAAAATTTTTTCAGCTTGTTCATAGTTAAAACGAATCTGTAAAAAAATTTAATGAATCAAGAAATTATATTAAAGCATTTATTTATAAATACATTATTTGCTTGTATATATTATACATATTTGCAAATTTATGTTAAATTTATATACATTACCCGGGAACAATTTGTATGCAAATATATACCATCATTATTATAACCATATAGAAGAGTAAAATGATATGTGATCCAAATACAAAATAATTCAGGATTCTTACAAGTAAGCAAAGAACATTCTATGCCTTTATACCAATAAATCAAACTGTTCTGATGTTTCTTTTCATCTAGCATAGTATTTATGCAAAAGTTTATATGGTCCCAAAATGACTAAAACCATATATATTAGTATACAATAATTAATAATTAATATGTTATTATTGTGCAATTAAAAAAATATTTACTGTGATCTGCTTTCTATTTGCTAATTCATCAATAAAAATTTGAAGCATAAGCCATAACTCTCGTATACAAGTACAACTGTATGGTGTTTTTTGACGTAAATCTGTTAAAGGAATCTGAAAAAAATATAAATAGTATATATCAATATGACTTTTATAGATTTTTATTTATATAAATTTTTCTTACCCTTTCGAATATTTTACATGAAATATAAATAAGATCACTGATAATTAATCTATAGATATTTTCGATATCATCTATGCCAGCTTCTTCAGAATATTGCCAATATGCATTACGCATATATATTAATGTTATATATAACCATCTTAAATCTAAATGAAGATGGTACAAATGAAATTCTGGTTGTACACACTGAAATAAAACAATGTAACATTAGTATATATCCAAAGAATTTAATTTTTCAAAATAATTACTTTATTCCCCAAGTTAGATGCAGCATAGTGAAATATAGATTCTGGAATATTTCTTAGTCTACTAAGAAACCTTTTTATAGTTGAAAATAATATATCTAAATCTTCTTCAATAGTAGGATTTATAATTCTGAGTTTATAATAATCCCACTTTATACTGTAATAGAAAGAAAAGTTAAAATAACACAATAGAAGAAAATTAATTTAGAAGAAAAATTTACCTGTTCATGTATGTACGCATATATGAAATAAATCGACATATTGCTTTTCTCATAGAAAAAAAATCTATGCAATTAGTTACATTCAAAGTATGACCATAATCTTCGTATCTCTTGAATATCTTTAACTGCATTCTATTATAAAAAATATAATTTTATTATTATAAAATAATGAAAATTAACAAAATATAAATAACAAATATATTGATTTGATATCTTACTCCATGCATTTCACAAAGTGATTAATATTTAATATGACAGTATTTGCAGGTACAATATTGTTGAAAAGTTCTATATCAGCAGCATAGAAAGAATATTCTCTTGATGGAAAAAATACCTTATCCAATTCCCCATTTAACAAAAAACTTGTTTTATTTAATTGCCAATCATTCGAATTTACTTTTCCACAACAATTGAACGTTGTATCTAAATCCATTTTCTTGAAAAGAAATTTTTTCTAAAAGAAATATATCGACGTAAGTACAACAAACGATATGAAGTTTTATTTTAATATATCTTTATAAAATTTGGATAAATTACTTTATATATATATATATCTAAAATATGAATTTTATCTGTACAATTAAAAAAATTTTCACTTCTAATACGATGTTACATTGTTCTTAAAAAAAAAGAAAGCACAGAAATACTTTCATAGTCAGGTTGTAGATTTTGGCGGTATTTGCATCAGCCATATTTACGCGTAATTTGCACATGCGTAAAACTTCTTTCCTCTCCTAGTATTTAACTTTCATCGTATTGTGCTGTCAATTTATTCTACGTGGAAGTTGATGTAAACTTTAACATATACTAAACGAATATATAAAAATTAAAGGAATTTATTAATTTATGTATTATTGTGATTTAAAATGAGTGAAAAAATTTTGACTTTAGAAGTTATAGAAAGTGATGGTGCGTGCCTCAAGTGTTTCGTATTTTGGATTATTTACATTTTTATAACCAAATATATTTATTTATTTATTTTTTAGAATTCTTTAAACAATTCTTGAATGGTGATTTAAAGAATACAGAGATAGATAAAGTATTGTCAGTAGTTCAACAACTAAATAAATTGGGACAAGGTAAAGTGTTTATTTAATTGTTTCATTAAAATAAATTGTCTTTATACATTTTATAACTAAATTTTACTATTCTGATTTTCTTATTTTTTAGCTATTGAAGTTTTACGATCTGAATTACAAAACCAAGTACTTGCAAATTATGAAGACCTATTATCACAAGCAACATGGGTTGAAAAATTAGAAGATGTACTTTCAATAATGCAAACTCATGTACAAGTAAGTAGAAGAATATTAAAATTAATGTAAAACAAGATTTGAAAAGGACATTTTTTGTTAATTGGATATTATTTTCCAGAATTTGTTACTAGCTGTAGAACGTTTACGTGGGAAAATAGTAGAACCATTTAATAGAATTGAAACTCAAGCAATAGTATTGTCACGTCTTCATGAAACATCTGATCTTTTACGAAGAGTAGCAAGAATGCAACATTTATCTAAACGTTTAGGTTCACAAATGACAAATGTTATTCAAGGTCCAGATATAATAAAAGTAGCAAATAATTTACATGAACTTGGTACTTTACATTTCAAATAATTTGCTTTAATTTTCCTAATAAAAATAAATTACATATATTAATTCTATATAAATTTATATACAGAGCAATTAATGTCGGATACAGATTTGAATGGCTTAGATATAATTGCCGATGATCAACAAGCTGTGAAAGCTCATAGAGCAGTTGTGAAAAGAGTAGCTACTCATACATTAACTCAAGGTTTACATGCAATGGATAGAGTTAAGGTATGTAATTTAAAAAAAAAAAAAAAAAAAAAAAAACTATATATTTTTACTTTATAGATTAAGATTGACTGTTATTTGTAATAAATAGGTCAGTACAGCTGTACAGGTATTTCAGAATTTAGGGATTGTAAATGAGGCAATAGAAATAACTATTGAAAATAATTTAGCTAATATCAAGAAAAATACCATAGAATCTTTTGATGTTCTCCTATCTAAAAGTCAAGATATAATAAAAAAAGTAGCTCCAGGTCGTGCCTCAACACCTACGCCAGGAACGTCAGGAAATTTACGTACACGTATTTGGGAAAATCTTGAAAGACTTTTTCAAGATACTTTGTTTTCACAGTGTATACAAGTAAAAGATAATTTAATTAGACCTAACACTATATATATTCATATTCAGTAGTATTGAAGCAAATACTTGTTCATGTAGATTGAATTATTGCAAAAAACATTGTTGGAAAATCATGCAAAAGAATTCAACAACTTATCTGAAACATTTTGGTTGAAAGTTAATCAACTATTGAGTGAAGTACTTATTGCACGTGCACAAGGTAAAGATTTCTCTTGTTTTTTATTTGTATTTAAATAATGTTATAATTATATTAAAATTTTCTAGAATCATCGCTTGTAAAACAGGCCTTGGAAGGAGAATATCCAAAATTTTTGCGACTATTTTTAGACTTAAGTAAACGCTTGAAGGATAGATCACAAAGTTTTGGTACTTATAACATTAAGTATGTAATTGTGAAAATTATTTTAATCTGATAAAATCAAATTTTTCTTTTATAATGTATATGATAAACAATTAATTTTTTTGTATAGCCGTAATGTTTTGTCATCATTTGAAAATGCATACCTTTCTCGTTCTGTATCTCGTCTCTTGGATCCTGTACACACTATGTTCTGTGGGACAAATCTACCAAATCAAGATGAAATTGATAATTTAATTCGCACTGTAACAAAGTATGCAATTATATATAATTTGAATATTATTTTTTATCAATAACTTTACTAATAACTTTGTTCTTATATTTAGTGAACTGAGTGTTTCACTTGTGGATGATTGTTTGTCCATCGTAGTGGCACGTAATGTGAGCAAATCTATACGTTTATTTTGCTTAAAATGTGAACAAGGATTAATAACAGGTGGAGAAGCAAGCCAAGTTATTGATTCACCTACAGCTGGACAACAGACCAATGTCACCCTAGCAAATTTATTACATTATCTTTCTAGTCAAATAAATCGTGTAATTGCCAACTTATCATCTGGTTTACCTGTTGAAGGATCAACAATTATTTCGTCAGCGATCAAGGAATCAGATGTATTAACGAAAAGTATACTTTCACCATTATTAGCTTCCATCAGTGATGCAATCGAAAGTATTATTTTAACAATACATGATGACCCTGATTTTCGAGAGTGAGTTAAAATTATTTTCTCAATGAAAATCGTATATTCAATTAAACTTAAATCTATGCTGTTTTTATAGTGCAAACAGTCCTATTGGAAAAGATGTTTCCTGTTCATTATATATGCGTGAATTACAAGGTTTTATTTTAAGATCTGTAAATACATTCCTTATCCCTTATAAAAATCAAGCAGTCGTTACTGAATGGTAAGAAGTTTTGTTATAATCGTTATAATACAATATACTTTATTTTATTTCCTAACATTGGAATCTAATTTTTAAGTTGTAAGGCTGTAGCTTCTAGATGCATTGAATTATTTATGAGACATGCTTGTTTATTGAGGCCATTAACAGATTTTGGAAGAAAAAAATTAATTATGGATTTCACTCAGGTATATATCATTACAAATATTATTCATATAAAAAGCTTACTACAATAAAAGCATCGATTTATATTCAGATGGAGCATGCTGTATCACCATTATGTGGTGGAGGTCAGTTAAGTTTGTTAGAACAACAACAATATAGGAGATTAAGAGCTTTAAAAGCATTGATATTACAAAAGCCAGAAGATATGGTACAAAAAGTTTTAGAAGATCCATCAGAAAACAGTGTACCACCATCTCTTATCCTTCTACATTTATTTTCTGGTGCACCACCTGAATTATTATCTCCACATCAAGTAAATTATTTAATCATCTCTTTATTAATTTTTAAGATTGAAAAGTAATACGAATCTTAAAAAATGTATATATTTTAATTTATAGAGTGCAGGTTGGTCCATCGGACGATTATCTCAATGGATGGATAGTCATACAGAAGAAAAGGATAGAATAGCTCTCAGTAAAGGATCGTTGGAACGTTATCAGTTAACTATACAACAAAACAATATTCCATCTTTTCATTCTTTGTTTCCGTTAATGACAAAATTAGCTAACTTATACGATCATTAAGTAAAACGAATTGTTTATTAAAATAAGATGTAAATGTGATTAAGATTTTATAAAGAATATGAAATCCATATTTCTACTGTACAAAAAAACTATATACTTTAATAATATGAAGTAAAAAACAAATAAGTATGGATTGCTTCTTCTCTACTTACTGACAGTTCTTTATTTATAAACTCATACTCTAGTTAAATATATTCCACATACTAATAGTATACTCAATATTATAGGTTTAAAATAAAAATTTTTTGCCGTTTTTGAACCGATATGACACGGAGGTTCGTTTAAGGTATTTTGTACGTTCATCTGCAATTTAAACATTAACACATTAATTATTAAAATACCAGGTAAAATACATAAAATTTCCTTTTTTGTTTACCTTCTTTACAAGAGTTTTTACATGCAAAAGTTTTTGTTTCATATTTACAAGTGCCTCTTCAACATTTTTAATTGATCTTAGATATTTAGATATTTGTATATTATTGGCAAACATAATTTCAGGAGAATCATTATTTATATTTTTTTTTATATAATGAAAAGTAGAAGTCATAACTAAAACTTGTTTTGCAATAATACCCATGGATACAATCCCATCATAAAATCTGAAAAAAAGTTTTTTTAATAATAGCTATTATACAATTAAACTATTATAAATGTTAAACATACGTGTAAGAATTAGATGAACTAACAGTCCCTATGGTCTGCATTTTCCATGTTTTACGATGAAATTTATATAAATCTTTTAAAAATCGATCTCTGTGAATACTAATATCCATTTTTAAATTTATGAGATCTTTTTCAGTTAATTGTAAAAATGTTTGAAGCTCCATTCCTTGAAAAAGATTAGTATAATTTCGTAATCCCATTCCATACAAAATATCTGATATATCACACTTAACAACTTGATCTTGATTAGGGGACAATCTATGAAACATATGTTTCCATTCATCCATTCTAGATAATTCATATGTAGTTGATACATCATTTTCGCTGGGTAATAACGATAAGATCTGAAATATTTACTAGATGAATTAATTTTTAAATAAGAAATTACATAATAATATACCTCCTCATATCCCTTTAAATTTGCTATGTCTTTAGCAGTCTCATAATGATTATTTTTAATTGTGACATCAGCTTGATTGTCCAAAAGTAATTTTACTATTTCAACTTCATTGCTTAAGACAGCATACATCAAAGCCTGAAGAAAGTATAAAACATAAAAATATTATTTTGGGTACTTATTTCATATATTGTTATTAGATATGATGATTAATTTCATTTATAATTATTACAAAACTTACAGTATAACCTTCACTATCATAAGCATTAATATTTTTGGTATATTTTATTAGTTCCCTCACAATTTCTATTTTGTTTGTTTTACAAGCATACATTAAAGCTGTTAGCCTATTAAAACATCATAGTCTATTATATTTATATATTTAATATTATTATAATTATTATTAAAAGTTTTAGCATAGTATTTACTTTTGATTATTAGTTGCATCTACATTATTTGATGCTTCAATTAACAGAAATAAACAGCTTAAACAATCTTCTATTTTTCCTTTTGTAGAACTACATAATGCCATTAATGGTGTAAATCCATCTAAATTATATTACAAGAATTAGATTATAGTATATAATACAATAAAAAAAAACATGTAATACCTTTATGTAGATTAGCATTAGCTCCATGTATCAGAAGGCATTCAACAATTTTTACGTTACAAGATGATGCAGCATGTAAAAGTAAAGTCCAACCAGTATTTAAAAAATTATTCACATCATGATCTAAATATATTTAAATAAATAAAATGATTCATTAACTAAAATTAAAAAAGTAAAAAAGAAAAAAAAAATAGAATTTAATTTATAGAATAGAATCATTTAATTTAATATAGTAATTACCATTAAGATACTCTTCAATTATATCTAAGTTTCCTATGTTACATGCATTTAGTACAAGATTTTCTTTGTTTTCTCTCCCTCTATATTTTTTATTTTTATTAACAAATGTTTTGTTGCCCTTAGAATGTAATTTTGTATCCTATATATAAGAACATTTACAATGTAATCATTTATACCAATAAAAAACAATGGCTAAAACAATTGTTTGTTATGTTAATTTTAGTTATACATATAAATATTATAATATTAAAATTTTATGCATATATATATATATATGTGTGTATATATATATATTGAAATTTAAATTAAAACAAATATTTTTCACCTCATTTACATTATGAAGTTTTTTTTTCTCCATTTCTTCGATAGTAATAAAATTAGAAGCTTCTTTAGCTATATCAGTATTCTTATTAGACATTCACTTGTTTTTAGTTTTCCCTATAAGGTGATAATTTCAAAACCAAGTAAAATAAAATACATCGCACGATTCAATGAAATTCAAACAACGTATATGTCTTTTCTCACCTACTATTCAGAAATATTATTCTTTTTTGTTTAACTGATAGCGCCACTTTTGGCGCCTTTGTATTAAACTGATCCGGGAAATTTGAATGAATTTACACGTGCTCATTGTTATTTGATTATTCTTTAATACTCGTTATACATACCGAAAATTTTTTCTATTTATTTCTTCTGATAGAATACAATTGATATCATATGAAAATTAAAAAAATAATAAAATTTTTTTATAATTATTCAACTATTGATTATTTAATTATAAATTCATTTTTGACATTATTTTAATATTTTGTATAAATAAGCAGTCAATTTGAAGATCTACATAGATTTTAAATAATCTTCAAATAATAATATTGAAATATTTTCATCGATTAATTTTAAATAATTAGTTTTTATTGAACATTTTCGTTGATGTTTGCTTAGAGAAACATGTTTTATAATTTTGTTTCATGTTTTACTCTAGCTTTAAAAAGTTGATTTGGTCGTAGAATACCATATAAGTTATTATGATGAGAATTATTAGATATTGCAATATCAGTAGAAGCATCACAATTATTACTAGATAAATCTGTTCCTTCATTATTTTTTAGTGCATATTTCCGTTGCTGAGTTCTATCAGAACTACAATTGTGACCTTCTTTCATAACAACTTGTAATTCAGAATCTGTTTCCTCCTCATTATCTGCACTATCTACATCTCCTAAAAATAATGTAATATGTAACATTGAATACTTATCAGTTAAACAAATATATAAATACAGATAATATATATAAAGCTACTAACCATCAGAACTGTAAGTAGAAGGTAAATAAAATCTAGATGGTTGTATTTTACTAGTACCACCGCATCGTTCTTTATCTCGAAGCATATTAGTGGAGTGATAATATTTAAATTCCCGAGGAAGTGTATAACTTCTAGGTAATGATACTTGACTACCTTCCATATCGCTGATTTCACCTTCTTCACTTTCATCTTTGGAACTTTCTCCTTTTCCATTCCGGCTTTTATATAAATATTTTTAAATATTAATGAAATTTGAGTGATTGTATATTTCTATTACATTAATTTTGATATCAATAATAAAAATTTCATCCATTACCTATGATTAAGATGACCAGGAGGTGTCCAATGAGCACAATGTATGGGAAGACATCTAGGTGCTAATAAAATTTCTGGTACATTTGTTTTTTCTCTTTGCGATACTTTCCATAAACTTGAAGAATGGGAATTAGAATGATATGGCGATACTGGCGGTGGTGGTAATAAACAATGCATTTTAACTGGCGGCCACGATGTTAATGTGACACCTTCATCGCCATCGGATACTAGTGAAGGTGATGTAAATAATATAGTATTTGGAGAAGTATGTAACTTCTTGCTTGGTGGTGGCTGTTGATTTAATACTGATGGAGAAGATGAAAACGTAGACGGAGATGCTGACAAAGGTGGAAATAATTTTCCTTCTTTTATCTCTTCTTGTATAGCTTTCAGCTCACGAAGTTGTTGCTGTTTTTTTTGCCTTAATTTCTCTCGTATTAAATTTACGCTCAAAGAACTACCTGTCTCTGTTTCGATTGTATTTTTTTGTGTATTTGAATCATCACTCTGTTTCAAAATGATGCTTGAATTATTCTTTGTCAAATATAGAAAATATACATTATTTTATATTATAATTTTACCTGCAAGACATTCGAAAACGATGCAGCTTTTTTCCAAAATGGTATTATCTGTTGGTGTCCATTGTTTCCATTAATCCACTGTTTAGTATCTTCACTTGCAGTAGTAGGAGTTACAGTAGATGTAGACTGATCTTGTGGAGGTGGTGGAGGTACAAATGTAGTAGGCTTTTTCTTTTTACGATTTGGATTTACTACCGCTGCATTAGCAAAACGACAATTAAATACACCAGGTATACCACTATTATTCAATTTTACTTTTCTTGTTGCTACATCTTTATCTATTTTTTTTTCCTTTACATAGTCTATATTCCTTTCTTCTGAATTGTCCTACACAATAACGGATTAAAGAAGATCAAAATATCCAAGTTTTATTGAATATTATTACATTATTAATAACAATATTTTAATTTCTAATAAATCACAAACCTGGTTAGACATAATCGCAAGGTTTGAAGTAGTCATTCTACCACCAACTTCATATGTTAATCTTCTTATATGAAAGAATCTGTAAATATACATTAAGTATTTTACACAATTAAAAATAAAGTGTTGATATTGAATTTTTTATCACAATGATCACAATGTGTGATACATGCACATGAACTGCTTCAGACAAAAACACAAAAAATTAAACTTATATACATAAGAAAAAAATATATATATATATCTATTTCTATGAAATGTGTGAAGGTTATTTAAATGACTAATATATGTAAAACAAAAATTATTATATGTATGTACATGCATTATAAATAAAATAATATGGATGGTATTGATAGAAAAATATAAGCCATTTGGATAAGTAAGATCACAATATTTTGATCTGATATATAGATAGATTCAAACAAGTGCAGCAATTAATGATGTGATAAGGATTTTCTATAATTGTATACAGAGCATAAGTATTATAAATTTCCTTATAAGAAAATAAAAAAAAAAAAAAAAAAAAAAAAATAAAAAAAAAATAAAAAAACCCCTTAGACACAATAAACTGAAATAAATAAAAAACAAGACAAAAATAAAACAGAAATAAAGCTAATGATAAACATAACAATGATAAAACAAAGAAGATACAAAATTATTCAACTTTGTCAGTTATGAAACATACATATAAATTGCAAGAATAGTTTTATCACAATTTATAAAATAATAAATACTTTGCTCAAATATTCAGTGTCCTTTGCACATTCAACTTGCACCCATCCAAACCAAGAAAGAGTTATATCTAGAAAAAAGTAAAGAGAGTCTTAAACTCTATAGAAATCATGGAACAAAAACAACTAGATCATGTATTATGTTTCATGATAGAGTTATTTTATCTTATTGTTAGTTCTTTCATCTTATAAAAATAAATTAAAATATATAAAGAATAATAAATGCTTACCTATAGTACAATGCCATAAAGAACATACCACAAAAAAATAATGCTACAAGTGTAAGTACTAAATTTACTGGATTTGGTTGATGGAGATGAAGATCACTTCTATTTATGCCTACAGCCCATACTCCAGTAAGTAAACTGTTTTCCAATAACATTACAGTATAAAATATTACCTATATAAATATTTTTTTTGAAGATAAATACTTTTTATTTCCTTAGATAAAAAACATGTTGTTGAAATTGTACAATATAATTGAATACTTCCACTTACCATTTTTTGGCGATGATTGGTCTCATGTAGATTTACATATGCAAATATATAAACAAATGCCAACATAGAGGCCAGAATACTTTTTCTCATAAGTGGAAGACGCTCACCTACATGGAAGAGCCCATCAGGTGTGAGCAATAACCATGTTAACATAGAAAGCCAATGAAGTGCCATCACAATTAATAGCCATTGTCCACCATAAAGCGATGCATATACAACTAATGCTCCAACACGTGCACTTACAGTTCCAAGGCGCCAAAATAATTGAGCTAATACACCTAACCATGTAAGTACCAAACGTTCTAGATTACGAAGGCGTGCTGCACCTTTACTGAAACTAGCTACCGCCCAACAAACACTCCATAAAGACAGTCCAGCTGACACTGCTGTTAATTTTGTTAACTTTTCACTGTCCTTCACTTCACCACTTTTTATTTTTTCATTTTCTATACCTAAATTGTCATTAATTCCAATAGACAATAAATATAGTTGTAATAGTAACATAGGTGCAGCTTCGCAGAATGCATGTATAAGACGCAATACACACAACTCCCGCACCTGAATAAATTTCAATGTAAACGCAAAACAATTAAACATTATTATATATTGTAATAATTTATAAATTATTATTGGAGATACTTGCCTCATGTTTAACATAAGCTAAATCAACTGGAATAAACAACTTAAAATATCTCCAAAGTACTCCAGCTTGTGTTGTATGAAGTAATAATACACAACCCAAAGTCCAATTACCAGTCTTTTTACATGGGTTTACGTTACAATCCCTGTTTGTATCATTATCTATTAATTTACCTCTTGCACCCCATAAATACCAACGTATGCTAACTATCTATAAACAAATAAAATAATAAATATATGATAATATTACATAATACCTTGTTTTTATTATATTTCTTATTAAATCATATACCTGGCAGGCAAGCAAAGATGTCGTTATAAAAGTAATGCTTAAAGGAAAAACGGTAGGTTGTCCTACCGAATGATGAGCAAGTGCATAAACCATTGCAAAATCAAAAACAATGTCACAAAAATATGATGCAAGGGAAATTATATTAAACAAAACATCACATAGTGGTAAAAATTCGTTTTGTTGTGGTTGCCTATGTTGGGCCATAATGGTTTTGTGACATCCATTTGGATAATTCCTTTATCTTTTCCCGTTTTCATTAACTTATTTTACCTAAAAGATATAATACATGTTTATGATTATATTTTTTAGAAAACATATAAATAATTATTATAATAGATATAACTATACCTAATAAAAATGAAGATACATTGTGTTATAGGTTAGATAGATATCACTTTTTTACTGCTAAGCGTTTGAAGAAATAATTTTCACGTTTCTAAAAATTTGATTTTAATTTTTATTTCATTATTTTATTGATAATAAGCACTACTTTTAATTGAATTAAGAATATTCATTTGTTCTACACAAATAGATAATAAATTTATAAAGACACACCACAGATGCTTTCTTCAAAAATTATACGTCGTATATTTTAGAAATTTTGTAACAAATAATCTACAAATATTTTAACTCGGAGAATACACATCAAAATATTTTTATTTCTTGATATCGATACAATAAGAACTTAACGCTCGTAATTGATATACTGTCAGAATTGACAGTACGTTTTATGAAAGCATCATTAACAATTATAAACGAGACGCTATATAAAAATAGCGATAAATAATTTCATAACCTACCGAGCATAGAAATTATATTTTGTTAATAAAAATGAAAAAGCGCGTCTATGAATCGACGCAAATTTTATAAGCGTTACTAACTCACCGCATTCTTTACGTATTATTGGCGAATAATCAGAAAAATGAAAGTTTAAAGCAAGTTTAAAACTACGTGACTGCGTTGGCGGACCTGACTTGATCGAATGACGTCATAAATTCCTCTAGATCATTCGCGTTCCAATCTTCAACGATGTCACCAAGAATTTGTCATTGACTTTTGTTGACATCGTGGAAGATTGTTGCATAGTTGTTATTTTCTACAATGATTTAGAAAATATTTGTTATATAAAAGAAAATATAACAAATAATAAATGTAAATTGGTTGTTGCCAAATCATCATTATAATCCTGATATAGAGAAAAAATTAATAATTATTTTTATGCATTATTTCACGTTATGATAACATGTATCAATTGATTAGTTGTAAACAAAAAATTGACACGTAGATTTTAACAAACGAAATAAAAGATTTTTTGTCAAAATGTCGGGAGAAACAGATATTGTTGATAGCCAAGTACAGTTACCTCAAGATCTTGGCGATGATGTTGTACAAGAAGTGCTTAAAACTGGTATGGATCTCCGTCAATATTCTGAACAAATTGAGGAAGAATTAAAAGAGGTCGAAAATAAATCTATACAAGATTATATCAAGGAGAGTCAGAATATAGTGAATTTACATAATCAAATTACAGCATGCGATAATATTCTAGAGGTTAAATTTCATATTTTATTGTGGAAACGTTTTTATATATCCTTCAGTCTGTGAAATCTTATTTATTTTTGTGTTACTTTAATAGAAAATGGAATCAATGCTTATGTGTTTCCAAAAAGATCTTGGAAGTATCAGCTCTGAGATTCTTTCATTACAACGAAAGTCTGTTGCTATGAGCCAACAATTATCAAATAGACAATCGATACGGAAACCTTTAAGTCAATTCATCGAAAATATGACTGTTTCAGAAGCTCTTATAATGTAAAAAAATTATATTATTATTATCATCATTATTATTATTATAAATACACTGTTATAATTTCAGGTTATTTTATGATCCTTATTTTTCAGTGGAATTATGGACTGTTCTGTGATGGAAAAAGAATTTTTGACTCAGTTACAGATATTGAATTATAAAATTAATTTTGTGAGAGAACAAAGCTCAAAAGCCAAGTCATGTATAGATGTAAAAGATATATTGGAAAAATTGAAAGTGAAAGCAATGACAAAGATTAGGTCTTATTTGATAGAGCAAATTTATAGGTTTAGAAAACCAATGGCAAATTATCAAATATTACAGAATAATATGTTGAAATATAAGTTTTTCTATGAATTTATTTTAGCAAATGAAGATAATGTAGCATATGAAATTCGTGAAGAATATATAGATACTATGAGTAAAATATATTACTCATACTTTAAAGCATATTCATCTAAATTAATGAAATTACAGGTAAAAAAACCTTAATATATAATAAAATACAATAATAATTTTTGTTTTTTTTTTTCAGTTTGAAGAAAAACCAACTAAAGATGATTTAATGGGAATTGAAGATACAGCAAGACATAGTATATTTCACAAAACTACATTGAAACATAGAGGAACTGTTTTTTCTATAAATACTAGAGATGCAGTTCTTACCACAGAATTAGAAGCTTCAATCATTGTGCCACTTACAGCTTCTAACATTAGGGTTGGTTCTATTTATTCAATGAAATTTTTAATAAATTGCAAAATTTTATTTCTTTTGTATTTTCAGTATCATTATGAAGCTCTTTTTAGAAGTGAACAATATGCAGTTGTTGATAATGCTTGTAGAGAATATTTATTTTTAACAGAATTTTTTAAAGTGTCTGGTAATGAAGCTATGAAAATTTTTAATAAGGTAAATTAATTTTCTGTAAAAAAAAATTCTTATATATCACTGCATACATAATTGACAATTATAAATGTTACTTTATAATAATAATGATTTTTACAGGTTATGGAGAAAACATTAAATCTTATGGCAAAGAATTTGCAATCATTTGTAGACGATTGTTACGATACAATAGCATTATTTTTATGCTTGCATTTGGTAATGCGTTATCAATTAACATGTCATAAAAGAGCAGTTCCAGCATTGGATGAATATTGGGCCAATTTGACAGATATTATACGGCCAAGGTAAAAATTGCAAGTTATTTAAATACAATATTTTATAAAATTAATTTATGTAATTTAATTCTTTTTTTAGATTTGATTTCATTTTTCGACAAAATATTCAAAGTATAAAAAATTGTGATCCATTAAAATTTAGTAAAGAGACTGGGCCACATTATGTAAGTTCGTACAAATAGAGAAATTATTATTTTATCAAAAAAAGGAGATAAATTAAAATAATATCATTTTAGATTACAAGAAGATACGCTGAATTTAGTGCAGCCATGGTCAGTATACTTGAAGGATTTCCTTGTGAAGATACAACTCAATTATTGGCAGAACTTAGAGAAGTTGTTCAATTTTTTTTATTAAGAATGGCAGCTATTTTTTCTAACAGAATTGATCAATTAATTTTTCTTATCAATAATTATGATTTAGTGCTGAGTGTTCTTATGGTAAGAAAAAAAATATTAAAAAATTTTAATATTATATGATAGTAATTTACCATTTCTTAATAAAATAAAAGAAAGAAAAAAAAAAAAATACATATTTTCATTACTTTTTAGGAAAGAACACGAGATAATTCTAAAGAAGCAGAAAGTTTTCGAGAACAGTTAAATGCACGTTCTTCCGAATATGTCGAAGCAGTATTAAATCAATATTTCGGTGGTATCATTCAATTAATTAAGGAATCTGAAAATTTAATTGAGAAAAATCAAGATGAAGATTTGAAAAGACAAGATAGTGAAGCATTGACTCTCGTGCAATTATTTACAAATACGTGGAAATGTTCTTTAAAAGGTATCAATGATGAAATATTGAGATCATTTCCAAATCTAGTAATTGGAAATGCATTAGTTCAACGTGCGATGACTCAATTAGTGCAATATTATAACAGACTTCATAAAATATTACCACCAAACGCACGAGCGCAACTTACCAACATACATCACATAATGATAGAAGTTAAGAAATATAAGACGAATTATTAGATCTGCAAAGAATTCATATACTGATTAGAATATCAGTCATAAATGATCTGTGTGTTGTATTCCATTTGTCGAGTTAATAAGAAATGTGTATACAAATATTTAATGAAAAAGGTTCTGTACATTTATTTATAAAATAATAATCTTATATGAATACACTCTTGTGTGATATATGCACAAACGCGTTACCTCTATTGGTTATATATTTATATAAAATGATATGTATATAATTATATTAATTGCTTTGTAATTATATCAAGTGTCTAAAACACTGGATAATCTGTGATCATGATGAATATTCTTTTTTATAAAAATTAAATTTTTATTATAAAATGAGTCGATACAATTATCGTTTCGCATATTTTCTTATTACTTTTATTTTTATTAAATTAGTAGCTGCCTTTATTGCCTGTTATATATAAAGCATTTTATTCCAATACTTTTTATAAGGCGAAACTGTGATGAATTTCGTTTAGTATGCCCCTGATGATATGCTATATTTTGTACGCACTTGTAGAGATAATGCTCCTGATAATAGATTACATTTTTTACATGCGAGACATCAATGTTAAGAAATGGTCAGAAATGTTTTTAAATCTCGTTTAAAGTTGCTTTCTTTATAGAATAAAATTGAAAAAAACTTATACTCATAAAAGTTCATTAATAACTTCTTTTAAAGAGAATTAGTGAACTATTTTATACATACCATGGTTTACTTTGAATCCTCGTATTTTTTTTTGTATATACAAAACATAAATATTACCGATATTTCCAAATCTTTCAATTGCAATGAGAAGATATATTTACAAGACTCCATCGATGGCGTGTAAAACTCCATTTGTAGCCGGTACGTTATGCGTCACTACATTTACTTCGTTTACTCGTACTCGTCCTGTTATCGAATGATACGAAATAATTTATAACATGCATACATATACTATAATAATATTTTGCTGATATAATATTAAACAGTTACCTCCATTTTTATGAATATGAACTGGTGACTGAACACGCAATGTATCTTTTTGAAGATAATACCTCATACCAGCGGTATATAAGGTAGTAGGTATGATATGTCTTGAAACTACAGCTTTTGCAGCAACTGGACCATCCTCTTCTGTCCAAATAGGCGTTCCATTTTTCGAAGCAGCTGAAGTAAAGGCAGAATCCGTAGGTGCGAAAACCGTAAATGTTTTGGGACCTAAAAAGATTTGTCGTATTGATTGAAAAATTGTAGTGATCAAATAATAAAGATTCAATTGATTCATTGATTTACCTGCAAGCGTAGTGTCTAATCCAGAAGTGTATAACATTTTAAGGAAAGTCGTGAATCTCCTTTCACGATCGGCTTGTAAAGTTTGTACCAAATCACCAACGGGAAGTGGAAACATAACTCTATCAATCGCATGAGCTATACCTTGAGGAATCTCAATATCACGTTTATTCGGTGCCACTTTGGCTCCATTAATAGTAGTTACCTGCTTGCATTGATGTAAAAGAAATATAACGAAAAAAAAAAAAGAATTTATATCTTTAAGTATGTACTACAATGAAATTTCATTTTCAAAAGCATTGTTTGTGTAATGTCAATATTATTAAATACCTTTACGTCATTCCATTCATGATCATGCATTGCATATTCATTTACTCGCAATTGAGTTCCAGCAAGGCTTACACCAGTCATTTCATCTTGCAAAGAATCAATCCTGAATGCTCCAGGTATAACATGATGAAGAAGGAGCTAGAATGATGAAAGCAGATATAATATAGAAAAATAAAAAAATGTTTACTTCGTTATCAATTGCTACTATATTAATTAAGAACTCATACCCCGCTCAATAATCTTGGATTATCACGGAATTTTTGTTCCGCCTTTTCTGGTCCACCAAGTTGCACCAACAATGTTCTAAATGCTTTATCCGTTGGCACGAATATCGTATATGGACCTAAACAAACAATTGAGAAATGCGGTGTGAATATAAGAAAGTATCTGTGAATCATAATGTTTTTATCTACTTTCTATTTACCAGTTTCATTCAACACAGTATCTAATCCAGATTGTCTTAAATATTTGGCTATAGCGAAGAGTCCTTCCTTTCTTAACAATGTTGTAAGACTCTCGTGAACTTGATTTTTATTAACGTGCGATTCAATAGAAGGGATCGTAGTTCTTTCAGTATCATCCTGATAAATAGGATTTTTGTTATGCGTAACGGGTGATCGTGTAGTACTTATAATCGACCTCGGTGTTGGTGAAGTTTCGGAAGGTTGCCTTGGAGTGAAGTGAGAAGAAAAGGACGGTGAGGATGAGAAAGTAGTACTAATCGGGGGTGAATATGTCGTAATGATTTCATTAACGGGTGCCATAGTTGGAACAAAATGACTCTTCGTTCCTATAGACGCTCTTGTTGTCGCTGGTACATTCTGACTTTTCGATTTCAAATTTATGTCTGTTGAACCAACAGTGTTGTAGACGTGGCTGCTTAAACTAGAAGCAGATGTAACATAATTGTCTCCGGTTGAGGCCGAGTTTGAAGATACCGTGACGTAAGGGTAGTACTCTGATGTTGCTTTACTGTAAATGTTTATATAATTTAACTAAGAGAAATATACCAAGATTGATTACGCTGTCCAACAAAAAAGAACTTTTTATCATGTAACACTAATCTGATTACTAGTTGCATTCAATATGCATTGATTAACAGAATTCTTATTGGACAGTGTTATTTATTAATTTTATTATACCTCCCAATGAGTCTAGAAGATGGAGTTGTATATCTGGCTGTAGTGGATTTGGATGTCGTAGGTACAATACTGACAGTTCGCGACGATGGTGATGATATTTTAGTCGATGAAAAATCAGTGATTTCTTCATTGGCTTCCTCTTCAAACGTAGCCTTTGTAGGATTCGAAGAACTCGGCGGTAGTTTCAATTCACCCTTCTTAATCTTTTCCACGATAGATTCTACGTCGGTTCCTTCCTTATCTGTATTACCCTTGACACCCTGAACCTTATAACTACCATCAGGTTGTTCTTCCAACACCACAAACGTTACCTTTTTAGCAGGTAAGTTTTGAATAGGTGCTTTACCTATTTCTTCTAATTTTCCATCACTCTTTTGTCGAATTATTTTAAAATCAGCACCGGGCGGAAGCACACCTTTTGTTAATTCCTCGAATATCACTTTAGGTGGTTTTATGGTAGTCGTAGTGGAAGATAAAATTTGGGTGGACGTACGAAGAGATGTTGAACTATCAGTAGGTACAATGGAGGATAAACCATTGGGAGCGTGTATAACTTGAAGCTTTTTCCCATTTGGAAGAACCAAATCTCTAGTAGTTACGTTTCTAATATCGTCATTTTCAGCTGTTTCGGACAATGCTGATTTTAATTGTTTCAATAATAATTCTCTTTCCAAAGCATCCGAAGATTCAGCGAGTTTGCTTTTCACAGTAGTTTGTCTCGCCGGTGCCTCAGTTTGATAAATAATTTTTATTTCAGGCCTTGGTTTACCTTGTTGTATCGCTTGCCTTCTATGCTCTTCGATAAGAGAAGATAGATTTTCCGGAATAGTGGATGTTTCTTCTTGAATGTTTTCATGATGCTGTTGTTTGATCGTAACGAGTGGTCTTACGGTTGCTGGTATGCTAGTGGTCGTAGAATATTTTTTTTGATGACTAGCTATAGCTTTTAGAAAGAGTTCTGTTTCCGAGGTTGTGATCTTTCTAGCCGCCTGAGACGTTAAAACAATCGGTGCGTTAGTTGTACTAACGAATGGAATCGCTGTTGTCGAAGGTTGAGACGAGGATGATGGGGGTGGAGGTGATGGCGATGAAGTCGTCGAAGTAAGTTGCCGGAGTTGTTGCAATTTCAATAATTCCTGCCTCCTTTTCAATTCCTGTTGCTCTAAGATCAATTGTTGTCTTTGCTTCTGTAATTCTTCCAACTCTCGTTGTTTTTCCAAATAAGTTTGTAACTGAATTGTATGCTGTTCGCTGAAGAGAGGCTGCGACAGATCCTGTTGAAGATTTTGTATATTGTTCGGTAAGTTTTGATATTGATTATTGTACTGTTGTTGAAATTGCTGTTGTTTGTTAGCTTGCTGATAATATTGCCCTTGAGGACCATTAAAACCATTCGAGTTCAATTGTTGAGCGATTTTTTGTTGTTGTTGCTGAATCAATTGCTGTACTTGCTGTTGCTGTTGAAGGAGCTGTTGAATTTGCTGTTGCTTCGTTCTGTCGATCTTATATTTCGCCAAGGACGCATAAGGAGTACTGGACTGTGAACTCTCTTGACCCGGTCGATGAAATCGTTGTTGATGTTGCTGAACATCACTGAGAATCTGTACTTGCTGGGAGGCTGAGAGTCGAGGACGAGAATCGAGAGGAGATGGATTCTGAAATGGAATATTGTCTCGAGTGATGAAACACGCAAGGACAATAGGATTTTATCATGAAAGACATCATTCAATTGTACGTTCCGATCAGATCTAAATCGAAAAAGGTTAACGAGAACGTTTTCGTTAATGACAAATCAGACACTATTCATTAACTTCCGCCGATGCGCAGACCTCTCACTTTCACATAACAAGCCAGCCGTGGTGAGTGCGTACTCGTAAATCCGCTTAAGGTATTCTGGCGCAATCACTCGATGATAGACACTCTACTGATCGGTAGAACTGTGGAATCCATCGGAACGGGATACGAGTCTTATGAGATCTAGTTACGAAGAATGTTACCGATCACCAATAGAGAAGTGTCTACTTTTTCACGCAACTTCTGAGAACAACGTTCGACTATTGCCTACGACTAGAGACTCTCATAATCACTATCTGTATCGAATCAAATACGGTTGATTAATCTTCATGAGATTTTCATCTATCATACGTATAAATTAACGAGATTTATCAAATGCATGTATTTATTACCTATAATTATACACGATAAAAGAAAACACATGCAAAATCATTGCTAACTTTTTTGCTTTTGTTGTATCGCCTTTACAATTAATCGCAATTCATTAGAAGCATGCAACTCTCGATGTCATCGAGAAGAAAGTCAATGATCCATCACTAAATAAATTCGAGGTGCCCTCGATATTTCAGGCAGATCAGCAATTCATTTTCTTCGGGTTAATGCCCAACAGAAATTTCTCTTGAAGTGGCACCAGCAGCCTTCGGAATCGGTGTCTCCTTCACCTTATTGCCCAGAATCGGTAAGAGAAACTTCATCCGGGGGTCATCCGACAGACTAGCACTTTCCGTTTCGCTGTCGTTAACCCTGAAATAGCTGAGGAGTTCCTCCTAAAGAAAGGAATTCGTACCTCGGCGAGGAAGCCTCTCTTCTACACGGAATAATTCAATATGAAAAAAATGACTCAACTTTTTTGTTTAATATTCGACGAAGAATACAAGAGAATCATAAACATTAGAAACTTTCCTCGTCATGGATCATTTGATGTCTTCTCTTTGCTCTTTGCATTTTTATTATACGTTGTCATATATTCTCACGTGACTACAGGTGATTTCATTTTCTAGACAATTAAATAAATTGTATAACTTCTTTTTCTATCTATGGACAATTTTTTAAACATTTGGTTGTTTTCATCAGTAAAGTCGTTATGTATAGGGATGTTACGTTTCGCTATAACATAACTGAATGAATTAATAATATAGATATAACTGATATATAATTGTATATTTCCCCCTACGATTTTACACGTTAAAGCATAAGAAAGGTGAAAGTTATGCTTGATGGAGAATTAACACAAGAGAGCTAACACAAAAATACTGTTTTATAAAGGTCTATCATTTCACTTTCATAAATATTTAAAAGATTACGATCGTTCTTTAAAATTCAACATTTATATTTATTCGTTGGGTTGAAAGTTAGCAGTAAAAAGAATCTCTTGACATTCGACGTTTCTTTGTTAAGATAATATTAACACAATATAATTTAATTCATATTTTTCAACAAAATTTGTCGCAGAAGGATCGTTAAATATTCTTCTTCAATTTGACTTGCCTTTTTAAAAATTCAACGATTAACACACGACTAATCATGAAGTTTAATTACTCGCGTTAGGATAGGTCGAAAAGAAAGTGAGACGATGTAGTAATATCGTCTGACGTTCAAAGTAACGTTGCGCACACATACGTGATGCTCGAGGTAATTTCAAAGATCATACTTCAAAGGTTTTTTCTTTTCTTTTCTACAACTAATCTCATTATTAATTATATATGTCGATTGAAGTTTTTACGAGTGACTTGAAAAATGTAGAAAGTTTTACCTATTTGCCATATTAGACATCATTTAATAATCCGACTTGCTTCAATATAATAACAGATTAAATATAAAAAGACTTTTATACCATAAGAGATTGTATAGTCAACCAGTTCATGAAGATTGGCCCTATGTTGAAAATGTATTTCACCATTTATAATAGTTTCTTGTTACTTCTATTTTGTAACACTTTGACGTATAAATCTTTTCAGGATTAACGTGAAATCAGAATTAACTGTGCTTTATCACGTTACTCAGTGACTGCTAATTATGAAATAAATCAAGTTAGATAATTTATTAGATAACTTTTATACCGTTTCAAAATTATCCAGGAATATTAAAAAATAAAAAAGAAGAAGAATTAAAAAAAAAGGAAAAATTAATAAAAAAAGAAAAACAAAAGAATTAGAATCGAAGTAACTGCTACACTTTTGTTTACCGACCTTGAAAATAATTATAACCGATGTTACATCGTGTAGGAGAGAATGACATAATAACAATTCACTCAAAATAATATACTTAATAACTTTTTTTTTAGATTTCATCCGACCCTGGGCAAAGTTGTTCGCAACGAAGGTTTCTGGAGAAAGTGAGAGAGCACGTAGCATCCTTCACCTTCACCCATTGTACCGCTTATTCGCCTTGGTTCTCGCCCGGTGTTACTGCACGGAGAGAAGCAGAGATATTCAGTAAGTTATTTTTTCTCTCCCTTTCTCTCTCTCTCTTTTTATTCTTTTTTTTTATTTTTAGAGAACCGATCACGAAGATATGTATTTTACATTATTTCCTAGCGGACTTTTATACGCAGCTTTCTACCACGATTTTTGAGGACAATTTAGAAAGTCCGTTTTATCATTGCTTGTCTCTCTTAATCTAACGTACTCTTTCTTATTTCAGTATATACTTCTAAGGAAAAAATAAATAAATAAAGAGAAAGAGAAATTATCTAATTGACTAATTAGTTTAAAAATTTGCATTGCCGCGCATTAAGACTAAAATGGTAGGATTGGACTCGACAGAGATTCGACGATTATCCGAAGTTTTCTAAATTCTAATTTTATTCTGGATACGCTCTGAATGAGATCAAATAAAATCATTAGAAGTAGAAATAAAATAAATGCAATAGAATCTAACGTTAAATGGGAAAACAAAACAAGGAAAATTTGTTTCCACGTTTTCATTTGAACTCTATATGGCGAATAGTACGAAGACACGAAGACGATTTCTACTAACGCATGCTTTACTACGTTTATTACGAAACGGCGCTAAGTATCCCTACCTATTCCCATAATTAAGGTCGATCGAAATCGTGCTGCTACCTGGCAACGACGCTACTACTGCTTCTTTTCTTTATATTTTTCTTTCATCTTTTTTATACCAAAGCTTGTTCTATCGTTACGTGAGCTTTATTACATATAGCGTTTTTATTTTCAACTTATTACGTTTCCCTTACGGTAACAAGTTTTAACAAGTTCTAAGAACGAAGAAAGTCGAGTAGCTTTTACTTGAATATATACATATATGTGATTAGCAAGCATGTTCATGCTATCTGCTTCAGTCTTTTTTCGTATGGCATTATTTAATAAATAGAAAAAAAGAAAAAAAAAAAGAACAGTTATACTGTGTCGTGTAATGATGTCTATAAGCTTGTAAATGATGTAAGATATTCGTAACAAGAGTAATGAAAGCTAACTTTCAAAGTAGTTTGTATGGAAATTCAGAAATTCTTGAAAACAGTGTAGGAAGCCATTTGTTATGGATATTAGATGGTATTAGATGGTACAACGTACGCTTCTGTTAAACATCCAGGAAGAAGAGAGAAGAGCGGAAGTTGTATCGATTGGATGGTCTTGATACTTCCGTTGACTTACACGGAATACACCTCACATCAGGCATGTTAACTCTTATCTCCCTCTGTTTTTCTTTTTTCTTTATTAGAGAGTGAAAGGAAATGGTAATTTAGTGTGTACACGATTTAAATACGTATTACATCAAACATTGCTCCGTTTCGGATATTAAACAAGATTATTATAATAATACAGGAACCAAAATATTGTCATATTGTCAAGATGATTTTGAAAATCAATTACTCTTTTTCGACTTAGCTCTGTTTAATTGTATTTACGTAAAACCTCAGTTTATAAGTTTTACGATCTGAAAATATCAGCCTCTGAAAAATCTTGAAAAAGAGAATTTGATTTTTAATATCACCTAAGAACTTTTGACTCGTTTTGTATTTCTATTTATACTCGGAAATAAATTCATGAATATGTAATATATATCGTGTAGAACAGGAAGCAAATATTGCGTTCAATGACACAACGAAATCAATTTAACGTACGAAAGTAGCCCGAAGCTGCGTTCACCCACTAAACGAGTAACTTTTGATCCCTTTCTACTTGAAACCTTTCTCTCTCTCTCTCTCTTTCTCTTTCTCTCTTCCTTTCTCTCTCCCTATCTCTCTCTCTCTCTCTCTCTCTCCCTCTTTTTCTTTTTCTTCCTTTTTCTTGTTATATCTATCTTTGCCTTTCTCAATATCTACACATACTTCCTACTTCACGGCATCTCCTTATAATTGCTAGATTTCTCTCCGACACCATACTAACACTACAGTAAGATAAATGTCTAGCTATGGAGAACTTTTAAATTGTCATATATAAATTTCGCAGGATATTAAAGAATTAATAAGGAAACGCCTTTCTTTTTAGTCGAGGAAACATGCTCCATCAGTCGTATGATAAAATCGTGCGATAAAATATTTACACTCCAATCGAATATCAAAGTAAAAACTGGAATATCCAACATCGTTTATTAATTATTTGTTGCTACTAACTTTAAATGTCCACTGTATAATTATTTTGTGTCATGCTTCAGTGATTGTCCAAGTACTTATAGTATAATTATAAGAAAACAATGGCAGAGATTGCCATACTGTAATTCTTCTAGGGGTACCTGAATCGTAGCACGAACGATATCAAGAAGAAGAGTGTCATCATTAAATTGCGTTTCCTTTTAACTTTCTAAGTTGTCACGAACGATCTCAAACAGGAACCCTTTCGTACGTTTATTACGAACTGCGAAAGACGTTTAACAATTTATCTTTATCTGTGATTGATATAGAGTTTGACAAATGTTATATATCGTACATATATTATATTATATAAATAATTGATGTATACCTGTTGAAGATGACCAAATTCAGCACCCGGTAAAATCGTGGGGTCAGCTTCAGCAACAACGAAGTCGTTCGATCGAAGGACGAATAGCGTCCACAAAAAGCACAATAAGTTCTTTCTCTTCATCACGAATAATTGTTCTTATCGATCTTTTGAAAATCACACTTTTGTCTAATAAAGACACTCTTCGATTTTCTTTTGTGAAACCTTAAGGTCAAAAACGTTAAGTAGCTTCACTTAATTTCTCGTTCGTTCATCTATTATCTTTGAACTCCTGCGAATCGATGAGAAACGATTTTTGTTCAAACGAGAAGAACACTTTTTAAACTTAGAAAAAGAAATAGACAAAAAAAAATAATATTATAATATATAAAAAAAATAATGTTATAATATTATTACAGTGTTGACATAAAAAAAAAATCAAACATGCATATTCTTCTTCGACAAACGATATCCTTCTTCTTCTTCCTATTTCATAAGAAAAAAAACAAAAAACTGATTTGTTCGTTCGCGACACACGCTTATCTTTTGAGGCTCTTTCTTAGAGCTGGAAGGTGAAGCTCGGTTAATAATTTGGCACATCGACGAGGACGAGCTCAGAACTGTTGGAGATCGGAAAACGTCCGAGAGTTTTACTTCTCCGAGGAGGAAAGAGTTCTTCAGGTCGGTCAGGTGGGAGACGGGCAGGTAGAATGGTGAACGTCGACCAAGGAACCCACTTCTTCGTTACGTATTTTCTTCTTACTTACGAAGGATGCTGGTGCTTCATGAATACCGTTCAAGATATGCATGTAGTACCTACGAATCTAGCGACGCGTATAAAGCTGGAGTTGCGTGCATACTTATGGGTCATGGATATTTGATTGCCACATCATTGTAGATCAGTTAGCTTGTACACTGACTCATGAACAAGATAAAATGCATGTTAGTAAATAAAATTAATATGTAGATAAGTTTGATATAGTTTGACACATAAAAAAATCTTTCATAAATTTGCAACATTATTAGAACGCGAGCTGCACGAGCTGATCGACGTTGTTCGATGAACCATAAAAATGATTCATTACAATGAGATGCATAAAATAGATTACGAGATCGATTTGTCGCAATGATCGACTCCTTAATGGTGTTCTTTTCAATATCTCCTAGATTAAGTATAACGAATCCATTAAAATTTTCTTCGAACTCGATGTACTTTCTATCTTACGTATATTCTTATCGAATTTCATGAATTTTCTTTTATATTATTATACAACGCATAGTCAAGACAGTAATTGACTATATCTTATCGGACTATCTCCCACATCTGCTTTCGTCGTTCTTTTAATAGATACAAATATCAAAATAGGTAATAACAATATAAAATTGTGAATTACATCAAGCCACGATCGTTGAAAATGTTCGGTTACACCGGCCTCGAGACTTCCGGTTAAGAAGTGCAAAACGAAAGCATACAGAGCTGGATGCCTGCGAAAGTATCGGACGTTAGATTCCATTCACCGGCGAAGTGCCTCGCTGAACAATCTTACTTGCCAAGAAAAACGCTCACTTCGTGGATAGGAGAAAGAATCGTAGAACTATATTTTTATATCGTAAAAAGTTAATATCCTTTTACAAAAACGATTGGATTTATGTTTTATGACTCTTTCTATATCTCGCTAGGTCGTTTCTTAAGAAGACTCCTGTAATAATATAATCTTCCATTTACCTGAAATTATCCCTATTTCGAGATATATGTATATAATGTCATAGAAAAAAATCAATTTTATCTACATATTGTACTTTTTCTTTCGTATTGATACTTTTTGATTATCCAGCCTCCTTTTGTGATGTAGCCTCGGGCTGCGAAAATGGGTCCGGTCATCTTCCTTTCTCCTCTCTCCGATCGTACGATGAAAACAAGTTTCGAGCGAAACTCGAGGCACCATATGCCTAAGGAAGGACAATTCTCATACGAAAGGGATTCCCAGTATAAGAATACGCTATGTTCGAATAAAAAATACAAATTATACATCACATCATCGATCATAATATAATTAAAATAAATTAACAGTGCTTGTCTCTCGAGAATATATGCATGATTATAATTAACGTTAAACGGTGCTCGTGTTCCTTTCGATTTTGTTCTTCGTTTTCATACGTGAAGACGCACGAAGTTTACTAACTTACTATAATATATAATCCCCGAGAATAGACGTTCTTTCTCGTGCGATATTTACTACTGGCGTACAATCTACTTTCTTTCTTCGCACGGTGAGACCGCTATTACTTTCTTTGAGATACGCAATTTCCGAGGAGACGAACAGAAGAATTCCGTCTAGAGAATATAAATGTCTGTCTCTACGTTGGTACAATGAGGATTTCGAGAGACAATATATTTCTTTGTATTTCAGTACAACATGAACTTTTAATGCAGAATCCTTTCGTTGGTGAAGGTATACATGCTTCCAGGAATATATCTTTTCTAGAGTACAAGCTCGCGAACCCTGATCTAAAAAAAAAAAAAAAAAAAAAAAAAAAAAAAACAGGTAATAAATAAAGTAATCGTAGCAATCTTATGACTACGATACTTTCTTGTTCGTATTATAGGAAAATGATGAAAGAATTGAGAAAAGTTTATTATGCAAGCGAGCACAGTTTCAGGATGCCTATCAGAATCGAAACATCTTTTCTGATGCGAAAAGTATTGTATACGGATAGTATGTATGGGAAAAATGGCTTTCATCTCGAGTACGGATCTCGTTAAAAAGCGTTTCACTCGAATGAAAGAGGGCGGAAGTTGATTATAACAATCTAACGACTGTACAACGTAAAAGTAACTAATTGATAATTAAAAATTACTTTTTTCTACTTGCTCTATTTATGCATGAATCATTCATTGGTAAAAATATTCAGAAAGATATTATTATTTATTATTTATTATTTTTATTATTGTTATTGTTAAATTATTGAAATTTTGAGCCAATAACAAAGAAAAAAGAAACAAGACAGAAGTCTAAACAACGAATGTCAATGAGCCGATTACGTAAGTGAATAATAATTCAGAAGGTAATAATTTCGTTGGAAACACGAGCGTTCTAATATCTGAGTTTCGTATCCAACTCCCTGCGAATTTTCTCGGCGTAATCGTCAGATAATTTGCCGACGTGTCAGCAGTCATCGTGGCTACGTTGCATCGCGTTATTATCGCGATGCAAAAGCGCGGGACTTTCCAATTATTTGCGCGCGGTTCGTAAACACCACGAAAATAATTTTAACGTTGAGAAAATAATTCTGATAATCTAAGGTTTCGCTTACTTCATTTTTCTGCCCTTCAAAAGATCATTCCTCTTTCTTCCTTCACAGAGTAAAGAATATCCATTATTACATTCCTCCAAATATCATATGATTTCTTCTTTACCAAATTCAGATTGCCCTCTACTATTAAAAAATATACACATTGCATATAATGTTAAAGAATTAATAGATATAAAAATAACTAAATTTATTTAATTCATTTCTTCGAAAGTATTCCGTCATTTTTTATATCTTTCGTCCTGCAAACGCCATCTTGTATTTCTCCATGTAAATTCTATAACCTAGGCTAACACTGTTCTAAGGTTCGCGACTACACATTTACATATGATAATTAGTTCAATGAATATATGCAATGAAGATAAAAAATGTAATAATTCAGAAAGATATGAAATACTTTACATTAGATATCTTCGGTAAAAAAATAATTCGATGACTTTCCAAATGTTATCCGAGTGAAATCAATGAAATCAATCGAACGATTGCATTTTACGTATCTTTTATGTTCAGGAAAGCAATCGTATAGAGCTTCGTAATATTTATGAGCTCGAGATAATTCGATTTTCAAACCTCGTGAGAGTGAGTAATAATCCAAGTACTCTTATAGTTTTGAACGATTTATTCACCGCGAGATGTCAGTAGCGACACGAGCGCTTCAATGTCTCGATATATCGAAACTCGATTAGCTTTGTCCTCCTTCTCAACAGTCCTATATCTCACCCGAAACCTTTTCTTTTCGTCGCAGTTCAGAAAAGCCATACTTGAAGAAACCTGTAAATTATCTAACCTACATTCCAAGTAAAATTCCTCTCCACGTTTAGATCGTTAGATTTTCAAGTAAATTACGTGGAACTGACATTTCAATGTTTATATAAATTTTTGATGTGACAGCTCGTGGTCTGCTGAAGTCGACATTTGTTCGATAGTATCGAGCTTCTTTGGCAGCTCGAAAGTAAAATGGCACTCGATCGTAGATTAGAATGTTATTAGTCATTCGTTGTGTCGTGTTTGTAAGTAAATATCAGCTGAATGTATAAAGCGAAACGAAGAGAGATTCCATGACGGCGTCTATCTGACCGATATTTTATAAGTAAGTCCAGCTGATAAGAATCTTATGAAAAATGGGCCTTTTTCCGAATTCGTCGCCTTTCGATGCTGACGTTGGTGAGTGAACAGCACAGTTCTAGTCTAGCCTTAATTCGTTTATGATCCAACGTTCTTAGCAAGAGACTCATCGATTAAGAATGTGTTTGACTTTATTACGTTTCTCGAATACATTGATATATCGTATCGGCGATGCGCTTTCATTTGAAACTATTGAAAAACCAAAACTCTGTAATGAAAGCATTAAGCGGTTGTTGACGTTTGACCTCTAATCGAGACTTCAAAAGCGCATACGTTTTCTGCAACGATCGCTTTATGACCCGCCTTTTATCGCAATCTATTTTTTACTGAGATTATGATACGTCTTTGTGTATATCAAAATAAATCGGGTTTATTGAAATAAATAAAATTAAGTACTTACAAGATATGAAACTTAATTTACATGAACATTATTTTCGTGCTTCTTTTCTCTTCTTTTTTTTTTATACATTATATATTTTTTATATCTATTTAATTTGTCTCTAATGAAGGATTATTATATTACTTCATTAATTATTGTAGACAATGTACTCTATTGTTATAACACTTTCTTTTATACATTTGTTTGTTACAGAGAAAGCAACGAATGAAAAAAATACATCAGAAGATTGGGAGAAGATACTGGAAATCTGTGATCGAGTTGGTAATTCTTCTCAGAATGCCAAAGATTGTTTACGTTCTATCGTTAAAAGATTAAATTCGCAAGATCCACATATTGTTATACAAGCCATAACAGTTAGTACCTTATCATTTGTATGTAAGGTATAATAATACTGAGATCATTATTTTAATTATATCTTTCCATTTAGTTATTGGATGCATGCTCAAGTAATTGTGGAAAAACTTTCCATCTGGAAATAGCATCTAGAGACTTTGAAAATGATTTGAAAAAAATGATTAATCATTCTCAACCTAAGATTGTGGAAAAAATAAAAATACTTTTAAAAAAATGGGCTGAAGGAGATTTTAAAACAGATCCTCAACTTAATTTGATTCCAAGTTTATACAATAAACTTCGAAATGAAGGACTTGATTTTTCTAGTTTATCAGAGACAGTAAGTTGTAATTAATAATTTATTAATATTTTATAAAGAATCAATATCTTAGATATAATGACTATAATTGTTTACTTTTCATTTAAAGTTTCTATTTGAAATTGATATGTATTCGCTTATACAAATTTTTAGCCGAAACGTTCCAGCATTTTAAGTAAAGATCCAAATGTAGTAACAAATTCTCAAGAAGAAGAAGATCTAGCAAAAGGTAATCACTTTGTAAATATAGTAAGAATTTAAATTATTATCTAAATAAAATAAACAACTAATGTTTATATTCATAAATAGCTATCGAACTCTCACTGAAAGAAAATAAGCCTCAAACAAGTTCTTCTCATGGTTCACCAGCATCTAAAAAAAGTACTAGTTTATATCCAAGTGTAAGTTCTGCGCTTACTACCTCAAATACTTCAGAAGGCCGCAAGGTTCGAGCTCTTTATGACTTTGAGGCAGCTGAAGATAATGAGCTAACGTTCTTAACTGGAGAAATAAGTATGTTAAAATTAAATAGATAGATATATGTCCAATCTTAAGTTGTTTCACATATTTGCTATTACTTATGATTTACTATTAATCAAATTTCAGTAAATATTTTGGACGATTCTGACCAGAATTGGTGGAAAGGTAGTAATCACAGAGGAGAAGGTCTTTTCCCTTCTAATTTTGTTACTGCAGATTTATCAGTGGAACCTGAACAGTTTACAAGTAAGTATAAGACTTACCTATAAAGCCTATGTTTTTCTTATTAAATCAAATGCAATAAAAGTAACATATTTATTTACAGAGTTAGAGCATAGTAATAAAAAATTAGTTCAGTTTGCTGAAGAAGTAGAGGTAAAAACACTGAAGAGAGAATTGGAGGTGATAGAAGTGGAAATAGATGAAAAAAAGATGGATAGACTTTTACATTTGTTACATGAAGCTGATCCACAGTGTGATAGTTCGTCTGACCCTCAAGAAATGCTTGATTTAGAAGGTATATTAAATATAATACAATATAATGTATAAGACAATAATTATAATAATATATTAATATATTAATATTAACATGCATGAAACATTACCTTACAGAACAAGTTACTGCAATGGGTCCATTGATTGATGCAGCTCTAGAAAAAGTCGATAAACGACACGCTCAACTCACTCAATTGAGTTCTGATTTGGTCGAAGCTTTGAATATGTATCATACATTAATGCGGGAGCCTCCTCCTCCAGCACAATCTAATTATACAATGCCTAAAATGTCGTCACATATCTCTTATCCATTTCCTAATCAGGGACCACCATCATCATCTCCTCACGTAAGACTTATTAAAGCAAATGTTCTTTTTATATGATTGAATTAATATTTAATCGTAACAACACTTTTACTTTTAGATGTATAATGGAATGCCAGCACCACATCAGGTACCTTTCTCAAATACAGGTGGACCTCCAGGTCCACATGAATACATGGGACCTTCTAGTATACCAAACATGGCATTACCACCTCATTTTCGTATACAGCCTGGTCCTCAGCCTCCAACAGGACATCCACAAGGTCCACCAGTGCCTGAACAAACACATCCCTACCAACAACAGGGGTATGTGCATTTATGAATACGATCTTCTAAACATTTTTTGTGAGTTCATGTGAAAGCATAGTAAGTGAGATTTTTTTTTGTTTTCAACGATTTATTAGAGCTTGAGAAAGGTATTTTTGAAACATATGTTATCGACTACAAAGTGAAACCATCAACGTGCTCGTTTCCAACTAAAAGAATAAATCAATGGTGTGCAATCTTATGTAGCAGATTTCCACCTCAAACTGGTCCTGTGCCAGCTCAATATGGTCCGCCGGGATCGACAGGACCTTCGATTAACCATCAACCACAATATGCTCCATCGAGTGGGCAACGTATGATATAAGTAAAAATTACGCGTTGAAAATTCACATTCTACTTTAACTCATGCTGTACAATATTACGATATTATAATTATTTAAATAAAAATACCCGAAATAGCCAAAGAAAATTGGTTTTTAATGAACGCTTTACGTTTGACTTTGTATTGAATTTGGTATTATGTAAGCTTGTATTTGTAGATATACACGGCAGTGCATATACAAAAGCGCGTAAGAACAAGTAATTTATTTAGTCTCTTTGAGCATTTTCATATTAGATTGTAATTTTGGCTTTTTGATATACTTATGTATTGTGTTTGAATAATCTAATTCTTTAAAGCATTCCACATTTTAAATTTCATTATGTTCTATCATTTAAATAAATGTTAGTGTTATGATTCGATACTGTGATATTTGGAAGAACATTTATTGGTTACAAAAGTATTTTCAAAATAAATGCTTGAAATTTTTATCACAAAAGAGAATAATGTGAAATTAATGAGTCTTAAAAACTGTATTTCAAAAATCTTTAATACAGATGTTGAATTAAATGATTGTAATATCTTGTGTATATGTTTTTACAATAGAAGTAACATTATATAAAAAATGACAGTGTATTGATGAAGTGCTGCTACTAAATGTATCTTTGTTTTTATTCTATTTCATGTATTCTTTGTACATTATAACTATACTTTAAGAAAGAACGTATTGCCTTGAAGCATACAGAAGCATTGAAAATAAATTATCAATGTTATTTACGCATTATTGGAAAGAAAATTTTCACGATCTGGTCTAGTCTCTTCACTGTACATATAATAAGATTAATTCCTATTAACGGTTAAATGAGTTATCATAAACAAATTTTTATGGAATGTTGATACATTGTATTCGCGTAATACTATTTTTACCGTCACAATTAAAAGCCTTATATCTTTGTCAAAAAAGAAAGAAAATAAAGTAAAATAGCACTTTTAAGATAGTACTTCTTTTGTAGCTACGAATATAATGAAACATACGAATAAACTTGTTGACATTTTTGGCTATTTGACGAAACGTAGAACACATAGCTGTGATTGTGCAATATTTGTAAGAAATGCGAATTATACAAAATAGACAAAGGAAGCATAACGAGTAAAATAAAATAACGCGTTATGAATAATTCTATAATAGAAGTATAAACACATTTTATGTGAACTATATAAAAATCTATGAATTAAATTTAATGCAAGCGACAGAATATGTCGATATTTTGCAACAATCGTAGACCAAGCATGAGGTTTTACATACAGTGTTATTAAATGATCATACGTTTTGATAGATTCTCTGAAAAACAAATATAATGTACACTGTATACTATATTTCATAGCTCCATTAAACTATCATTATTTACGATATAAAGAAACAACTCACATTGATTCGCATATGTATATTCATTAGACATAGTAAAAAATTAGAAGTATTGAATAATTGTAAATTATGTAAATATAATGTAGTAGATCCTTCATGTACCACAATACTCAACATGTGTTAAATAGTATTAATGTAATATTTTCTAATGAATAATCAGTTTTTAATCATTTACAAATGAATACATTAAAAATTAGACACATGATGTAATCGTTTGATAAAAAACAAAAAAAGAACAAAAAGAATTTTAACGACATGCTTTCACTAATTTTGTATTGATCATTTTATGATTTTGTAATTTTTTATCAGAAAATATATATTCTCCGTATATGATACATGATTCTCAATTTAGACACGAAAAGCTAGGTCGGCACTTTACTTAAACGCAGTCATAAAAGCTTTGCTTTGTGAAATTTTTAAATAATTAATAAATTATTAGTATGCTTCGAGATCGTATACGTATTAATGAAAAATTATACGTTCCTGAATATCTTCTTTATGATTAGCTTGTTTTTATGATAATACCCTGTTTGAACCATCCTTTATAAAGCTATAATCTATGTCGTTTATTAACAGTTTTGTTTCAAGTCATTTGTACAGTATTCCTTAGTTAATTTATAGCGACGATTTTGCTAAGACTTTGTGCTTCGTTACTAATATACATATTGTATGTAAAATAATAACGATTGATGTATCGACAGGTAAAGGAATATCTCTCTAAAGATTTTTATTAGATAGTTATCGACATATTATTAACGATGAGATTATATAATATCGCACCATAGAATATCAGCATATCGATCCGTAATAGATCCATTGAGTCTTCCTCATAACTATTTAACTGATAAGATCGTTAGAGTAACGAGAAGATTTCCCTTGACAATGGCATTCCTGGATCAACAATGAACTAAACAGCCTTGAAACATTCGCACTCTAGATCCTAGATTCTACAATCTGCTTCATATGTGACTGTCAAAGATGACAAGAAAACATTTTTGTTCGCTGTATTAAAGAAATATAGAAATATCTCGCTCTTTGAAAGGTGACACAATTTTAAAGTTAGATAAGTTTTCGATTTCTCAGAATAGTCGATAATTAACGTAAATTATCCAAAATTATTACACATCTCTTACATATGTATGTGTATATATATAAATGATCGTGTAGAATCAACTTTTCTACCGAGCTCGAAGTCAGGGTCGAATTTGATAGACACGGCATTTTTAAAACATTCTAATCAAAATAATCCACGAAATGGAATTTTTCTATCAAGCAGCCGCGCCAGTTCGATCAAAACTTTTACTGCTCTCCTATCTAGCTCAAGGGCACCTTGAGATCGTCTTCAAATGATGATGATGATGACGACGACGACGACGACGACGACGATGATAATGTGGACAAATGGTGATTGGTTTGTCATAAGACACTTTGTCAACGTAACTTGTTTCACGAGATGAATAAGAGAGAAACTGAGTACCTGAAATTTAACTTTTCGCATCATCGAAGATTCTCGATCATTTAAAAAAAACATTGCTATTAAGTTTAAGGCCGTACACGTTCCGATGTAACGCATTTATTGAGTATCGTCCATCAAGGAAGGAACATATAATCGAGTTTGTTACGTCGTGTCTACTTATGTTCTTCCTTTTTTCTTTCTATTTTTTCTTTTTCTTTTTTTTTTTTTTTTTTTTTTTTAAGGAATAGTGACGTAGTTACGAAAGGTGCAAATTCGATCATCAAATTTAACGCTCTATCGAACATGACATTGACGATCCTCGAAAGGTCACCAAACTCGTAATTTTCGTGTTAAGCCTTAATATGGCTTCTCATATGGAGCCATTTAGAAATAGTTCAAGGCCAAATCTCGATATGGTTTTCTCTCTCTTCTCCGCAACATTTTGGTGATATTACGTTTCTCGAAATTTTCAGCAAAGAAGGAGTCATTCTTTTTTATTCTCTTTGAACGAACTCGACGAACTCGAAATCGAATATTCTATTATTTTTATCTTTCCTTTTTTTTTTCATTTTTAGATTGTAAAATCTTGTCCATTTTAGTTTGAAATAAAGCCAAACACAATCTCTTCGTAGGTCTCGTTCGTGAAAGACTGGTAAATATAAATTTACTATTTATGTCTATGTACCTCTCAATCCGTTCGGATGAGTTTCTTCGTAATAATCGTGTTTTTGTCCTTGTTCGTAGGCATCAGACTCTCATTGCGATCCGTGAAGAAGAAGCCACGGATAATAACCATACGAGAGACGCTTCGACCCATTTCTCGAGGTCGTCGGTTCCGAAGAAAGAGAAAGAAATAAAAGAAAGAAAGAACGCTTCTTCGCTCCTTGAATCCTTGCTCTTTTCCTCATAATCTCTCCCTCTTCTTTTTCTTCTTCTTTATCCGTTTTAGGAGTTAAAGTCGCGAGTACTTCAAAAGAAGAATTATGTTTGCAAAATCGTCATGACACTCGACAACATCTTTCTCTCGATAATACTCGTTACGACAATAAAGAAGAAAGAAAAAGAGAAAATCAACGGATTAATACAAGGCTTTAACCCCACGCGATTTTATTTTACACCTAGACACTGTTACAAAATTTTGCTATTGTAAAATTCGACGTGGCTATTTATATTTTCTTTTGAAAATAATAAAAATCTGAGCTTTGTTTCTTTTTATATTTTATTTCTTCTCTTCTTCTTTTTTCGACGAAAGTGGTTGCGGATTAATCAAATCAAGAAAATGCGTCACGATCTTTGCTTAAACTAATGTCAGGGTTGTAAAATGTCTTCAATATCCATTTATAATTTGTAGTTTCTTCTTGTATGAAGAATGCAAAAGGCCACTGTCGTCTAATAACGAACAATCATTCTCTTGTTCCTTTTTCTCTTTCTTCATCTCTTCCTTTTCTTCGGATACGACGACTATGACGACACGGAAGGAAAAACTTGAAACTCATTGACTCTTATTTACTCTAGGCCCCATGAAACAGGTTGTTAACTTTCGCCCATTCGTAGATATCGAGGAGAAAGCAGATGTCATTTACACGCTTTTATTCGTACAATGATGAACAACACGAGCTCCCTATTGTTATTTATTTAAAGAAGAAAAAATCGAAGAAAGTTCTCAAATGACGGAGCATGATATTATATATGTTCGTCTAATATAATACATAGGTATGTCTAACTTTAATTTATCAAAATTATTTGTGGATAAAAAGGACTTCAAAAAATTTGATTCCAAAATTTCTGGTGGATATCATTATTCTTGTAGAAGGGAACATAGAGCAACATTAGGTGAACTTTCGTAAGATCGTAGAGCAACGAATGGAACCGTGTTATCGAGATCCATCCTAGTAAAATTCGCACCATTATTCTGAGACAATGTTTATTGTTGTGACATGCCATTTTTAAGGATCGCAACTTTGAGTGCTTGAATAAAGCTGTTAAATTCGAGTGGAAATAATAAATAGTAAAAACTAACGAATTGTTTCTAAAGTACATGTAATACACGAAGGAAAAAATTGTATCGTTCGTAATAAAAAAAGAAAAAAGAAAAGAAAATAGAAAAGTAATAAAAAAATAAAAAAGAAAACAATCACGAGAATCGATAAGATTTTTAATATTTCAACACATTACATCGGCTCAAACAACCTTGATTGTCATTGATCAAATTTTGATCGCGTAAGATCGATCCGTTCCCTCGTTTCCGCTCCGTCAAATTTTTCTCCAAGAATCAGCCTCCTCTTCGTAGTAATAATTCAAGATTCCGCAATACAAAACAACGCTCCAGGTACAACACGCTTCGAAGATTTTACAGATAAGTCGGTGAGATTAATTGCAGAATCGCGTGGTGTCATATGTCAACGGACACCTAGGCATTATGTTGCTTGCGTACTTCACATTTCATTCCATTTTGTTAGCCTCTTCGGTAATAACATTGTACAAATGGTTCTCTTTTCTCTTCTGAACATTTTTTCATTCGTCCTTTTATTTTTCATTTTATTTTATTTTTTGTCTTTTTTTTTCATTTTTTTTCTTCTTTAATAGATCTGTTTATTATTCATACGAATATATCGAAAAAGATCTTTAATTGGGCAAGATCTACGAACTTCTCTTAATTTAATCAAGAAATAAATATGTAAATTTGAGAAACGATGTAAATTTAATAAAATATAGATACCTTTTTTATAATTTTTTTATTTTTTTTTTTTAATCAGTCCATAGTTTATTTCAATGAAGAAAGCTTTTTGAAAAAAACAGTTCACCATCGAGAATTCATTATACATATACCACTTTATCTTCTTCCCAGAGAATTATTACAAACGCTCGCACGAATCTTTCGAAACAATCTACTTTGCATTGTGTTCGAACGGACACAAAGCACACGTTGTGCAAATTCCGTATACAGGGAAATAATTTACAGCTCTGACGACACAGGGATTGTTAGACTCGATATCGTTTCGTCTTTAACGATTATTCATCATAAACGAAGATATTTTATTAAACCATTCGAACTTTATATCGATGAGTAGAGTTGAAAAAAAGAATATTATAAGACCCTTTCACGATCTTATTTACATATTATCCAAGAATATTAAATTGTATTGAATGATGTTATCCTCCACGAATAATTTCATTTACATAAAATGTGGGTGACATTTAATGATCATTTTCTGAAATTTTCTTTCACCATCTTATACGAATAATCGTCCTTGAGAGACAAACGTTCTCTTCTCTTCAATATATCCAAAAATGATTACAAAATCGCAACTGAACATTATTTATTTGAGAATAAATATATCGTATTCGCATCGAAAAGTTGCATCCTTTTCGTTGCATCGCGTGTCTTGTTATATACATATGTACGTATGAACATACAAATAGGTTTACATTACTCAAAGAGAAACGATCTTTATCTCGCCACGATTCATTTATCATTATCATCCCGTAACGGAGATTCAGAAATCTTCTCTCATTTAAAAAAAAAAGAAAAAAAGAACAAAGTTAACATTTTTCTAATAGAATTATATATGTGTGTGTGCATGAAGATTATAGAATAGAACCTTGAAAACTTCAAGGTCAGCTAGGATTTCAATATCCATTTTCAAAACAAAATAATATTTTTTCTAACAGAATCGCATACACGATGTTAGTATAATAAAACCTTGACAACTTCGAGGTCAACCAAGATTCAAGATCATATTCTATGGACCACGTATTTTTGCATTCTTCGAGTCTTACATAATTTCATTATATCCCTTGTTAACACAAGAAAGTATTTTTTGTTTGTTTGTTTTCTTCCGCTTTCCTTGGTTGCAAGAAAGAAAGAGAGAGAGAGAGAGAGAGAGAGAGAGAGAGAGAGAGAGAGAGAGAGAGAGAGAGTAAGAGAAAGAGAAAGAGACAGAAATAGAAGAGAAGAGGGAAGAAAGAAAAGTGAAATGTCATTTCTAAATGATTTTTTTTTTCTGTGTCGATGAACTCAAATGACGGAGATTTGAAATAGTTGGCGATCCTTAAGAATTCGGTTTTCGTTTTCGTGTCGTTTGTTTCTCAAATTTTCGTATATTATAAAAAATAAATAAAATAAAAATAAAATAAAATAAAATAATCGTGTTAAAAAAGTTCAGTGAAAAATCTATTCAATATTCTTTGCTCTTATTTCGCTCTACATCCGCCTCTGCTGAAACTCTCTCGAACTACTCTCTCTTTCTTCTATCATCACCAATCTAATTCCATCTGCTCTAGCTCCATTCTCCCGCTCTCTTTTCGCATTCCATCGATCTCCGCTTCGATCCTGTTCACATAATAATCGCTTTTAATTATCTCATTTATTAACACTTATTATATCTGTTATATGTCATATTACGAATTATTATTTCATTTATTAAACAATTATTAAATTTCATTATTTCTTATATATTAATTTATTAACGATTGAAAAAAAATTTAGATAAAAGATTTATATTTATTAATTATAATTAGATATAAAATTTTTGGAATAAACTTTTCAATGAATATACTATGTATGTATGTAAATATGTATGTATATACGTTTACGTAAATTACGTGTACACGTTTGTGCATTATCGCAAGCGAAGGCGCATCACGAATGCACGTAACAGGTTTCGAGAACTTACCAACCTTCCAACCGATAGTTATTGCATCGATATGTAAACGGTGTATCGGAGTGAGACGATATGCATTAGTGATTCCCTTGTGCAGTCATCGTCTATGTACTCGTATAGATAACCATCGAAAGTTTCCGAGTCACAACGTATTTACAAAATTATCGAATTAACTTAAGAAAACAAAATGAAAGAAAAAGATAATAAAAAAAAATAATTAATGAAGAAAAATAATTAACGAAGACGCTATTTTATGAGATGATCTTAAAGAAATAAATTTTTTTTTCTGCGTTGTGATAAGATTCACAATCATACGATGCCTTATTTTTTATCAAGATTGATGATGTGTGTGTATATATATATATATATATATATATATATATATATTTCATGAATTATTTCAAATAATTTAAAAAAGGTTGACATTTTTTTTTAAACCTAGAAAAGTACAAATCGAGTTGCAACGTGGATGACATTGACTATCCCGTTCCTCGTCGGCACCTTCGTTGCCATGGTGAAAGTTAACGAGGCGCATCTTCAAGGTCACCGTCGAAGTAAAAGAAGAAAAAGAGGATGAGTATCGATGGATGAGGATCCACGTGATCATTTTTAAAATTCGGTGGACTAGTTGATGGTATACAGAGATATCTTATAAGAAAGAGTCCATAAAACTCGTGGAAAAATGTAATCGTTGAATACTTAGAAAAAAAGAGAAAAAAGAGAGAAAGAGAAAAAAGATCGATATCTAAATTGCTCCAAGTGTTAATCACTCTATTGTGTATTTTTATTCGATAGACACGAGCGTACGTGTCGTGCCTATGCGATTATGAGTGAAAATACGAGAGAGAAAGAGAGAGAGAGAGAGAGAGAGAGAGAGAGAGAGAGAGAGAGAGAGAGAGAGGGGAAGAAAAAGAGAAAGAAAGAGTAATATATATATATATATATATATATATATATATATATATATTACAACACGAGAGAAGCAATTACAAGCACGGATCTTCTTTATTTTTTTGTATTCGCAAAAACTGCGATATGGGTATCTATGAAGTATGTACATACGTATGAGAGGATGTTGCTAATAGAATGATCGATAAAAATATCGAGTTATTGGAAGAACGACTTATATTATTTCTTACGAAAGATCTATATTTTCTTATATTTTGATAAAAGACAGAAAAAAAGAAAAAAAAACAAAGAGAAAAAGAAAGAAAAACAAGTTAATGTAGAAAAAATTTATTCAACTTATTTAAATAAATTAAAGAAAAATGAACTTGTGTAATGTAATCCACGTATGGATCATGACTAGAAACTAAGTCATGATATATATATTTAATTATTTATTTATATATACATATATATATATATATGATCCATGACTAGTAGAGACTAGGTCATGATATATATACATATATGATTCATGCCATAATTGTCAGGATATTTCTTTTTTCTTTTTTTCCTTTCTTACTGAATTAAATACAAAGAGGACGTACCGCACGCGACTTGAATCTTTTTACGACTTGTTGGAGAGCCCCATCAAAACTTGCGATTACGCGGAAGGAACGTGTATTAGCACATGAAACTGGATAAAACGTGAATGGGCGCATGTTTTTTTCTTTTTTTTTTCACTTGTCTGTAGGTTAAAAAAAAGAAATGGAAAGTTCTTCGTACATTCTTCCCATTCTTGTTTTGTTAGGATAATACTCTGTAATGTAAGATATCTTAAATATTCTAACAATATTGGTAATAGTTTTTAATGTCATATCGATGGGAAAAAAGCATTTCTATCTCTCTATTATTATTATTATTATTATTATTATTATTATTATTATTATTATTATTATTATTATTATTATTAACTTTCAATGAGAATAGAAGAAACTCTAGGCGTCACTTTTAATACTATCGTCTAGAAAATCGGGAAAAATTACACAAAGAGGATGTGCTTGAGCACGCGAGTCAAGAGTTGCACACACAAAGAAATCGTTTATCGATAAGAGAATGTAAAAAAAAGATTGAAAAGAAGAGAAAGAGAGAAAGAGAGAGAGAGAAAGAGAGAGGAGGGAAAAGGGTGAAACAAATGGCTTGACCTTTGAAAATGAACAAAATCGAGTGTACGAGTGGTTAACCCCTAATAACAGATCTCTAATGACGAGCAAGATCGATTCAGACGTCGTCGCGTTGTGTTGGGTCCTTGCAATATCCAGGGTGGGATGAGCTCAGGGACTTGGTGGGGACCGTTTCTATATAATCGTCGGCGATGGGGCCCGTCTCTCCACATCCTATCAGTTACGTTTCTTTAACCGTCAACCTCTTGACTTACCTTAAGGAAAAGAAAAAGGATCAAAAAAAAAAAAAAAAAAAAAGAAAAAAAACAACGAGTGAGACAAGGTGAGTGTTGAAATAAACATCCGTTTTTTTTTTTTTTCTTATTCTTTCTTCTTTTCTCTTACCGAGTATAGTGTTATAAGAATGCGTTAAGTATAGATTTACATTTTGTTCTTTTTATATTTTTGAATCTGACATTATCATCTTTTTTATTTTTCGCCACTTTTTTTTTATATATTTAAAACAACGACCGATCGTTTTAACGTGTAATAAAAAAGTGTTTAAAAATTGTCTAGAAACTTTTTCTAGACGTGAGTGATTGCTTCCTTAAAAAGCAATAAAGTATTTCACAATGTGAAATGCAAAAAAAGAAGCTTTATCGATACTCGTTTAAGAGAAACATCAATCGATCGTTAAGAGATTCGTATGTACGAAGGACATTGCAGCTCTCACCGAGCTATGGCAATAAATTCTAAGGAGATAAATGCGTTTTTTCTTCGCACAAATCTCCTATATCTCAGAAAATTCATATAACTCGAGGAAGATTCGAATTAACACTTTTTTTTGTTTCCGCCTCTCTCCCTTTTAATTCCGTTCTCTTCTATTTTAGATGATCCTGCTGCCACTGACCTTGGTATTGGTCCTCGCAGCGATCTGCAACGCAGAACCAGCGATTAATGAAGTTAGACCACACAGTAACAGGCCAGGAAGATTCTTATCTCTTCCGATTCCGCAAAAATGTTCGAACCGTAAGTGCTTGCCTTTTAAATATATTAATTTCGCGGCGAAGCGAAATATATCTTTTCAATGTTTCGGATCTAATTATACAAGAATGATCATTTCTCAATCAGTGATCTCGATTTATATTATAAATATTTAAACTTCTTATTTCAAACGAGTACAAATACGAACTACTTTGTTATTATTTAATCGATCGATTTAAAAAATGAAAAAATGAAAAGGGAAGAAAAAAAAATTTGATAAAAAAAAAAAGAAAAAGAAATTAGAATAAAATTTCGAAGAAGGTTACTCTTTATTATCAGATAGCATCGCGCGTTTTAGCGACTTTAAGAAATCGAGGTTAAAGTACTGGCGCACGCGTTAAAGAGGCCTTTCGCATGCTTTGAAAGCAGACGAGATCGTCGAGGACTCTTATGCAAGCAACACGCCCGAGGTTTTACTTTAGAGATTCTCCGACCAGCGGTCAGTGACTCAAATTTTTCTTCGTATATTCTCAAATCTCGTTTGAAACGTCTTTATCGTTCTTACCAAGTATCGATTCGATCGAATTTATTTATATCGTATAAATATGTAGGTACCTGTCTAAAAATCATTCACGAATACACATATATACATAAATATGTAAGTTGATATATATTTTACAAACTTATCGATCATACGACAATGTCAAATAAAACTAATTTGACGAGAACTCACATGTACGACATGTATAAATATATAATAAATATCAAAAAAGTGAATCATCGCGATTGTCGAACTGTCACATTAGACGATAAAACGAATCAATAGGATAAAACGATAAATTCAATATTCAGTTATAAGAGAATATGGTTAATTATCGAGGAATCCTAGTAATCAATTTGTTCGATTCTTCTTAATAACATAACGGCTATTTGTCGATGACGTACGCAAAGCGGTACTTATTGTAATATTTCTAATTGATCGTTCGTATTTTTTTTCTTTTTCCTTCTTCCTCTTCGATTTCTTTTGTATTTTTTCTTTTATTATTATTTTTCTAAAGATGTACTTAGGATATTACAAGGTACATCTCAACGACGTAAGATGATTATAAAAAAAGAAATATTATTTTGTTGCAATTCTCGTGATTCCTTACTATTGAATAATGCAGATACAATGATTCAACGATTTTATTAATGGACCGTGGAAAAAAAAGAAAAAATATTGCTATTATCGTAAATACATCACTGTGCGAGGATAAAAATCGTAAAGCTGCTTGTTTGTGATATAAATGGATATGGTAGATTGCGTCGATGATTCCGTGGGGATCTAAAAGTCGAACGTTTAAAGGATTACATAATACATTCCCTTCTACAGTGCGGGATGATCAGGAAGTGAAATGTTCAGAAGTCACTGTCGTAAGAACCGGACTGTCGTAAGAAATGGGCGTTTCAAAGAAACTTCTTTTCTCATTAAAATATATATATTATGAGATTTTGAAGGATTCGAACTGACATTAGAAACTAACAACTCGAATTTGAACTTTGTCATTTTATCTCATAAATTTTTAAGAGAGTTTATCGCTTTGCTTTATAGTTTTATGATCGATACGTGATCTATTTGTGATGAATCTATGATCAAAGTAGAAGAAGGGAATATGTATATATATATACATATATAAAGAAGAGATTGTTTCAAAACGATCGTATTTTCACGATATTTAATAACGTGAATGGTACGAAAGAGAGTGGATCTTTTCTCGATAGAGAAGATGATGCGATGATACTCTTATAAACCCACGATCGACGAACAAGTTAATGCACTCTATACCTTCTCTTTCGTGGAATGTTTGATCGCTTCTTGAGAATATCGAGAATTACAAAGAAAGAGAAAAAGAGAAAAAAAAGTTAAAAAAGAAATAATAATAATAAAAAATCAAAAAAAAAAAAGGAAAACAAAAAAGAAAAGAAAAGGAAAAAAATCTCGTATACCTACATAAACGAGTTCGACATTATCTTTCATCTTAAATCTTACGTTATCATAGATCTATGATTAAATCCGACGATAGAAAAAGTTCTCTTCGCTCGAACAAATTCGAATGCGATAGCAATCGTTTTTTTTTTCTTCCTTTTTTTTTCTTTCTTCGAAATTTTTATTCAAGAAAAAGTGGTCAAGTGTGTGTATCAGTTTAAAACGAGTTCTCGCGTATGAACGAACTTACACTTTCGATTTTCCTCGCGAAACGATGATCGCGTGCGTTGAGAGCCGAGAGAGGAAAGGAAGAGTCTACAGCTAAGAAAAACCGTTATTCACTTCACGAGCCGTGTCGACCCATTGACCTCCTGTGTGCGAGAGAAAAATTTCACCATCGCGAGTGAGACTTAGCTGACTGAGTGCTGATTACGAGATTCTAGTCGAACGAAAAAAAATAACCAATTTGGTTTTCTCTTTTTTCTAGTTTTTGTTTGTTTTTTTCTTTTCTTTTATTTTTTTTACATTTTCTATTTTTCAATTTTATTATTTTTGTTATATATATTAACAAAATATGAATTTTTATTCATTACTATATCTGAATGTTTGATATTAACTCATTAACTTTATTTATCTTTTATTTACCAAAAATATATTATACATATATATTTATATATAATATATATATTTTATCTTATATATACATATATATATATATATTTATATATTTATGTATATACACAAAGGTACTTTATTTATCAATAATACATTTCGAGTACATGAGAATAACGGTGGTTCCAAAAGCGAATATGATTAAAAAAGAAAGGAAAAAAAAGAAAATGAGATCGATATATGTCTCGAAATTAATGAAATCTACTTTCTCCACCGCAAATGGATATCAGACGTCATAAAAAGTAGGATCGAATATCGTCTCTCTTTCTCTCTCTCTCTCTTTCTAATGTTCCTTTTTAGCTTCATAACGACTATGTTCTCGATGATGCACGTAAATGTACTTTTTCTGTAATAAAAACTAAAAAATATCCTGTGCATTCTAGGAAAGATCTTGTTCGTCGATAATAATTACATATCATTATCAAGTAACGGGAAATACAACCTGTCGTATAAACATGTTCCGGATTTAGAATCCTTTTATTTTCGCATTAATTATAAAAAAGATAAAATATAAAGAAATATTCATCAATGCCCAAAGATATAAAATTTAATTAGAATTTTTCGAAACTCAAACTTGATCTTTCGAAACGAAATCCTGTCAAAGTATCAAGCATCCGTAAAAGAAGAAGAAGAAGCAAGTAAGCAACGCGTCTTTGTATACGATTACACAATTATCGTCTGTAACAACGGCACTCACGAGCAAAACGATTATCGTTGCGAGTTCCTTGACACAGAGGGAGACAAGCGGACGTCTATAAAAGCGTATAAATATTTAATGAACGATGATATAACGATCGTAAATTGCGAATGTTCGAGGATATCGAGTTTGTTTCCTTTCTTCTTGAATTTTTTTCTCTTCTTATCTTTCCTTTTCTTTTCTCATCATTACTCGTGGAAGTAATCGTTAAAAATAATAATGATGATGGTGATGATAACAACAACAGTAATAATAATAATAATAATAATAATAATAATAATAATAATAATAATAATAATAATAATAATAATAAAAGTAATAGTAATAACAGTGATCCTTATCGCATTTTTATCATATAATTTTTTTTTTTTCTAATTTTTTTTTTTCCTTTTTATAATTATCGATGCAAACGCACTCTCTCAATTCCGATTTGGATTTAATCGAAAGTAAGAAAGTTGCTTAAAGAGAAAACGAAAAGAAAGTAAATAATTTTAAGGTGTGCCTTGGTCGCCTTGGGAACACATCTCCGGTGTGCCTTGACAGTCGTAATTCTTGTTCCACTGTTCGTTAAATTTATACCGACATCGAGAATCACGACTCTGTCCTATGTCGTAACGCACCATCTGATGGACGGATCCTCTTCTTCTGTTTCTTCTTCTTCATCTTCTTCGTTCCTCGTATATAGCGCGAAAGGTGTGTGCAATCCTTCCACCATAGCGTCGATTTGAATTTGCACGGTCCTGCACTTTGCCTTTCTATCGCGAACAAGGATCATCGAATTTCTCGGTGAACCAATGAGTAAATATCACGTGTAGTATGTGTGTTCTCAATTTCTTATTCGTTCACAGTATTACGTGATTATTTTATTATGTTAGAGTGGATAGTTTCGTACGTGTTAAATCGTTTGACATCGAATAATGATTATTGATCTTGATTTCTTCTTATTCTCTATATCTCTTTCCTTTCTATAAGAATTACATAGATTTGCAGACTCATCTCCGATTACGTCAGTCTATGAGGAATCCCCGTACGATTTCTCTTCGGGACTATTAGATTGATTCGATCAATGATTGCTTAATCATTTGAAAGAGTCATCCCACGTACGCGAAACGAATGAAAAAGTCTAATCTTCATGAAATATTCTCTAGAAAATGATCATGTGCATACATATTCGTATTTCGGTTATGAATTATTCGTAAAAGAGTATGTTTGCGTGTTGTCAAACAATACTATGCATACTACGTTATATCACGTACAGCACGTCAACGTTACAATCATTTAACCGCGGTCAATGTCTTGCTGAACACGTGCGCGAACTCAGAGTCTCGATCGACTACTGTGATATGTCGAGAAGAAGCACGAGAACATGAATTTGCAACATCTATGGAATTTCAATCCTATCTCTTATTCGTGATCTCAACATCGAATCTGACACGATATTTCATTTCAAGTTTCTTAGTTAAATAATATATGTATGTATATAAATAATTGCACGTGTATACATACACATATACACATACACATACAAATAATTACATTTCAAAGGCGATACCATTTTTCGTTATCATAATGTCATATAAAAATAAAGATATATTAAAGTATCTTACGTAAAGATCAAATGCCAAAAGTTTACTATCGTTTGTCAAGAGAACAAGTCTTTTTATTTTTGTTTTTTTTTTCTTTCTCTCTTTATCTTCAACAACGCAAGAACTTTCACATAACTCTGAAAAAAAAATTCGTAGATAATTGAATTACACAAGACAACGCACTTTTCTTAATGCGTCGTGTCAAAGATTTAGTAGTTATCCACTTTAACTCTGATAATTGGCCGAACAATTGAAGAAAATTGCACGTGACCAGTTCGCCATGTACGAAGCATTCACAACAAAAGCATTCACCGTTTATGTGGGGCGGTGATTCGATGCTGCGTGCATCGTCACCATCATCATCATCATCATTACCATCATCGCCATTATCATTATCATCATCACCATCATCATTATCATCATCATCATCATCATCATCATCATCGTCATCATCATCATCATGATCGTCTTCGTCTTCGTCTTCGTCTTCGTCTTCGTCTTCGTCTTCGTCTTCGTCTTCGTCTTCGTCTTCGTCTTCGTCTCCGTCTTCATCTTCGTCTTCGTCTTCGTCTTCATCTTCGTTATTCGTTATTCGTCTTCGTCTTCGTTCTTCATCTTCGTTGTGAACACCATTGCTCTGGCAAAGAGGGTTTGTAATCGGCGGCGCGTCATTATCGTTCGCTTTAAATGTCAACGGTTTTATACTTTTTCTCGGTATTTATGCAGGTATGCCTCTCCCATCGACAATTTACGACGTGTGTTCCATTATGAGTACCTAACGCCGTATTACGAAACACCTGTGTATATTGGGATTCCGTGTTACAAGTGCTTCTTTCTCTATCTCTCTTTCTCTTTATCAAAATAACGCCTATCCATTTTGCATGTAAACTTCGAGCCCTCTTACGTATATAAATTTTCTTTATTATTTTTACAAAGCAAATATCTTTTATTTGGAATTCCGTATTACAAGTGTTTCTTTCTTCTATCTCTCTTTTTCTTTATCAAAATAACGCTTATCACTTTTACGTGAAAGCTTCGAACTCTCTTATACATATATACATTCTTTTTATTATTTTTACAAGGCAAATATTTTTTATTTGAGATTCCGTGCTACAAGTGCTTCCTTCTCTATCTCTCTTTCTCTTTATTGAAATAAGGCTTATCCATTTTGCGCGAAAGCTTCGAACCTTTTTAGGTATATAAATTCTTTTTATTATCTTTACAAAGCAAATATTTTAAATTTCCAAGCAATGATAGTTTTCGATTCGCTAATTAATAATTATTAATATAAATATCTTCCATATTCTCTTCTCGTGCCTTCGTTAATTCTAATACTTATGTTTGTCTTTTTCAGGACCTAAACAATTCAATTTCCGTGGTCACAACTACTTCTACAGCGGACACGTGCCCGCTCACGCTAATCAAAAAGTCGATTGGCTAGATGCTAGAAATATTTGCAGGGAATATTGTATGGATCTAGTATCTATGGAAACTCAAGAGGAGAACAATATGATCTTCAGACTTATACAACAGAGTGAGTATAATGTCTCGAAATAACAATCGGGGTGGGCGATAATTATATACCTATGACTTAATGAATCATATTTATCCTTCGTAGCATGAACGCGGATTCATTTTCAAATGCAATTGGCACAATTTCTTTATTCGTTTTTGTTGAGAGACGATCTTTTTTTTTTTTTTTTAATTTTTTTCTATGAAAGAAAATATCGATCCTACAGAAAGATCGTAAATAAAGTTATTAGTTGGAGGATATTAAATTTAAATAGAAAAATATGTAAAATTATGAAAATCATCAATGAGGTACTACATAAGAATTTCAATAACGGACAAGCGTGACACGATAACCTTAGAAAGTTCTACACAACGCATTCAAGCCACCAAAGAAAATGTCGTTAATAACGAAGCTCTCGGAGTTTTAAAATGATTTATACGCCCGTCGTAACTTTCATTCTCACCAGATACATCATTCTTGACGGCTTGAATATTTCGAAACAAACGACCTAACGACGTAACATGTTACATCGACCCAACCATTTGATGATTAACGAGAGAAGCTGCTTTAATTATTGATTGGCAACGAACAAATTTCTTAACTCTTACAAATATTCTAATCTCTTTTTTCTCTCTTTTTCTTTCTGAATGTCCGTAAGATTAGAATATTATTTCTTTAAATCGATGTCCCTCCTTGACTTCGAAAGTAAACAAGTAGATATCGCATAATTTTTCTATCTAAAATCTTCAAGCGAATCTCATACATGTGATGAGTATAACGTCGATCTTTCAAGGTGATGCGAAGAATCTTTAAGTGGGTTGAGGCTGCGATCTCATCTTTTTATGCAATAGTATTGTGCGGTTCTCGTGTCTCGATCTCTTTCACACTATCAAAGATTTCTTTCTTCAACGAATAAAACGAATAAAACAAAGAAAGAGAGAGAGAGAGAGGGAGAGAGAGAGAGAGAGAGATTTATCAAACTCATTAACGCTACTTAAGTTTTTTCTATTTATTTTCAGACGATGTCCCGTATATTTGGACATCCGGTCGTCTTTGTGACTTCAAGGGATGCGAAAATCGACGTGATTTGGAACCTAAATCATTGTACGGTTGGTTCTGGTCGGCAAATCGTGAAAAAATGGCACCAACCAATCAGATACCACCTGGTTGGGGCTTCAATCCTTGGTCCCAAACTGGACACAAGAAAGTTAGACAGCCTGATAATGCGGAATTCGATATCAATGGTACCAACGAGTCCTGTTTGTCTGTACTTAACAACGTTTACAATGACGGCATCGCTTGGCATGATGTTGCTTGCTACCACGAGAAACCTTTCGTTTGCGAAGATTCCGAGGAGCTCCTCAATTATGTCGCAAATACCAACCGTGGTATCCGTCTGTGAGAGGTCTACGCCTCCACAGGCCAACGTGATATCACGACGGTCCTTCTCATCAGCATCATCAACACCCACCCTTTTTTCCTTCTCTCTGCTTTTACATTGCAAACGAGACACATAAACATAATAAAATTTTCAATGAAACAGGTGTACACGTGATGAAACAATACGATCTTAATAATCACGAAGAAACTTATTCTCACTTAATTATTCTTAATTGGTCTTTTTTCTTTTATAAAGAATTTTTTCTCTCCCAGAAAGATGAAAATTATTCATAACGCTGCTAGTAATTGCGTGCTCTAATTACCTTCGATTGTCTGTGATAGCAAAATGAGTATTAACTTTTAACATAACAGAAACTTCGATCTTTTGATACAAAATTGTATGTACTAACGCAACGTGTATCTATGTAACGTGTCTCGTCGTTGCAACTTTTCCTTCCTTCTCATTATCCGATGAAGTTCAGCTATAACTCTTGCACTTCGTCCAATGTGTAATTACGATATTTCCGATAAAGAGTAATTCATTATGTACACGTATTTATTGATAGATATCTGGCTGACAGTTTCTGTACATTTATGAATAAATCGTAAACGTAGGTCTAGTAAGAAAGCTTTATTATGTTCTGACCTTTCGTATCTCGTTGCTGTTTTATAGAGAAAAAGATGGAATAATATCCATCCTATTTTTCATATTTTATTTATCATTTCATTTGTAATAGTATGTACACAACAGTAGTATCAAAAGAAATTACTAATTATTATATACTTGATTTATTCTAACTAACATTCTCTCTTCCGTCGCTCGATTCTGAACAAGTTTTTAAACGAGTTTTAGAAGTAGATGGTTCAGCACTTGTTTTTGTTTTCTTTTTTTTAAGTCTATTTATTCTATGACCCGCCCCCCATTTTCGTTTTCGCGGAAGTGTTGTGGGATCTAAAAAATAAATGTCGTACATAAGAAATACACTTTTGAATTATAGTATTTTTCGCGATAAAAAGAAGAATTACTCACGATCTTCCGGTATATTCATTTTTTTTCTAAGAACTGCTCGAACTTGTTTATTAATTATTTCTCTACACTGAACATCGAAACCACTTGGTAACCACCCCCTTTTCTCGTGACATCTTGTACCAGGCATAGGATCAGGAAGTTTTGCCAACATTTGTTGTACTTCGTCCACAAGAATATCACAATACTAAAAAAAAAATTTTCCTATTACAAATCTATTCTGTTTGCAATAATAATCTTATATAAATCTAATACAATAAAAACCTGATAAAACATCTGTCTCGAAGGAGGAACCATCCCTTCTCTATAAATATACATATTTTCATTCATTTCAGTTTCCTTTGTTTGATTTGGCTCCATACTTAAGTTTGGTGTAAGTATAGTGGTCTTTGGTTTAGCTGCTGGAGCAGACTTGTATGGTAATGTATATTCTGAATAATTTCTTTTACATTTTACTGTGGATCCCAATCCACCTACATAAAATATAAAAGATATGTAAACTTCCAGAGTTAATAGTGTAACTGCAAATTACAAAAGAAAAGAAAAAATCTTTACGCATAGCTTTCAGTCTGTAATCCAAAGTTTGATATTTTCTAGCCGAAATATCTTTTCGAGGATCATAACCTAAACGAACCCACATAATTCTCCAAGGACCTGTCATGAAATAATATGCTACCGAAGGTAACAATATCTTTAATTGTTCTCCTGTGAATTTTGTGTTATACATTATAGCATTTTTAGACCAAATCGGTCGTTCCTCGAACATCTGACGAATTTTTTCCAAATGTGTATTTTGTAGAAATTTCACTTTCATAGCAGTCTCAATGCCATGCGGTGGTTTTGTAGGAACACCTTGTGTTGTAAAGCAAATAAAATTGGCAAAGCCCGCTCTGCGTTTTTTATTTTTTCCAATTACATTTTCTGGTAACGAACTAGTTTCAGTTTTTGGTACATATTGTTGTACACTGTCCACTCTGCTGAATGCAGCTGGTGGTAAAAAATAAGGCACTTCATTTTTTAACCACGAATAAGATGGAATTCCAGTAGGATATATTTTATCATATATACATTCCAATACTTTTGGATTTTTTTCATTTTTAGTCATGGTCAAATATTGAAAATCACACAAATCTAAAAACAAGAAGTTATTCTAAAATAAACTATATAGATAAAAATGCAGTTCTATAAATCTTGATAAATTTATTAAAATACCTACTAGTAAACTGAAATTCTGTATCAATCCTTCCTAATATTTTTAATTTTGGTAATTCATACTGTTCATCTTGTGAAAGATCCTCATATTTATTACGATCAAAAGTTGGTGCGATATTTTTCTTGCCTTTAACCAAATGTTTGCCTATATCTACTGATGTATCAGATATTGTTTTACAAATTTCACTAGAAGGTACTTTACTAGAACTTTCAGTGTTGCTCTTTGTTGATACATTACAATTTTGTATTTTTTCAACTAGATCTATTACAATGCTATCTTTTTTTAAGTCTCCATGATTCTGGATATCACGTTGGTTGCCTTTATCCTTTAGGCTATTGTCACTCAAAGACACATTTCTAAATTCATTTTTAATAGAATCTACATTTATATTTGTTTCAGATGTTTTCATATTTTCTTGTACTTTATTAACCCTATTCTTTTTTACTCTAACTCTTAATAAAAATGCTGTTTTAGAATGTCTATCACCACATGTTGGTTTACTATACCCATCGTCAGGTCTAAATCGTAATTCTAGACGTCTGTTAGGAGTATCTACTGCCTATCAAAAATAAAATTATTAACGAACTACCGCATAAAGATTGAAATCTTATTCCGAATAAAATATATACCGTAGAAATCGCATTGATGCCACCTAATGTTTTGATAGCTTTATCCGGATTAATTACATTTCCTGGATATTTTATACATATAAACTTTCTATCAAACCTATGTCCCTCTGGTAAAACAGGGCCAATGCATTCACTTTCTTCTTGTTCTTCAATTCCACCTTGATTATCATTTTCTTTCTGTATAAGATATATTTTGTAAATTAATAATTAAAATAAAACAATATTCACAAAGAATATCTATAAACTACTTACATTATTATCCCGATTATCCAAGAGTTCATCATAGGAGTCCTCGTTGTTGATTTCATCTACGTAATTTCGGATGTCAAAATCCAAATCTTTTTCGTCGTCATTTTCTAATAATTCTTCCTCACTAATCACATCCGGACTATTCATGCTATCGTATAGCCAAATAATCAAAAATCAGAAACGATAAACACTTAACCGAGGATTAGTCGCACGCACGATTTTAAGGTTAAGTTGCCTCTTTCGTAAAGATACATATGAGAATGCGCAGTAGGTTATTTTTCGCAGAATAAGAAATACCAGGAAATACCTTTCAAATTACTAACCAACAATGTAAATATTATTCTATAGAAATAGTTAAACGTAAATGAATAGAAGCCTCATATGTATACAAATATTAAACAATCTATCATATTGTTGACAAGTTATCGATTTCTAATCCTATTCTTAATTGTTTTCATGTTTTCTTATCGGATTGATCACACATATAACGTGAACGAATTCTCTCATTACTTTTACGCATGTGTCTTTTAGTTAATTACATACGGAGTTTCTCAGAATTTTTCCAACTTTTTCCCTGTGGTAACTGTCGTCTAGACCATTATCGGTCTTCGCGGTTAATGAACTCTTCTGACACAGACGCCATGTTGGACTAACTTTAAACCGCGAATTTTTTAATAGGAATCTTCCTCACTTATAAAAGAAGACTTTCGTAGAAAAGATATTAAGAACTCTGATTATAATGAATATATATATATATAATGAATATATATATGTAATATAATAATATAATAATTTTTATTAATATAACACGTTAAGAGGAATGCTAGAATTCCATCGTAATATTATCGAAAGTCCGAACGTTTATTAGCGAACGGAACAAAACATCCTGGCATTGTCGTCAATGTCAAGGATAACTGTGTGTCGTTAAAGGTATGCCAAAGTAAGGAACTATTAAATAGTTAGACGTTAAAGGGAAAGCAATATTTCGAAACACGACTGCTTTTACGTGGTAAACGCAAAAAGTATTCGGCAACATCCTGCGTCTCGAACGTGTTGCCATTTCCCGCGATAATTTCATGATAATAGACGTGATAACGAACGGTTCTAACGTATACGTATATGATGGAATCCAAACGAAGCAACGCACCAACAATAACTACGTCGTCCGTCGCCGTCGGAGCGACGGACCAACCGAGAACGATCGTCTCCTCGACAACTTTGTCGTCTTTCTACCGACCTAACATGACGCCGGATAAACGAAGCTGCCAGTCTATTGTTTATTGTCGAATTTGTCACGAAGGTATTGCTTTTTTTCTTATTATTATTTTGTATTTATTTATTTACTTACTTATTTATTTATTTTTAATTTGTCTTGAGATCATTCTTATATGATAAACGTGCATATCGGCGTAAAGACAAAAGATCTATATAAGACTACTTTTAATGTGTCCACTTAACGAGTAATGTAATCTTATCTTCATTGTCTCGATGAAAAAGTTTTTGATATAACAATAATCAGTTATCGATCATTATATTCACGAGATATCTAACTTAATAAATGTAATTAAACTTTTTAATTTCTTTCTTTCTTTTTTTTTAATGATAAATCAACAATATTAAATATCCGTATAAAAAAAGATCAGAACCTTTTGTTATCAAGCAGACGACAGTACCGAGGAATTAATAGATCCATGCGATTGCACCGGTAGTTTAGGTTTGATACACACAAGTTGTTTAGAAAAATGGTTATCCTCGTCGAACACCGATCACTGTGAAATCTGCAAGTATGCTTTTGTAATCGAGAAAAAGAAGAAACCTTTGTGTCAGGTAATTACAATTATCATCGATATATTTAGGAAAATAAAATAACTTCAATCGATAAAAATTGTATTGAAGATCATGTAAAAATTGTTTAGTCGTGTTACCAATGGTGGAGCAGTAAAACTGCTTATGGACCACAAGGAATCACGGGCGATGTGATCTGTTTGATAGTACTCACGCCTTTATGCGTAGTGGCTACTTATTTGTGTGGAATCGGTGCGAGTGCATACACACGACTCGGTTTTTGGGAAGGTATTGGTCTCGCTGTACTTTGTTGTATGCTTGTTATTACATTCTTTTTATGGCTCATCATCACTATTAGGTAAATTCAAATAATAAAGCGATCTTCACTTAAAATATTATTCTACATTGTTTTTATACAATTAACATTGTATATGATTATAAACATTGCTATACATAATTATATTATATTTTATAATTATAAATATACGTGCTATAAATATTGTATATAATTGCAGGTTTCATTGTATTTCGTTGATACAATGGCGTAAACGAAATCCTGATGTGAAGCTAGTCGTGAAACATAAATCGCAAACTGCTCATATAAAAGCTTATTGGATAAGCAATAATGATAGAAACAACGATAGAACTAATAACAATCCTTTTACATGCTTTCTCACTACTTTCGGAGACAACGACGATTCCCTTTACAATATACAACAACAGATGACATTCGTTTAAGCGTTTTAATGAAATTTTATCGTTGTGTTATTTTTTCATTAAAAAAAAAAGAAAAACGTAAGGAATAATCTCCAAGCAAGAGAGCAATATGTATATTCGCAAATATATCAAGGAAAGACTACAGAAGTCGCAAAAAATGTGAGAACTCTTCCACGATACGAAATATTTTATGAAGAAACTATTTTTATCGAATTGTGATTTCCTTTTTATTCTTAAGAATGAATATAGTTATCTTTACTAAGAATCACGTCGATTTAGAAAGTAAAAAGATTTCTTTTATTTGAATATAGAAGAATCGTGTTAATATAATTAACTAATCATATTAACATTTTGGATTAATGAAAATCTTAGAATTGTCAGTACCTGATCGTATAAACAAAATGGTTTTCTTATAAAGCGAAGATTTCTTAACTATTGATTTTTAATTAATATTGTTTTCTTTATATTTATTTTAAAAATAAGATTTTTTATTAAATAATAATATCTTATAGCATTACAAAAAGATATCCGTATATTTTTCTATCGGAACGATGTATAATTTTTATAAACCTAATCATATACCATATTTTCATAGAAATTACATACGTCTTGATACCGAGGACGGATTAATAGATTTTTTGTTTCATCTTTGACCTTTTTAACAATTCGCAATACTTGTTGGATATAATCAAAGAACTTTCTTTCATTTCTAGTAAATGCTCACGCTCTTTAATACGCATTAAGAATCGATCTTATGTTTAACATAGTTTGTACTAGTTGATCTAACGTTTGATCGATTTAAAAAAAATTTCTGTTCTTCTTATGAATTTTTTACATAAAAAATATTAACAAATGCTTTGTATATTTCTCTACAATAAAGATGTTAATTTCTACATAAAAAATAAAAAAAGATGTCTTAAAAAAAAAGAAAGAGATTAGATATTTTTTATCAACTATGATTTCTAAACGATTTGAAATGGTTTGAATTATTGATAATGAAGTACCAGTGATATCTCTGATAAACCGATCAGTCTTTTACCTATCAGAAAAGAATTCGTGATGGTGAAGAAAAAGAAATAGCGTCATTGGGGACAACGTTGCTACCGACTTAGCTCGTCAAGTAAGAATTATGCATAGATATATGGGACAGAAACAGCTGTAGGCGAATTACAGTTTTAAATAATTTAACCTTAGAGACATTCCGCCCGTATACGTGGTTATCATTGTCAGCGCCATTGCTTTCTCATCCATCGGCTAAGAACCAAGAAAGTTAGCATTTATCAGGGTCATTACTAAGGTCATCAGCTTCTTAAGAATCGTCAATATATGTTAATAGAATATGGCGACCATCGGTTGTTATATGGCCTTACCATATATATATAGATATATCCGTACTCTGATTACTTTGACGAATTTTTTAAACGTTTCCTTTGAATCGATTTGCAAGGAACGAATTCATTAAAATTCCATATCTATGCTTTATTATTCGGTCGCATAAAATGATGACGAAAGAAATTTCCTTTGAAGACTCAAGATACATATATATATATATATATATATATACATATACATATATTCATAAATAGCTTTCGATATCCTTACGAACAATCGATACCGAACCGCTAAATGTTTCAAGCTACGTTATACATTATTGAATATTTTATTCGTTCTAATAAAGGGTGTCTTCATCCTCCCCCTTTGTTATTCGATGTAGAAAACATACAAAAGGATAATCGAAATCGTACGACATCATATCATTTAATATTTCGAGATATACCATTATGGATAATAATAATCCAACCGATTATCGTGAAATCCATAATTGTCAAATCATTACCAAACGATCGTGTACATCCTAATGTTATTTGAATAGATCATCTTGACTGTGTAAGATTTACATTCTTAAAGTCATTTAATTCATCGAATATCATCGAAATATCGATCATGTCTTCTTAAAAATTCCTTTTTTCTCACCGAATGAGGAAAGAAATAAAAAGAAATGCGAAAACATTTACTTTACTTTTTTTTCCTAAAAAAATACATCGGACATCATCGAAATATCGATCATGTTCGATTAGAAATTCATTTTTCTCGTCAAATCAGAAAAGAGATAAAAATAAAAGAAAATTTATTTTACTCTTTTCCAAAAACGTATTATCTTCTAATTTTTTTTCTCTTGTTTCTCGTATACAAGTTTCATTGATGAAATGCTTTCATTATCATCGAAACATTGAAACATAAGAATAGAGAATTATGTTCGCTTGAATCTAAAGAATTCTAAGATTGTTTCGTCAAGGATAACTTTAATTCTATATATACATATATCTAACCTTCAAATTATTACACAAGATACATTAACTTGCTATTAAGCTTAGGTATGTTCATATTACATTCAGTAATCGTTTTTCCAAACTGTAACTCAATAAAGTGGGTTAAATTGTCTTTAGATATGTAATCATAACATAGATAATTAACATAGATAGGACTTTATTACCGTATAAGTCAGACTTTATAATCCTTGATTTCAATAAATTTTTAATTTATTCGGCCATTTCCAAGGAAAAAAATTTTCCTTGGCCCCTTTTTTCGTATAATATTTATACAATTAAATGTAAACAAATAACAAATAAAGAAACAAAGATACAATAATCGAAATATATACAAGAAATTCACAGGATTTAATTTCTAAGAAGGAACGAAAGTGACCTACAAATATCTTATGAAGATCCTTATACATTAATCATATCCTAATTAATATTCTCACCTCATTCAATTACTTGTATATACGTAGATGTGTATAAAAATCATGGAGAAAATAAAGTCAAAAACAAGATTTCATTAACAATTTCAATTAAATACCTAGACAGTTATAATAGATCTCTAGACTTTCGCAGTGAGCTTTGTTCGAGAATAGTCGCATGCCGACGGCAGGGGAACTTGACATTGAACCTGCACACGCACGCGTGCCTAACTATACTGAGAAACAGACACACACACGTGTACATATACATACACATAAAAACAGAGACAGACAAAGAAAGAAAAAAGACCAAGAGAAATACAGACGTTTAGAATGGGGATGCTCAAATACACACGAACACTCTGAAAACTCCGTCCATTAACGTAAGCATATGTAGAGTATGTGTGTAAGTATGTACACACACGTATACACAAGAGGGTAGGGTGAATACGATGAGAGCTTGCAAGCGCTTGCGCGGTGTCCATGACTACGACGCGAAGTGGCTTGCGACGACCTCTATTTGTACCGATGTAAAGTCGTGTTATGGTATCGTCACAGTACTCGTTGAGAGAAAAGCTCTAGTGTGTGTAGTAATTTGCTCTCGGTCATACTCGAAGCTCGGACATCAAGAAGAACGTTGAATATTTCTTAGCCTTTTCTCCACGATCCACATGGTTTTTTCCTAAAATCAAAGTAGACCATTGGAAGCTCGGTGTTTTTTTAAAGCACGACTGACGTTCAGGGTCACGGATAACACATACACGATTTCTACCTATACCCAGTGGAAGAACGTGACGCAAAATCAAGCTGATTAAGGTTCTTTTGCAGAAAAAAAAAACAAAGTTTAAAAAATTTCTTTCTTTCTTCATTTATCCATCCTTCTTATATTATATTACGGGTTTGGAGAGTGTCATCGATCGAGATCAAGAAGAAGCTTTTGATCTTAATAAAATTCTAATCACTATTTTTAAATTAGTGATCCACGACGAAGACCAATCAAGAAAGATACGATGAACTTATTTCGAATTTAAAGGAAATTTGTTTTGAAATCTACTACATGTGGATAGTACTGATCTTAAGTTACGTCCTGAGAAGCTTACTGAAGAAATTTCGTCAAATCGACTCAAAGTGTAGAAGAAATTTACGAATAGAGACGCCACCTTCTTACGGACGTTTGTTCGTTGGTGGGAAAATTAAATTTCACGGTTGATTCAAGGAAATGTGTCGTTTTCTTTTTATTTTTGGATAATTATTCTAATGTTATAAAAAAAATGCCCACGAAATAATGATGAAAAAGTAGTGAAAAAAGTTGAAAGGGTTCTATCAACTGTTTCTTCTTCAAAGGAACCTAATGACTTTGGCTATTTCTAATGTGAGAATCGTAAGATTCGTGAACGTTCAGTGTTTCGATTTTTTTAAAAAATTCTCCACGTGTTGGAAGTATTTATTAACGAAGAGTGATCGCGTGTGCTGCAAGCATGTGAGTAAATGGCCGTGGAAGGATTAGTCGAACGACCTACTATGGGCATCTGCCTGGACACTGGTCAGTATTGTCACAACCTATATTTCAATCATTTTTATCTTATCAGCTCGTTTACATGCATCTACAAGAAATCTATTTTTCCAAAATGTTTACATTTTACAATTCTTTCATCGATTATTTTTCATCGATTAGTACGTACGTTTTCAAATTTGCAATTATCTCGTATCTTCTTCCCAAGGAAACAGGAAGTTGCATATTGGAAATAAAAGATGCAACACAATATGTGACCCATGGTTGCACTTGACATTACATTTTTACTTTATGAACGCTCACCACGTATCAACGAGAGTCTAACCTTCGACTTTTTAATTCCTGCATATATATTTTTAATTTCACTAATGCGAATACTACTACGATTACTTTCTTTTTTTTTTTTTCCCCCATAGAAATGATAATTAAGGAAATGTTTCATTTGATATGCTCTCGATTAAAATTTCTTTAAACAAAAAAAAATATACTGTCTGAAAATGTAAATCTGAAAATATTTCGGCATCTTCGAACAAAATAATTTATCTCGAAGATCTCTTTGTTCACATAAAATCAAATATTTTTTCTGCTATTTTTCTTTTCTTATTTTTTTTCATTTTCAATATAATAAATTGTACATTCTTCATTTTATTTTCTAAGACGGTTATACGATGAAGAGAAAGTTCCACAGGTATGAGTCACCTAAAGGAATCAATATTGCAACTGGCCGAGTAACTTCCCTCCACGACACTTCTCATTAAAACATTGTCGCAACTGGTAAACACAAACATATCCATTTATGTCAGACAAAAATTGAGATATAAATTTCGCTGAAAACTTGACTTTCATGATTATCAATATCGAAATAATCAAACTTATAATCTAATTAATATTATCATAATTAATTGTTAATATCTTTTAAAATAATAGAAAATATTAGGTCAATCGTGTGTCAAGGTAATATCAAAGAAAACAGACCTTCCTAAGACCGTAAAGAAAATACCTAAACATTTTCTAATAAAACATACGTGTGACATAAAAATAGAGAGATAGAAAGTGAGAGAGAAGAGAGAGAGGGAAAGAGAGTGAACAATCAAGCAAAAAATTTTCATTAAAGCGATCGAGTCAACGACTTGAAAAAAAATTAATCAATCATCGATCTTAATCTAAATTGTTGTTCAGCTTTCTACATTCGTACGGTCTAAGAAAAGAGTAACGAGACTAAGTCACATAAACTAATCAATATTCTAACCATGATTTATTAAAGAAGACGATGACGTTAGATATTTCAATTTCCTTATGTGCTTTTCTAATATTATGACATTTACGTAATATTTCTTAAAACGTAGGATAAAAACGAGAAATAATTACAACGATTAGGTATATCATAACGATATCATAATGTATCTTTATCGTTATTATTTTTTATATGATTATGATCATATCATAAAACATCATAATTATAATCAAATTAATAACATGAATTGTGATTATAAAATTATCCATATTAAGGTGTTATTAATTAAGATTATATAAAAAGATAAAAATTAAAAAAAAAAAGACCACACAAAAACAGAAGTTAAAGAGAAAAAAATCGTGTAGCTGTAAGTATTGAATTTTCTATACTTCTAGGAAAATTATCTATGACCACTATAGTGTGAAAGATAGTAGGTACACGTTACAACTATAAATCGTTATTACCATATACATAAAATATGATACGAGGGTAATAACATCTAACGTAAAGAATCCGATCGTGTATTCAATGTCGGATCTTTCGATAACGAAATTGAAGATGAAAAATATCGATATCAATAACAAAAGTCTGTCACGTGATTCCACGCATCAGAATGTTTTATACTGCATTTTTGTTATTTTCTTTCCTCTTGACTTACAAATGAAATTATAGAAGTCGAATGAGCTCATAGAGGATTGGCCCAAATTTCCTAGATATGACCATTCCTAGATGTTCTAACTAATGTTAAAAGTCGATTACTCTTTTTCGAGATTTTTCAGGCTAATTTTTTCCAGATTGAAAAAATTACAAACCTAGAAACTTTTTTACCAAAAGATCTCAAAAAAAAGAATAATTGATTTTTTGTAATCACTTAAGGACTTTTGTCCATCCTATACTTTCTATTGACTGGAAAAGAATATCTAATATTTTAGTCATTTTTAAGCGTCACATTTATGAAACACTTGCAATCATTACATATTATAATTGTTAATTTCATTTTTTGCTTATATACCAATATAAAAATCAACGATTATTGCATATATTCGTACGAAAAGATTGATGAAACGTATCATATAGAAACGAAATTACTTTTTATAGAAAAGTTCAAAAGTTCACATAAAGATTGATTTCCTTTATTTATGAATTAAATAAGTTCGTATATGAATTAATGCGTATAACATGAATAGTCGTTTTCAATATTTCATGAAGGCACGAGTTACGTGGTCAATTTCAAAGAGTTTATTAAAACACAAGAATGTACTGACTTTAAGAATTTTTTATTCATTTAACAGCGAATATTGAAAAATTTATGTAACTTTTTGTAAAAAGAAATTTTTCAATGGATATTAGATTCTATCATATTTTTTTATCGTTCTTGATATCCTTGAAAAGGATGCACGTTACCTTGAAGTTTTAATACGTCATACAATGTTTAATATCGATCATTCACGCATATGATGCATTTGATCTATAAGTTTACTCGCTTAATTTACCGATAAAAATGAAAAAATGTATGTAAGCCATTTCATATTTCATAAGTAGATCAGTTTAATTGGTAATTTATTATTTAATTAAACTATCACTTTTTCTTTTCTATATTCATTCTTTTGTATACGTACACGTATATGCATGTAAACGACGATCAAGACGATAATTTGAAACATTTATTGTTATACTTTTAACACTTCATTCATATATAATATCATCTATGTATGTGAACGTTTTGATAAAAATTACATTCATAAAATATTTTATGATTATATCAACAAATTATTTTAATAATAATATCTATGTCTATTTCTTTTATGAATCTATTTCTATACAAAAAATAATGTTTCGAAAACGTCGTTCATAAAAAAGTTGAAATATTGCGTACATTAGAAAAATGCAAATTAACATTAAAAATAAAGTTATTCTACGATTTATTATCGTTCGATGGCGATGATTTTGCAGAGCAACAAAATGGATCGCAGGTGTTCGAGGATCCCGATGCTCGAAGTACAGGAAGATGGCGAGGAGAAACTGGTTTGTTGGCGACCCCGCCTGATGGACGTTTCACGAAGCAAAACGTGGGTCCTGTTAAGTTCGAAATGCCGAAGGTTCCGGTCATTTTTGTACTCGGTTAGTTTCGCGAATTATTTATCATTTTGTATTTAAACAACGTATCGATAAAAAAATCGATCGTTTGTTTATCAGGCGGTCCGGGTAGTGGTAAGGTGACACACTGCGATAATCTAATGCAAGAGAGGAAGGGAATAACACATATCAACATGATGGACCTTCTTCAACAATATGCGCTTGGAAACGGTGAATGAAATTTACCGATTAGAAATAAACGATAAAGATTTTTTAATGAATATTTCGAACAGACGTTCTCTTATAAATTTTTATTCAAAGCTAGTTGTCCCTTTCTAATTCATTTTTCTTTGTTCGTTAACTCCTCTCGATCACAGATATGCAAGATTTCGGTCAACTCAGCAGTAAAACCGTATCGGAAGTTCTCATGCTCGAAATGAAAATGTCTCCAGAGGCCAAAGTTTTTCTCGTCAGTGGATATCCCCGAAATATGCGGGACGTAGTCGAATACGCCGAAAAGGTAAAGTGTCTTTTCTTTTTGTTAATGATCTAAAAAAATAATAGATAGAAATAAATAATTTAATAGAGCTTAAAGATTATTGCTTTAGTATCTAACTTTCGATAGTAATATTTATTCTATAACTTTCCTTACGTATTGACGTATTGACTCAACTTATGGTTCTACTATAAACCACTGTAATATATTCAAATAAGGACTTTACTGATCATTGAACTATCTTATAGTAGACTAATTACCATTTAAGTGAGAACCTAACACTTGTTTGAAAGTCGAGCTCAGCAAGTACTACTTAAAATGATCAATCGCGTGATGTTATAAAGACTTCCTTTCTCGTAATTTCTTTGTCTTTCCTTTCATTCGTTAAAGAAGATCATTTACATTTCCTTCATTGTAATACACATTACGAATTATTATATCAGCAGGATAATTAAATTCACAGATAAAAATCGTTAACGGTGTGATCCTTGTCTCATGGAGACAGGAAGTCCTCGAAAGACAAATTGATTTTGGAGCTCAACTCGGTCACGTAATTATCGGATTAGCAAGGATGGAATTACACAATTTCTATAAAAACGTTATGCCCGTTGTGGAATACTTCGATCAAAGTGGAATGTTGTATGAGGTAGGAAGATAAATAGGATAAATAAATCTGATTATTTTCGATAAAGTCGAACGATTTTCTTTTTTTTTTTTTCTTGATTTAAAGGTAAACGGAGAACGAAATCCCAATGAAGTTTTTATTGATTTCCGAGAAGCTGTTATGAAAATTTTAGGATTACCGACTACAGATGAGGAAGAAAAGAAAATGGCTCAATCGTTAGAGGCAGAAGTAAGTGTACAAATAATTGAAATAAATGATCAAATATGAAATATATTGAGAAGTACATTAATTAAATAAATTTCGTGATACGATTTAAAAAGGTAAAGGTAGAAAGGAGAGAAGAACCAATTTCTAGAACATCAACGCCAAAAGATCATGTGGTTGTAGTCGAAATGACTGAACCACCTATTAAAACAGATACGAAAGCATCTAAAACCGCGGTGAAACCTCGGAAAGGATTACCAGTTTTTATATGGGTAATAGGTAAGAATACCTAATGGATTAATTTTATTTAAAGAAAACATAATCTTTGTTAATACTTCAACAAATTTTTTTTCATTTTTTAAGGTGGACCAGGTAGCAATAAAGCCGTACTGTGCAGTCATGCGGTTCAAAGTATGCCAGGATGGGTCCATGTCAGTATCGGAGGATTGTTAAGAGGAATGGCATCAACAAACACGACTGTTAGCGAGGCAATAGTAGCTGGTGAAATGGTATCGCAAGATGTTGTGATGCCATTGGTTGAACAACAGGTTCTTTTGAATCGTGACACAGATGGTATAATCATTGATGGATATCCGAGAGATTTGAACCAAGTTCAAGAATTTGAGAATAAAGTAAAATTCTTTATAAAATTTATTAATTATTTGATTCTACGAGTCAAATAATTCACTATTCAAATGATTTATTTCAGTTTGGACAGGAACCACCGTTAGTATTATTAGATTGTTCGAAGCTTCAACTTGGTAAAGGAAGACTAGACGACAGTGTATCAGCTTTCAGGAAAAGATTGGAACTCTTCCGAGAAATGTCATTGCCAATGTTGAAAACATTGGATAATGAAAACCGATTAGTAATCGTATGTGTAATGATATAAAAATATCCAACGCGATAACAATTCAATGTGATAATATTCTTAATAAAGATGTTCTTCAATCTTTTTTTTTTTAGATTGACGGTGACACAGACATACCAAGTGTAAAAGAGGATTTCTCGCAAGCTTTGTTTCAACTGATGCGACGTGCTCGACGAAAAGAGGAAGATAATCCACGTGGACCAGAATCGCCAAAGTCGCAAGAATATGGGGACGATACAGACCCAAACTTACCAGTTCCCGATGACATCAATGAAACCCAGGGACAGACAGAAGAGCAGAGACGTGGTCATAATATAGCGAATGGTTTCGCTAGGCATATGGTTAACAACGGTGTATCTGATCAAGTGAGCAAGACGATAGATAAAGTGGAAAACTTAAATGGCGTCGTAGTTCAAGGTCAGATTACAGTGTCGAGACGAAACTTTTCATACGTTTGTTATAATTATAAAAAGATTTTCTAACTTAGTAAAAATGAAGGACAACGAATATATACATACATAAACATATAGTGTAAAGTATATTTAACTTGTTTACGTTAAATATTATACTTTCTTAGGTGTCACCAACATGACGAATGGCGTACTCAACAATGCAAAGAAGATGACTCAAAATGGTGGGATCCAACAAAATGGTGGAATCCGACAAAATGGAATAACCAATGGAACGACGCATATGTTACAAAATGGTGTGGCGCACTTAGCAAACGGAATAATTCCAGGTAATAATAAGGTAGCGCCCAGTATACAGAATTACTTACCTAACAATATGAAAGATCCTTTGAGAAAAATGTACAACGAGGTGGAAGGATACCAAGAAAATCTCCATATATAACGTTACGAAGAATACGCGAAAAATATCGCCTAATTCCTAATGTAATAAATAAATCTTTCTTTATATGTGTGTGTGTGTATATATATATGTGTGCATACACACACACACACACACACACTTATCCGGTATTCGCATAAAATCACAAAGAAATTATCAAGAATTAAAATCCTATCGTGTACGTGCCTTATAAGAAAGATTTATAGATAAAGTAATGCTATTTGATGCATTAGTACGTGGCTTTTTATACGCACTGATAATCTGTAAATAAGATTTAAATGAAGATAAATCCTCAGAAAAAAAAAGAAAAATGTCTATATTAACAATTCTTGCATGATTAATTATATGCAAAGATCGTCATAGTCTCATTTATATTAAAGTAAATGAAAAAACATATATATCTACATACAATATTAATTATTTATGATTTTACATAATAACGTTAAATCTCATAAAATTGTAATATGTTTTAATTATCTTTTTATAGATTATCATTTTGCGATTTTTCTATGCACTTTAAATGAAATAATTCCATATATTTATTAATATTATCTCGTATACTTATCTTCGTATCGCACTTTTTATGAAAATATTTTCGTCAATCAATAACAGTTACACAGTCGAATAATCTTTATATCTTAGCGCGATTATTCGTGAGCGGTGATAAAAATAATAAAAGAACCATAAGCTATAAGTATAGTGATTATGATAATATACATTATAAAACGAAAATTGATATATTAACGATAAATATACGTCCTATTTACGACTTTCTTTTAATATAGTCGTAAGATTGAGTTAACTATGCGAAGGTACAATAATAGTTTCCTAAATATAATTGCATATCACATAGATATTATTTTTTCGTAAAAGACACGTGTGACTGGTATCCCCAAGTGTGTCAAATTACTCGTATACAAAAGTACATAATTTGTTTAAAAAAACAGAAAAAGAAAAAAATAAAAGAATATTATAAATAGAAAAAAGTTAATAAACATATATTAAATAAGAATGAATGCGTAGATATATTATAAAATATTAATAAAATTATGAAATATATAAACAAATCGATAAAAAAATAAAAGAACTCTATTTTGAATGATCGATTTACATATCTACACACATACACACATACACACGTTTTACGAAATGTTAATTTATCGATGTCGACTTCTTATATGAATTTCTTATAAACGAAGATCGGCATTATTTTTTATATACCTCAGAAAGTCTATGTATTAATGAATGACCATATGAATCGAATTTCCGAATGATAACTTTTCAACTTTTCAAATGAATCATATTACGGCTGTATATAGAAATAATGATAATAATAATAATAATAATAATAATAATAATAATAATAATAATAATAATAATAATAAAACGATAAACTAACAATAAGAATATACGATCTTCTATACGAACGTAATAAATCTCTTAAAGTGTCGATTCGATTTATCATATAATTCGTATCCGCAGGCGGATTTCTGTAATCGACATTTATATATAAACGGTGTTTTGAGCAATAATGATCTATAACAATCAGTAATAATGAGAAAGTAATCTAAACGAATGAAAGATTATGAATAAAGTACAGAAAACATCTTTTTTAAATTGGCACTAAAATCAAGTCATAAGTTCGTTCTAGTTTTTGTATTTGTTAATATTACGATATATGATATTCGTCTATGATAAAAAATATTTCAATATATTGCGAATATATATTGCGAATGAATATTATGTCAATGACAAATTAAGAAAAAAATCTAAAGAAAAAAATAATATCCTCGTATATGTTAGACAGTATTAATAAAGTGACGAACGATTATGTTATATGCGGGTCTATACATATTATGTACGAGTTTACATAAATTACGTACGAGTAAATTATATACGAGCCTATACATATTATATACGAATCTAAACATATTACGTACGAGTTTATATATTATGTAAAGTTAAAATATTTGCAAATTTATCTATCTTTTACGGTCCATTATTTTTCTCCTTTTACGTATTTTTACATGAATATTTTTACATCTATCTAATGAACTTATATAGTCCATGTACTAACGAAAAATCTTTTTAATATTTGCTAATAGCATACAGATCATATTATTAATATTTTGGACAAGTAGAAAGAAAATTGTGTTTAGTTGAATGTTGAATGTACTTATTCATTAGCATGCAATAAACATGTACGTACGAACACCGCCATATACTAGATCTTCCTTTCTCACTTCTGAATAGGTTTTAATCCGAATGATATTTTCTTCTTCCTGATATTCCATACTCAAAGCTGTTTATCACCTTGTCTTATAATAGTTCACACCACAATAAGTCGAAATGTAACTTTTATACAAGTTTATACACCGATACAATAGACACATAGTGGGGATAATGTTTCCCTATTGTGTTTATAAGTTCATATTTTGTCCATACCTGTCGCTGAAATCGCATACATTACGAGCAAAAAATGTGAACAGTCTTAATAAATCATAAATGATATCAGTTTTCTAACGTCAATTTTTTTTTCATTATAACAATCATTGTAAATGAATGCTTAGAATCAACCAATTTATTCTTTTTGCAATTACATTTAAATTCTAATTAAAATTCAGATTCAATAAATTAATCTTTTATCAATTTAGAATATTATCATTTTCATATTCTAATAATTCAAATTGTTTACGGCATGTCGGGTAATTTCTTATACTCTTTTCCTACGCTTTCATTGGTTGTCGAGATCCTCACTCCTATTGGTTAAAAATGGCAAATTGATTAATATTAACCAATTAGAACTTCTTCCGAAAATCTTCTAAATTTATTGTGTTTAATAACCTCTGTAGATCTGTACTATTACTATTTACGAAAGCAGTTCGAATGGACGGTAAGTCTGCGTTGACATTATTGATGATTTTTGGTCTTTTAAGAAACATTCGTGTTCATGGTACTCGAACAATGAGTAATTTTACGGGAATACATTCTGTCGCTTATGTTACCGTTCCTGACAATACAGTAGCGAAACAATTGGCACAGTAAGTTATAAGTTCTATAAAATTTGAAGCTAGCTTTATGTTTATCCTACGAATAATTATAATAAAATTAACAAATTTTTTTTTTTCTATATCTGCAGTGGATTAGTAAAGAATAAACTGGCTGCTTGTGTTAATATTATTCCTCAAATTACTTCAGTGTAAGCATTTTTTAATATCTTAATAAGATAGAATATCTATTTATATACATTAGAATATATATTTTGTATCTAAGAAAATTATTTATTAAATTTTTATTGATTAATTATACATAGGTATGAATGGGAAAATGAAATAAATGAGGATTCTGAACTTTTATTGGTAAGAATAATAAAAGTGATTATCTATATAACAAAATTATTGTTGAGAAAGAACAATTTATCATGTTTATTTAATTATTACATAGATGATAAAAACAAGGACAGATACAGTAGATGTGTTAACAGAATATGTTAAGTAAGTCAATAATATAACACCTAGTTTAGCATCAGAAAAATAAATTAATCTTTCTTTTATTTAGGAGTCATCATCCTTATAAAGTATGTGAAGTAATTACCTTGCCTGTAAGTAAAACATCTAATTTTATTTTATTCATTATTTGTTTTACTTTACATAAATAAATATTCTACTATTCTATATTTTTGTAAAATAAAATATGAATTTATTAACATATCATTTAAATTAAAAATTTAATTTAGATACAAAATGGTAATGAACAATATCTAAAGTGGATCAGTGAAATAGTACCTCCTGTGGATAAACGAAAAGAAAAAGACAATATATAATCATTTTACCTATTTAATAATAAAATAATATAATATTATTATATATGAAATTATAAGAAATGATAAATATATAAATAAATAAAATTATTATTATAAAAATAATGTAATACAATAAAGAATATTTGAATATGGAATGATTCCTGCAATATATAACAATCTAAGTTTGATTGTTAAATATTTTATATTGTAATAAAACATTATTAGAACTATTTGATCAATGCTGATGATAATCATATTATCCACTCTATGAGTATGCTTATATATATCAAACAGAAGATATCAATATAACAAAAACAAACAGCTACAATGTCAATTGATTATCCTCTTATATTAATAACAATTATCTTATAAATAATATAAATGTAAATTCGTTTTAATTTAATTTCACTATCAATCATTTAATTAAATGGTATTAGAAATAAATCGTAAATGAAACTTTTCTAGAATCCCATTTTATTGTTATGCTAAATAGTTTCAACTTTTTTAGTTCTACAAGGCACACACACATATTTTTATCTAATTTATATCCAATGAAGTTAATTCAATAATTATTTTACAAGAATTGATTTTGAATTAAATCAGTGACACCTTTATAATGATTGTGTGATGCCAAATATATAATTGATCATGTTTTGAAAATAATTATAAAAATATTTGCTTTGTCAAAACCTTTCCATTCTTTGCAGCATGTGTAATTATATTTTTAACATGATATATATAACTACCTTAATAATGTATAACCAATTCTACTAACAATATAATAATAATTTTGTCCTAATATCTCTTTAGATAAGACTTTTTGCTTTGGATCCACATGATACATTATATTCTATGGTATATAAAAGCAATAAGTTTAATTATTTGTATCTGTGGCTTATATGCTTCATTATATTTTTTATACTTATGATGCTATCTGCCAACATTGTAACCTGGGTAAAGCATTAATAATGCAGAAGCAAGAGACTCATTGACATCCATTTTATAATCCTTCTCCATATTATGACGACATGATGGACAATTATGAACTCCAGATGAAAAACTTCGTTTTAGACAAGTAAGGCAAATATTATGAGCACAAGGTGTAGTTATAGGATTATTAACAACTTCTAAACAACAAACACAAGTAAATCTGTAAAAAAAAAAGTGTTTATCATATACTTAATTAACTGTTTTAATTTCTACAAAGACTTATATTACAAACCTCTCCGAAACTCGTTGTAAAAAAGCAGCTTTTCCATTTGATAAAGCTAAACGACATTCGTCCCAAATTTTTGCATTAGCAGTATCTTCATCTATGAATTTTATAAGTTCACTGTCCAATTTAAAAATTTCACGTTTTTGTTTTTTTCTGGTTTGTACAGTCTCTTTAGAGCTTGGTAATTCTTCATTTTGCAATTCGATAACACGTTTTTTATTTGGCTGATTTTTTTTCATTGCTTCTAAATAACCATCAGGATATAATGGTTTTAAACCAAGTGCATTTATCCTTGCTTGACCTTCTCGAGTCCATGGAGCAGGAGCAGGATCATCCCTGCGTAATAGGTATCTCCATACGCGAAAACCACTTTTACCCGTATCTGGATAATATTTTACCACCTTATATATACCATCATATCTATTTTCAAAATAATAGATATATAATATTAGCATTCATATAAATGATTTGTATATTTAATATTTATGAATTTATATATCATAAAATATAAGTGAGAAGAAACGAGAAAAGGATTTAATATCATACATACCTGTTACCTTCCTTTGGTGCATATTTGCTATGTTTTGCAAGTTTAAAATTGCGTACAACTCTTACAGGGATTCCACCTCTCCAATCCTCAGCTGTGGCTCCATTTACTGGATCAAGTTTAGCATTACAATTTACTGCTAAAGCTTTATTCATCCTTGTTAATGTTTGATCACAACTTTGTTCAGCAGTCCTTTTATTTCCTGTAGTCACCATAGAAAATAATAGAAAATGCATATACATGTATAAATCATCAAATATATGGAATAAAATTTATAGAACATTTTTATACCAGATAAATCTCTGCCTCCAGAACCAGTATACATAAATTCATCTCCATTATCAATATCGTCTTCATAACCCCCAGATAAGACAATGGAGTATGCACAATCAGTTTCACGACCATGTATTCCAGCTATATGTGGCCTATGTACACCGACTTCAGAAACCTTTAATAAAAAGATTAGAACATTACAATATGCACATTACAATACGTATGTATATATATATATATATATATGTATATATATATAAGGTTGTGTAATATATGAACCTGCACTCTGTATATCCAACATGTACCAACTTCTACACCTGGTATAGGACCTCGATGATTTGGTGGAACTATACTACACTCTTTTGTTCTACCTACACAAGCCATTCCTTTTCCCCAATCCCTTTTATTGCTATTTTCATTAGTATTAGTTTTCTTCTTAGACTGCTTTAATTTATCCCCTGCCTTGAAAACATTAAATATTTTTACATTAAGATATTGTTTTATTTTTAAAATAAATTAATATATAAAAGAACAATCACCTACTTTAACAATTTCATTTTCATCATTTTTACATTCAGGACAATACCAATAATCCTCTTCTGGGATTGATGTTAAAGGTGGATTTAAACAACGTAAATGATATGCAAAATTACATTCATCGCAGAGCAGTAGGTTATGTTCATCTTCTTTACCACCACAAACTCTGCATCCACATTCTTTACATTCTTCATTAGGATCATCCATACAGTTAGTACAAGAAGCTGCAACTCGTCTTCGTGTACCATTACTTATATAGTTCTCTTCCTCTGGTGTTCTTTCAGACAAAAGTTTTGGAGGTTCTATGTCATATATTCCATCTTTGGGATTTATTTTATGACCTTCAAGTTGATTATCTCTATATATACAAAGATATATATATTAATATAAATATCTAAATATATTAGAGATACAATTTATAAATAAACATAATTGAGAGATTACCTGCCAATATATAAAGTTCCAGTCAACTCTTGTAATTTTCTTTTCTTTTCAATTTTTGATATTGTAAAATCATACCAAAGTCCTATCTCTTTGGGCTCATCAACATTATGATTTACCATTACTTTTTGACCTATTTGCAAATCCTCAATAGGTATAAGTCTTCTAGCACGAGGTCTAATAGATGCTTCAGGTACATTAAATGGAGGTGCATGATTATCAAATTCCCATTGCATATTATAAATAATTTTTTCTTCTTGTTTAAATATTTTTTTTATAATTGCTTCAAACCAAGCTCCATGCACTTGATCAAGACAGTCAACAGCATCTCCAGTTTTATAATATAAACTTTCTGCTTCTTCTAAATTTGGTTCTTCAATAACCTCTACTTCAGTATTTTCTTTGACTTTATTACTATTGTTCTTATTATTACTATTTTCATTATCTTTATTATCTTTATCTTTATTATCTATATTATCTAGTTTAACTTTTACCATTAATTGTATAACATCATTTAAATTAATACTATAATCATATAATTTATAACCATTTTCTAATTGTTTGCCACGGAAGAACAGCCGTTGCATATCAACTTCTATTGATAATTCCTTTTCTATTTCACGCTAAAAATATAAAAATTACTTTTATATATAATGATCCTTTTAATTTTAGAATTATATATACATATATATTAAAAAATTAATGTATAGAGCAAACTACAAAAGTAGCTTATAACAATATAAACAAATTGTTGAACAAAATTAAAAGAAATATAAATTATTACTCATAATAGTTTTATATTAAAAAGAGTTAATATAATAAGAGAGAAGAATTTTCTTAAGACTGTATACTGGAGCATTAAATTATTAAACTCAAAATATTTATAAAATTCTGAAAACTTTTTCATTTATTATAACAACTTTAAAAATCATACCTTAAAATCTTCAACTTCAGTTAACTTAGAAATTGTTAATATTGCCTCCTGTTTACCATCCATTGTTCTTACTTTTACATACATCTTGATAAGTATATGTGATATAACGATTATTTTAATTTACTTGTCCAAACAGATAGATTTAACAGATCAATTTTCACGTGTTTTAACTCCAATGAGGTAGGCCCTACTCTTATAAGCAGAACAATGATCATATCTCGATGGATCACTACTGTCAGCAGGATCACCACTTGTTGGCGTCTGGTACAACTAGATTTGGCGGGAAATCTTCATTGCAGTGCATGGCGGGAAGATCACGTGATGAAATTATGTTTAGTTTGGTAGAAAAAGGCGCATTTTCATCACAAAATATAATGAAAATTAAAGCAGTCTTCAAAATATTCAAGTAAACACAATCTATATAACTTAAAACATCCAAAATATTAATTCATGCATATGTCAATTTTAATCGAATCTCTAAAATTGTGTAAGGATATTTATTCATCATGTATCATATAGCTCTCATATATTTATATTTAACCACACTTGTACATAAATATATATGTCATTAAGAAATTAAATTAATAATCTGAGAAACGTTAATGCGCATGTGCGATAATATTCTCATAATATTAAACATAGAAATAGAACGATATTGACTCATTAAATACCTCTGAATATATAATTCTTAAAAATATTTCTTAGCAGATTAAAAATATGTTATCATATTTATTGAAATATTAAAATGTAAATAATTATCAAATATTTTATCTGAATGTAATAAAAAATGGCTAATTACAGTAGCAACCTATAGTAGAATATTAAAGAAAAGTATAATCATATATTATATATCATCTTTCGCAAACATCTCAAGAAAATGGCCGCTACTACGCATCATTCTAGAACAACGTCAGCGTGAAGTATCCGGCAGATGGCGCATTATTAACCGGAACAACATAGTTTCGAATTCGACGTAAGAAAAACGATATAAACGATAATTATCAGAGTTTAATTATTCAAAAGAAAATAATTATCGAAGATAAATCAGTGAAATTTTCGTGTTACGCGTCGATAAATTGTTAAAGCGCGTACTACATTTGACCAATGAGTATTTTCGAGCGATGCTGTAGCCATGTTTGTTTAGTTTCGAGGGGATGAAAAGTGAACACGAACGAAGCTTTTGAATGGGACTCGCGCAAGGGTGGATACATCGTTGATTCGCCGACGTTTGACGTGTGCGTCCTGATGAATTAAAGGATATGGTAAGCAGTGGTACATTTGAAATCTGTTTTGTGTAACTCCCCAAGGTCGAGAGATTTTCGCGGGAAATTTTTGGGTGATAGTGTCGTTTTGGGTACCGCCGCTACCGCCGACGCCGCTGCCGCGGCGCAGTATTGCACTTTCAAACTTTCGATCGATTCGTATGTAGCCAAGAAGAGTTCGTTAGGGGCGATGACCGACAGAAATGTCTTCTTTATCGTATATTCTTTCGATTCGTTTATCAAACGGGAATTTCTAGGTGCGAAAATGCATTGATTGTCTTGCTAAAACTGACAGAACGCAACCTTGCATCACACCGCATATAAATCGATATATGCCTTCGCCTGAATATGTACTTACTTTAACTCTGTGTCAACGTACACATTTGAATGTATGTATGTATACACACACATTATATATATGTATAAGTGTGTGCATACGCGCGACAAAATTCCAGAGATCTTGGACGCTTCTTTTTTCGAACAATCGAACTCGTTTCCCGCGCAATTTCTAATCAGTACGAACATACAAATAAACGAAAAGTAGAAAGTGTCAATAATTGCATTCGATAAACTAAAACACCTTATTCATCGAATCTTTCTCGAACCGCGTTCCTCCGTTAAAGCCCGGTCTACCGGTGATTATTTTATATCTTTTAGACTCTGGCAGCTCGACGAATTTCTACAAACTTTGACAAACAGTAAGATGATTAATTAAAATAATGAACGAAAATATAATTACTTTCTATTTTCATCGTATCTTAATATTGAAGTAATTAATCGGAAATTATGTGTAATTCATACATTTTCTATTTAGAATAATTATTTTTTGTAAGTAAGAACTTTTTGTATTTTGTGTACAGTGCTCAAGTGTATTATCAAGTTTTAAAAGAAGTTATCAAAATGTATATTTAACATTCATAAGAAGAACTTCATGGATGGTTAACAAAACATAACTATTATCCAGAATGTTCTTGCTTGAGGCATTCTCTTTACTGATGTATAAAGCTGTTTGCTAAAGATAGCATACTCCTGAATCAGTAATCGTACATGCAACCAGATGAATATTTTTAGTCAAAGCTTGTTTGCTGATTTGGTGCATGAATTAGATTTATAAAAAGCAGAGTAAGGATAACTGCTTGAACTTAGTTAATATTTCATAATTATTGATAACTGTAATATATAAAACATAAGAAATATAATTATTAATGATTTTATTACAAATTATTTTCCAAGTATACTATATACTAAATTGTATTGTTTATTTTAGGACATTTAATTTTTCTTTTGAAATGTGGTTAAGAAGTGAACATGTGAGTAGAAGACTGCGCGGCCGTTTATACATAAGCGGTGTGTCAGGAAGTAAGATATCTACTGGCAGAGTGCAAGCAGCATCTGCAAGGAAGGTACCATTCATCTCTAGCAGTAATCACCGCATAAATACATTACGTAAATGCAGCAGATTAACTCGGTGGAGACATAGATCTCCAAATTTTTTAAAAGAGGTAAGTATGAAATTATTATATAAAATATTAATTTAGCTTAACATATGTGTAGTCACTTCACAATCTATAAATTAAAGTATCAATTCTTAATGTTTATCATTACCATTTTAAACACATTGTTATTTTCATGTGTTTATCATAAATGATCTTTGCAGGTCATTTATTCTTCACTATTTATTAACTCACAATTACTAACTAACCAACACTTAATGGTTAATGATTAATGAGTGACTGACAGATAGACAAGAATGTTAAGTAATTAAAAACATTCTTTCGCTGAAACAATAAAGAAAAACAAATTACTTAAAACTACAATTGAAGCCGTTTGGTTAATACGCGGACTAATAATCAGTATTCTCAAACAAGATTATTATCTTCGTAGGCTTGTAAAGAAAATGTTTTACATTTTGCCAAATCTTCGCCTAGTAGACGTGAGAGGGGCCCTCGTAGAAGAAAATGTATAAAACGATCCATGGTTACATCAACTCCTCTACATCGCACTACACAAAAGGATATTATTCTTGTAAGTTACAATGGGGAAGACGTTTTTTATGATTTCTTTCTAATTCAGGTGATATTATTTTTTTTTTCCAACTACCTTCATTGATAGTATGATATATGTTTTTTCACAGCCATTGAAAGAAACCGTAGAATCTAAAATTTCAGAAGAATCCAAGGAAAACTGGAATATAGCTATTTTGTCACTTTATTCATCAAGTTTAAATACTGATTTGTTTTGTACACCAACACCATCACAAGAATTTAAATTTTCAACTGCAGGAACATCATCATTGACTGATCTAATGCCTCCAGCATCTTTAGGATCTCATTTAGACCTTACATGTTTTCTTGATGACGAAGGCAATAGAAATACAGGTATGATGAGTAGAAATTTATATTATATCTTATTTTTAATTCTCAATAATATTATTTATATTGCAGATATTCTGTCATTGCATTACTCCGCGCTTTGTTTACCAAATGAAATATCTGAAGAAAATCATAGCTTAATGCACTCAACATCAATGTATAGCACTCGCAGTACATATTCATCTGAAAAATATTTTGGAAGTGGAAAGTATCCATTTATCAATAATAATGAGAACAATAGTAGTATATCAAAAAGCCAGTATACCATTGAAAATGATTCATCCAAATTTGAAGGAACTGTGGATTATTCCACTCCCAAATATAATACTTCTACAAGTGTATATGATATAGATGCCCATCATCCTTCTGATACAAATGGTAATATTAATATGAAATATGATGCTGAAGATATCGATAGTGAATATCATGATGCCGAGTATATGGAAGTTGGTAGTGAAGAGATAGTAGAAACTTGTGATGTCGAAAATATGGTTACTCAAGTACAAGAGGAATGGGAGCCATTTGATCCATATGTCTTTATCAAACATTTACCACCTTTGACTCCAGCAATGAGAGCCAGATGTCCGGCTTTACCTCTTAAAACACGAAGTAGTCCAGAATTTAGTTTAGTATTAGATTTGGTACGTATTATCTTAGAGATAACCGATTGCCAGATTTATAGTAATAATAAAAATAACAATAATTTTTTTATCACAGGATGAAACTCTCGTACATTGTAGTTTACAAGAATTATCTGATGCAGCATTTCAATTTCCAGTAGTTTTTCAAGATATAACATACACAGTGTTTGTTAGAACGCGACCATTTTTTCGTGAATTTTTAGAACATGTATCATCGTTATATGAAGTAATACTCTTTACCGCTAGTAAACGAGTTTATGCAAACAAATTAATGAATCTTTTGGATCCAACAAGAAAATTAATTAAATATCGCTTATTCAGAGAACATTGTGTATGTGTTAATGGGAATTATATTAAAGATTTGTCTATACTTGGAAGAGATTTATCTAAAACTGTGATCATTGATAATAGCCCACAAGCATTCGGATATCAGGTAGGTTTTATTTTTTCTAGCATTATCTTCAAATTCATATAAATTCAATTTTTGTTTTTTCTTTTTTTTTTTTTTTTGTACAGTTAGAAAATGGCATCCCTATAGAAAGCTGGTTTGCTGACCGTTCAGATAACGAATTAATGAAATTATTACCATTTTTAGAAAATTTAGTTAATTGGGTATGTTGTATTTTATCTATATTATTATGAATATAAATGTATTATGATACTTAATAATTATAAAAAATAAAATTATATCTTTTTTATAGGGTGGAGATGTTAGACCACACATTAGAGAACAATTTCGATTGTTCAGTTTTTTACCACCAGATTAATTAAGGTACCATATTAAAATTTAGTACTGACTGAAATATAGGATCAAAAAAAGAATTCTATTATCAGTCTTCAGACGTGCGTGAAAGCGTGTGTGCAATGTGTATATCCGTGGTGAAAAATGCAAACGATTATTCTATACACGTATAACACATTATACGTGTATCGTTATTATACTCAATGCAATGTCTTAAGAGAGTGTGCCTGAAGAGTAGAACTAAATTCATAGACCTAAAAGGTCTAAAAACATTATTTGTTGTTTAAAGGATAATTGTTTCTCTAATGGAAGGAACACTTTACAAAAAATTTATTGATATTTCACTAATTATCTTTATGCATAAATATAACAAATATTAGTGAATTACATTCAACAGTTTCATGCAACCTTAAGAGATAGTTCATGCTTTCCAATTCCGTAATGGAATCACTTTCGATCGTCTACCGTTATATAGTAATACAAATATAACATAAACTTAAGAATATCTTCGAAGATTTCATGTTGCACGAGATTAAAAATTAATCGATTTTGACAATTAATTTCGACAATTAATTTCTTTATATATCAAATCTGTGTCTTAATAAGTCAGTGATATCACATAACAACATTAGCATTACTGATTACAATCTTATGTAATGCAAGTTTACAAAGTTAAAGTTTTTATTTCATATATTTTGTTTTAATTTCATCAGTTGAATATGTCTAACAATACCATAAATAATATTTAACACTTCATCTATATAATATTTTCCTGAAATGATATCTGATTTTTTTGTATAATTTACCAATTTCCTATATATTTGCATTATTTATAAAAATTAGTTCCTCTCGGTAATAATATTCCATAAGAATAGTTTTTATACATAATATATTTTATTAAAATTTAACTAATTTCTGGACATATGAATTTTCTTTTTCAAAGAATATGCATTTCTTTTTATTATTTTTACATTATAAAATATATTTCCCTATATACGAAAAATATGGTGTAATACTGTTACATCTGTTTGTTTTGTTCATTACTTGTTATCCTAGGAAATCACATAATTTATCAAAGTTAGTAATGAGCACTAATTATACAGAGAAAATTCGAAATTATATTTATGAACATGGGGGAAAAGAGAATATGTAGTTATCAAATGCTCTTTTTTTTTCAAAGTAAAAAAATAGTATAAATAAATTTCAACAATCAAAATAAGCAATATTATATTTTACTAGTTTTGAATATTATTATTATTGTTCTAATAATATGCCAACTTCTCTTTTCTCCTTCATTCCTGTTTGAATTAATAGCATTACAACAATAAATAGTGTCATTTATTTTTAACATATATATATATATATATATACTTTTCATAGTAAATATGAAAACATTTGTTTAGAAGCATATAAATATACACAAATAAATCTCCAAACTTTTTCTGACTTCCAAGTATACAATTATACTTCTTTTCTTTGCATTTAAAACTTATAAGTATATATAAGTATATACTTCTAATTAAAGTAGTTGCACATGAATTTGCAGTACATATGCAAAAAGGTGGAGGAAAAATTATAGAGTACAATATTCAGAGACGAATGATGAGCTATCAAATATGTGTACCTTAAGTACAAAATGTTAATTATACTAAAAATATTTGGCAGTAGTTGTTTAAAGATGAGAGTAATTCATATTCACAAATTTAGTAAAAGCTTCTATGGGAACATTTTGAAATAGTTTTACTATAAATGTATTTTATTAAGCTTAAGTCATTATGGAAATCATTGTTATTTCAATATGAGAAAAATATAAACTTGGAGACGATTTGCTTATAAATATATAGAAAAATGACATACTCATCATAGTTATGTGAAAAATATGATCTCAGCCCTGATATCTTAATGAAATGAAAATCTTTCGTTGATTACATTGTTACAATAAAGTATTATAGCCTGAAGATTGTTTGAATACATTATGTATAAGAATATATTAGTAATTATATAATTATATATATGTGTGTGTGTAATATAATTATATAATTATACATGATAGATAAATACAGGTTTATAAAATCATATGTAATTTATAATCTGTATCAAAAAAAATTAACTAAGATAATACATAACATTATAACAAGAATTGTATTATCTTGGAAATTTTTATGATTTCCACAAAAAAACCACACGCACATGGTTGGCATCAAATTTTAAATTGCAATAAATTTTAAATCATGTTATTATAACATATGCTTACCATATGCATGTATTAACATCTCATATACATTAAAGTTTGTATATTCTTTTATTATCAATTGTTGCATATTTTTTGAGTTATTCTATACAAACATGTATACCAATATTAACTACCTGTAAAACAATACATTCAACCAGTAATGTTAGAAAATAATTGTGAGAATCTTTAATGCTAATGCATAATAAAATTTTAGAAAATGTCATACTCAAATATTCATGATATATGAGTTAATTTTTACAGAACCTTGATTTTTTTAAATATACTATATCTTATTTATATATATATATTTTATTCCTTATCCAGAATAAAGAATGGTATGTATTAGGATTGTTTACTATCCTATGTGTTTACAAGAATTTCTCTTAAAAATTTTTTTGGTCAACTCAGTTCAATTTTGATAAACAAACAATCATTCGGAAGAAAAAAAATAAACATACAAGATTAGCTTTAATGAATTTGGAGAAAGTATTTCCTTTACATAAAACATGTTTAAAAAAAGATTACTTTTAAATGTAATTTTCACGCAAAAGAATCATTTTTTAATATACTAAAAAGATAAATTTAGGTATTTATCTATTATCTTTCGAATGATCTCTTAATCATCAAAATCGAATATGAATTTCAAAGAATTAAGTTTTTGCGTAAATTTTGTTTTTAGCCATTTTCATTGTAAATACGAAGGCGCAGTAGTGCCTCTTAGCATACGTGTCAAACAATCGAAACTCTTTCCCCAACTAAGCATCTACACGACATGAACGAGTATTGTTTTATATGTATTTGTGTAACTGACTTCTCGTGGAAGGATTCAAAAATACACATTTTTTTAAGTACATCTCTTTTTTAATAACATTTAAAACATTTTGTTTATACGTTCATATAGATACATGATAAGAACAGTTTACATCAATAAAGGTTAATACGTCATAACAATAGATATGTTAAATAAATATTTACATAAAAAGGAATGGAACAAATTTGTAAAATCTTGTGATATAACAAGATAAAAATACACATTATTCATATTACACAAACAATATGGTGGATTAATCTAAATAGCTTCAATATTATTCATTGTGCTAGACCAATCATACAATTATTATTCCAGAAATTAATAATAATATATGTAACATTAACTATAAATAGATATTTTCATTATATTGTTATATTAAATGTCATTATATATCATTGTTATTTTAACATAACTTTTTCTTCATAATATCTGGTTTTAACATATTGGTATATATATATATATATATCTTTGAGAAAATATGAATATATAATGATATATATATATATATATATATATATATATATATATATATATATAATTTGTGCTCAATAAAACATAATTATCTATATAAGAATAACAGAAGCGCTGGACACAAGAAACATGTATCTAATCATTAATAAATGTTAATTATTATACATGTTCACTACACAGGTAAGTGACACAAATATTAAATATACATAATGTTTATTTAAAAAATATTTTCAAAATGAAAACTCCATAAAAAATTAATAAAATCAAGTATGAGATACAAATATTTCAACTTCGCAGATAAATATTATTCTAAGATATTAATTATATTGTTTCATTGAATAATTATTTATTAATAATGTTATTTCAAATTCTTTTATCTTTATCAAATTTTAAAGAAAAAAAAAATCAGTAATATATTATATGTATTTACAAAGTACTTGCATAATTATTAAATACTTGAGAAGTAATAGTCAAATAGTTGTAACAATAGATGAAAGAATTTGATAAAATAAATTTTATATTATTTATAAGACTGCACTACTTTATATATTAATACACCATATAGTAGAGTCTTATAATGATTGTAATTTATATATTATCATATACATAAGTCTAATGAGAAATGATTTAAGGTGACTAGATAAAAATTAATTTGTAAAATAAGTTATGTGAAGAAGATGAAATATTCCATCTTTGTTAAAAAATAATCATATTACTCTGTTCTGTTATTTAAAAACATATTTAACAATAACACATTGTATTTCAACTAAAAACATAGTAACAAGCACAATAACATACAACTTTAAATAAGGATTACCTATAATTTATCAATGATTACATAAAGATGAATAGAAAAAAATGTACATCTTAAAGAGAACTTAGAAAATACCAGAATAAAGAAATTTTCTATTTAGTATCATAACATTATTATCATCTGTTTACATTCATTGGTATCAACAAAATTATGAACGCTACATATGATGCATATATGTTTATAAACTTATTATTGGTACAAGTAGCATGAATATTATGCACAGGTACATGGAAAATAACTCTTTCATCTTTTTAACATGAGAACAGAGTATTACTATAATCAATGTTTTAATAATACCCAAAAGAAATTTTTCGCTGAATGTTAAAAACACCTTGTATAAGTTTTATATATTCTTGCAATAATTACAAATCTCCTTAGATGTGTCACTTATCTCTTGTCTCCAACGTTTTGTTAATCTATTTGACTGCTAATGTTTGTAGAGAAAAAATGCTGAAAAATGTTATATTTGTTATAAGCTATCTATTTCCTAAGTATTATTTTGCATTCAACACTAAAATATTGTGTGATTAATAATTATATTTAGTTATCTTGTTAACAATTACAGTATGTGATCTATCATATTATCTTTTAACTCGAACTTCAAGTATGTTGATATTGATTTTTATTCATTCATCTGATAATTCTCTTGTAATTATTGATGTAGTAATAAATTTACAATAAATATAATGTCCATACATGGAAATATATATATATATACATGGACGTATTTATTGTATACTGCAAATATTTCTACTAATATTTTCATCTTTAGTAGTATCTGTTGCATAACATAGGAACTTGATTGTGCTGTAATCAGTATAACTCAATTCAATGTACCTGAAGTCCGAGTGCAGCCTTATCTAATCATCCGAACGCTGAAAATACCTATTCTCGATGCGTTTGCAGAGATTCACAAGTGTTGGGAAATTCTTGACAATATTCGCCAGTACGTTGTTCGGAAGAGGTGTTGTAATAATCGTAAAAATATGTCCAAAGACAAGGGCATCCAATTCATTTGGATTTCTACATAATTAATTAAATAATTTTAAAATAAAATTATTGTAGAAATAATAATTAAGAATATTATTAATATTATTAATATTAAAATTAATAAATAAAATTTATAGACACATTAGGTTTTAAAAATAAATGCATATATTTACATGCAAATTTCCATGCATTATTTCAGTATCAAATAAAATTAATTTGGGAAGAAAAGCTATGAACAATATTTATAGTATGAATGAATCTTCTGATAATGGTGGAAGAGATTCAGGAGAATCTGAGTTATACCACAAAGAATTTTCTGATGGTTTTTCTATTACTTCAAAGTCTTTTATAATAGAATCATCTTCAAGTGTATCTTCTTTGGTTTGGTCTAACTTTTGATTAAAGTAGATACTATTAATTTTATAAGCATGGTCCATAAGTTGAGGGAATATGTGGATAATTGTGTTAATTCCTTGTGTGGATGGAAGGAAATGGAAGTTGGTAAGAGCATGTATATGGCCATATACCAAGGCATCAAGTTCTGTAGGTCTTACAAGTTAGATTCAAATTATAATAATTTGTTACTTTTTTTTTTGTTACTTTACTTGTGTGTATAAAAATGAAAGTTGGATTATATTTTTAACATATATATTAAAACTACTTACTTGTCACCAAAAAAGAAGTTTCTCCCATTCAATCTTTCTGATAATATCACACAACAATTTTCAACTTCATTAGAGACTTCTTCTAAAGTCCTATTATACCAACCAAGTACAGTAAGTCTTTTTATAACTTGCTTTCGTTTTTGCCAATTCAGGTAATGATTAAGAGGCCAGGGATAAACACTGCCATGTCTTTGTTTAGTTACTTCTTCTAATGTTGTTTGATCGACCCAACAAATATAAAGTTCTGCGTTCACAAATACATTGTTGACTAAAGAAATATAAGCTTTCATATCTGATTTATCTACAGGTTTTAAATGATTGGATAAACTTGTCCCTTTGTTTGAAATAAAGGACACTATATTATCAAACTCGGATAGTACAAATGCACCACATTTGATAAAAGGCAAAGAACCATTTGGAGACATATACTCAGCATCTCTTCTCGACTTTATTTGAAACTCCAAATTACACATTTTAAGAAAAGCTTGAACAGCAAGACAGTTAGCATTGTCTGGCAATAATATTTGCTCTACTTCAAATGGTCTATATAATTGTATCAACTGAGGCCATGGTTCCTGAGCTGTGAATAGAATATATGCAAACTTTAGCAATAAACATTATTAAAAAGTACCAATACATAAAATGTTTCAATCGAAAGTTATAAAAAAAGGCAAATTTATTTAAACAAATTTACTATATGAAATATAACATAAGCTATTTGTATCATAAAGTGAGGTTAGATTCTAATAATTTAACCGAAATAATAAATATAAAAGTTTTAGAGAACAATTTGAAAAAATCACCTCCAAGCTCTAAAGTAATTACATCTGCTGTCAGTTCACCAGGCATATTGAAATAAAATATAATAAATTTACTTGAATAATACTTTATATTAATTTACTTATGAAATCAAGTAACAGAAGCGCATAAGGCATACAGATCTATATGATCAAATAGAAAAATATACTTTATCGAAAAAATAACTCAAATAAATAACTTTTAACAATCACAAATTAAATAATATTGTTTTAATATCATATCATTGGATAATATATACACGGAATATATCAAGTATAAGTTAAATAGATCAGTTTTCAATACGAATTTTGATAATAAAATTAATCAATATTTAAGAACAATCATGTTCTAAAATAATTTTTAAATTAACTAACAAAAATTATACGAAGAACAAAATAGCGATTTTTTTATGTATCTATGTATTTCTTTTTATTTACTAACCATGAATGTTGATATTTTTTTCAGGACAAATTGCAGTACATACGAAAGTAGCCATCAAAATATTATCCTAAAATTAAAAGTATACTTGGCTCTCATTAAATATAAATTAGTGCTTAATATTTTGTTTTTAATTTGAATAGTATAGACCTTAAAAATATTTGTGTAGTAATAAGTACGATCGCAATATTCGAATTTATAACAATTCTTTGTTGTCTTCTATTGATATATTTTCATATAGAGTGTATTGTAAATTATATATATGCAAAAATCATGTAGATAAATCTTTTCTAAATAATTTGTATTTTTAAAATTTTCAAGTATGTGTCTTGTCATACAAAAAATTCAAATTTAAAAACCGGAAGATACTATGTTAGTCAAATATTTGTTTTTTTTCTTTTTTTTTAAATCAATGTGAGAGACATAATACATCGATACTGTTTGTATCACTCACTATAAGTGTGTCATCTCATCAATTTTTTATCGTTATCAATAAAGCGATTTAAAAAAATAATTAAAGAAATAAGGATTGATACAATTTGTGTATCTAAATTCCAATAATTTTTTTAACTTATTCAACTGTTTTAATAGAATAAAAAAAGAAATATAATTTTTTTTATTAGTATGCAATATATTTTTATTAAATTGTGTTTTTAAATATTACAATATTCAATTTACAAAAAATTAATAAAATATATACAATATGCTTATTATATATAAATGTATATTATAATGTTCATTATTCATTTCCACTCATTACATATTCTTTATCTTTTCATTAAAAAATATGCCATTCTATTTTTCCAGTACTTTCATATCTAGAATTCGATAGATCGTATAAAAAGAAATTTATATTGGTGTCTTACAGAACCCAAGTGTAGTTCTACGACTGCCTGGAGGACAGCTTCTTGTAGGTGCTTTAATTATTATAAAAGGTGCAATATCAGTTGATATGCATTCCAATTGAAAATTAGTTTCATTAACGCCTATTACACCAGGTGCACAAGGACCACCAATTGTTCTAAGAGGATAACATGTATTATTGTATTTAACCAAACCATCTTGTAAACATGGATTCTTAATACATTGTGGAACTGCTTCTCCTTCAGGAAGAACTACATAATGTTGTGAAGGACAAGGTCCTTGTCTATAAGCTTCATGACATGAATCATTTAAAGGAAAGTACAAAAATCTTGGTCTACAATCGCACACCCAAGCAACATTGTTCCCATCACCAGGATAAACAAGCATATTGTTTGGACAATGATCCGGGATTGACACAGGAATACGCTCTGTTATCTTAACAAAAAAAAAAAAAAAATATTTTTTATCACAATATAACAAATTTCTTGTACATAAAATGTATTTTGTATAATAACATACCATTGGTTTATTTCCACTCACATGAGATAATTCCTCATCATTTGGAAATACAATGTCTTGACACAGAATGAAACAATTACACATTAGGAATGCACTATTAAATAATATCCACTTCATCTTGAATATACAACTTGATTATTTTATACAATTATTTAATATAATTGTGCTTTCTTTATAATAAGTTTCAATGACCTTGAAAAAGTGCAACTTGTTCTAGATGAGCTGATATACAAAGTCCATTCATAAGAGATACACTAGCGCTACTTTCTTTTATTATCTTTTTTCTATAATGGACGCTTAATGATATTGTATTTTAATCAGAAAGATCGAGAAAAGTAATCAATTAATTAACAGTTTTTAAATTAATGACTTTTTTCTTTTTTAATATTTTAATACTACACAATAAATAATTAATCCATTTTTATATGCATTCTTATGAAATGATTCATATAAAACAAAATATATGTGAAAATAATAAAATTACAATTTTACTTTCTTAATACATAATTATAATTGTTAAGTAAAAGATTTTTATTTTATAAATATTTACTATATATTTTAAATGTATTAGATATTGAGAAAGCAATACGATTTAAATTATGCTAATTTACGCTAATATACAACGTAGATCATGTTCGATTTAAATTTTATGTACCTAAGTATACAAAGTTTTCATCTCACTTGTGTATGTACATACATAGAATTTATATATATACGTATAAATATTTTCATAGTAAGAAATTAAATGATTTTATTATTTGTAAAAGAGGATTTAATTGATATTAATCAAAATATCTTTGCATATACAATAGAAGAAAAAATACGTCACATTCAATTTTGCCGCTTTTTTTAAACAGCAAACGACGATTGAATTGCTTTACTACTAATATTTATTATCCTAATGTTTTTCTTTATAATAATATCTAATTTGATATAACTTAATTTATATAAAAGATATGTTGGTATTTAAAATTTTAGCATATTATTAATGAACTTCACAATTAAATGTATTTCCTGAATAAACCGGATACACAGTGGGGAGAACTGCGCGAATCGTACTGCGCTGTGAGAGTCGTTGTCTTTTCCTTTCAAACAAACCAAGATGTCGAAGAGAGGTAAGTTTCTTCGTAAGAAGAATGAAAATCCAATGAAATCAATTCCGAAAGTACACATCGGTAGAAATAAAAACAAACGATGAGTGTCAATTTAATGGAAATATTTTGTGATATGAGAAGTTCTTGCGTGAATTGTATTTTCGTTAAAGAAAAACGATCTTGCGGAAGGAACGAGTGTCGTGTAGTTGTTTATCAATACCTGAATTTAATGTGAGATTTTTATTCTTCAAGGACGTGGTGGTTCAGCTGGAGCTAAGTTTAGGATATCACTGGGTTTGCCAGTTGGTGCTGTCATCAACTGTGCCGACAATACCGGTATGTTATAAACGATTATTTTTTAAGTTATATATCTTAACCTCAAAACTTAGTCGTATGTATCCATCGTTTGTAACACATGGTGATTCATTTCTATTATTATGCTATATATCCAATACAACTTGTCAAATTTAAACAAAGATATGGTAATATTCATGAAAAAATATTCGCAGGAAGATATTCGTATTTATTATTTTATAATGTATAAGATCACACAATTGATAAAAGTATATGTTAAATATATTGTGTGTCTGAAATTTTATATTAAAAATTAAGTAATTGTAATAAATAAATATAAAATTTACAAGTGCAAAGCTTTTATTGTAAGTCTGTTGTAGGTGCCAAAAATCTTTATGTCATAGCAGTTCAAGGAATCAAAGGTAGATTAAATCGTCTACCAGCTGCTGGATCAGGAGATATGATTGTTGCTACTGTGAAAAAAGGAAAACCTGAACTCAGGAAGAAGGGTAATCTTTTAGATATACATACAAATTTTATAGTTTCTAATAAATATTTTATATTTTGTTACAGTTGTATTTAATAACATATATATATGCAAACACAGGCAACATTTTAAATTGTAAATAATATTTATATAGATAAAAACTTTAACAATTACTGAACATAATTACAGTTATGCCTGCAGTAGTCATACGTCAACGGAAACCATTTAGAAGGAAGGATGGTGTATTTATATACTTTGAAGATAACGCTGGAGTTATTGTGAATAATAAAGGTGAAATGAAAGGATCAGCTATTACGGGACCTGTTGCGAAAGAATGTGCAGATTTATGGCCGAGAATTGCATCCAATGCTAGCAGTATCGCGTAAAACATCCTGTATAAATCTATTATCCTTAATAAAATAAATTTGGGAATTTGCCCTAAAAATCGTTTCATGTAATACCGTTTCAATGCTTTTGTATTAAACGTAACAATTTTATAAAACTGCATATATATATTTGGAATGTAAAGATACGAATGATAAAGGTTTTATTGACTAACGAAGTAACAAGAAAGAAGCGAATCCATAACTTGGATACAACAGAAAGTCGTCAGGGATTGGTCAATTCTAAAAATTATATATGTGACGTAGCACTTCTATTGGCACGTGTAAAATAGTAATCGTATTGGTATAACCTTATTTTTCTAATTACGATGGTTGATATATACATAACTCTAAGAATTACACGATGAAAAATTTTTTATTGCCCACGTTTCATCTATAATTTTCATTATAATGTATTTTTGCGTGTGCGCGATGAGTAACCGTTTTAATGTGCACACATTTTTATTAGTCGCACACACACATACATGCAATCAATGAATGCATCCTAATGCATTTCCAGAGCTAAAGCAGATTAAGCTGAAGAAATTCATTGGTTGCTTTCAGTCAAGCGATCAAAAGACAATCATTGTAGCATAGGGACAGATCGAAGAACGAGAAAGTAGAATCAAGAGTGTACTGATTGCGAGGCGAAGAAAGAGAGAAAAGGAAGTGGTGGCAGTAGTGTAGTATGGTGGGGTAGTGGTGGTGGTGGTGTTTGCCCTGACCGACTGGTTATTCTATATACCTAACTAGTACGCCTTCGGACTTCGCTAGCTTTCCGTCTGTTACGGGAAGGGTGCGTGTCGGTCACGATTAACATATGCCATTCCGTAGCGGGAATTTTGTCTCCAGCCTACGGATAGTAGAGGTAAAGCTTTATGATAAGAGAATAAAAAGAGAAGAGGAAAGAACAGACGGCATGCTTTCCTCACGCAATGTTCACGCAAAGTGGTAATAACGCGCGCGCGAGACGCGCGACTCGAGTAAATCAAGAGAGTAGTACGAACAAAAGTTGTGACCCCACGCTCGGCTAGTGCTCCTATACTTTTTCACCTATTTTAAAGGCAAGCAGCTTGGAGACTGTCGTTTTTCTAACCTAAATTCAATCATTCGTGTCGTACGATGAAATCGCATTCGATATCGATGTCGATGCTGATGTCAATGCCGGTACCGGTGTCGCCGGTATTTTATCGAGCTCGGCTTCCCTATTCGAAGAAGGAGGAGAAAAAGAGAGGGCAAGAGTGCGCTCGCGCGAGTATTCCCCTTTCTCTCTCTTTCTTTCCATGCCATTTTTTTGACAGCTAAAAATACAATTTTTGATGGACCAACCGACCGAGTGAGCGACTATTTCGGTGACGATGAAAACGCAATTCGTCTACCTACGCATTTTCGTTTTCTATCTTTATCGTTATTATCCTTACTTTAATTTCACTTCGAAAAGAAAATACTTTTCTTTCATTGGCATGCCATCATTTAGGCGCTACTCGTCTTTTATGCTATTTTGTAGATACTATATTTACTCAAATAGTCGAACGATCGTACCGGTTGAGATTGAGAAGCACGTTGTTTATGTTCTGTGAATTTTAAGTAACGCTTAACGTTTTCTATGAATGTTCTTTTACAGAAATCACACGATTCGATGATTTTAATTTATTTCATAAATAAATGTTCGTCGATCAAGTTTTAAAACAGATTTTATTACGAATATGTAACAAATATTTTTTCAATTGATAATTCGCACGCTTTCTTTTATCATAGTCGCTGTATACATTTTATGGAATTTATTTTTTTCTTCTCTTCTTTTTTAATAACGAATAGAAGTAGTAAAATTTATCTTTTCTTTTTTTATTCAAAGCTATAAAAAGGAAATGTACAGAAGAATAAACAAAGAGATATCGTTTGTTTTTGATTGATTTTTCAATGAAATAAATAAATTTTCAATTACTTTTTATTAAAACATACTGAATATTGTCAGTTCTTTATTTAATGACATTGTATTCAGTCTATAATTACTATATTTAATATCTAATTTCTTTATTGTTTGTTACATAATCTAGCGTATACTAAAGTATTTTTAATAAAAATTTCTATTTATAAAGAAAATTTGTTCTAAGCATACTATTTTGGCTACTATTACATTTCTCTTACCATTATTATAGATTTTTTCATATCAAATTTAGGATTAATCATTATTTAAATTTAGATCAACCAACTGCATCACTTTTTTTTAATTGTTTTTAGCTTGTCTAGAAGTGCATGTTTGTCTTTACAGAAATATTATATATTACATTTGCATATATTTGTTGTATTTTTTACTTAATTATAAATTAATATTCTCTTTAAAATAATGTTTAAAGAATAAGCAAGTACAATTTTAAAAATTATTTTTTCAATGTACTAAATAACTTTATATCTGTATGTATTATTTGCTTTAGTATATATCTTATTTGATCTAGATAGATACTTCATATTATTTCCTTTTAATACAATTTCTCAGTTAATGTTTAGAAGTAATTATTATGTTATTTCTTAAAAGGATAAATTTCTTTTTATTTTCTTATTGTTTTATTTAATACATATTTTATTGAAAGTAAATATTTTAAAAAGTCAAATCTTTGTTTTACTATAAAATTATATTATTTGTAGAAAGATAAGAGATAATAAAAAAAATCAATTATTGTTATATATATATATTCTTTTTCTGAATATTTTTGCAGATACTTCAATATGTCTCATCACTTTGTTACTGTATGTGTAGTATGTGTATTATGTGCTGCACATACTCCATGCTCAGCGCACACTGACTTCAAAATGGCAGATGCAATATCCTATGACATTGCAAATCATGAAAATATACCTAATTCTAAGAACGAACTATTAACGTCTGAATTAAGATCAAAGCAATTAATGCAACTTAAAGATCACTTAAAGATAAAAACAAATACATTGGATCAAATAAAACATGACATTAAAAAATACATTGATACGCAAGAAATTAATAACAGTAAACATATAATTACTAAAGTTGTGCCAGCTGCTGTTGATAAATCTTATTCCGAAAAGAAAGTTTTGGAAAAAAAAAAGATTATTAAAAATAGTCAAGAATCACATAAGAATGATACGAACATATTATTGAAAAATGATTTGGAAGTTTTAGAAAGACTTGGACAAATTGAACTAATGATTCATGAGAAACAAGGATTCAAGTATTTTACTAACGATCATAGTAAAGAATCTAGGCTTAGAAAAAGAAGAAGTATAGATGTCAATGAAAAATACTTCATGAAAAAAATTTTTGAAGCCTATGGTGATGGTAAAAGTATGACAATAGAAGGTTTTGAAAAGCTGTTAAGGAAGTTAGGTTTATTAACACTTTTGACTGATATCTCTAAACTAGAGGGTCACAAAATGGGAATTAATCGATCCGAAAATCAATTAGGTAAGTATTACAAAAAAAATACAATTTACAGTAACTACATAAAAAAAATGGAAAACATGGTTGGAAACAGTTTTTTGAGTAATCCTTCGTTAGCTAGTTTCAAGATTAAGTTGGGTATTCATTTTAATTAATTGCCAATCGCTATGACAATAAACCTGTCCATCATAATAATAATATAGTTTGAATGCTCACCTAAATATGACTAATTCGGTATATACTTTATATATACATGATCTATTGATGATAACAATGATCTTGATTAAGCCTACAAATGCTTATTTCATGATGATTTGGTTTAATAATTTGAATATATGTCCAATTGACCTAATAAGTCACTTATTGATTTCATTGACCTGCCTGTTAGATCTTTGCCGAAATGTATTCACAGTAAGCTATAAATTGAACTATATAACTGAAACTATAAAATAGCAAATAATTATGATTAAAATATTTTAAAAATAATATAAGCATATAAGAGTTATTTACATACAGAACAATATTTATTATTTGAAATATGATATGCAAACAAAATTTAATACTTTTTCTGGCATCAGCAAAGTGCTAGTAATAATATATTATCATATGTTTGTGTAATTTCATACTATATTGCGTTTTACATCTTACTAAGTCATCCATGTTTTTCATTATAAGACATTTTTCGTATTAATTTAAGGACATTAAGCAAATGAACAACATTTTGTTTTCTAATATAATTGAAATTTTTATTGTAAAATAAAAATGTAAATATTTACATTATTTTATTAATTCAGTTTATTTAAAATATATTATAGAGAGTAAAACTTTGCAACATAATGGCCTACATGATAAGAATGGAATTAAAAAAGAAAGGGTAAATATACATATATAAATATAATATTAAGGATTTTTCATAAAATATAATCATAATATTGTGTGCACTTGACATTACCAGAAATATTATACTATATGAAAACAATATACAATTACATTATTTCAGTGCTTAAGCGGTAAAGAATTGCTAAATACAGTTGCACAAGGTAGCCCATATAACTCAAAAAATAATGATACGACATTACCAAGCTGGCTTTTCGAACGTGTTTGCCCAGTTCTCATTTATCAATTGGCAGGAGAATCAAGTTTAGAAAGAAATGGATGTGTTCTAGTACCAGAAAGTTACAAAGTTGTTACAGATGATATTGATTATCGTCCAGAAGAAATAACTCGTAACATGTTTCAAGGTATATAACAATATTTTCATATTACACTGTCTTATGGTAATAAAAACATTTCTTTTAATTTTATATGTTGTGATTTTACTACGTTAAAAAAAATATTTTTTTTATAACAAATTATAAAGAATATCCTGTTTTATTTTTTAGTATGGTTGTATTCAACGATTAGCATTTTAATTATCAGTCTTTGTGGATTGCTTGGTGTAGCAGTAATACCTGTAATGGGAAAAATTTATTATCATCAATTATTACAATTCTTAGTTGCTCTTGCTGTGGGAACATTATGTGGTGATGCTCTTATACATTTGTTACCACATGTAAGTCTTGCTTAAATTAAATTAAATAAAATATAAATTAGTAATTATAATATAAAAATTAAAAAATTATCAAAATCGTTTTTTAGGCAATGATGTCACCAATGACACATAATCATGAACATAGCCAGATTCATGAAAGTCATTTTATAACAAATCATGAAGAACTACATAATTTAAATATGTGGAAGGGTTTTGTAGCTATGATTGGTCTAGTGTTGTTCTTTTTTACTGAGAAAGCTTTAACAGTTTTAGCAGAATGGAGAAAACATCGTCAACGTCGTAACAAAGTAAATATAATAACATTATAAGTACTTACAATAAAGTTTTTTAGTAATAGTTATAGCAAAATTTTAAGAATATTTATATATAATGAAATGTATATATATGAAGTATAAAATGTAAATAAAAACTTTATTTTCAGTTACCATCACGTGTGAGAGTTATGAGGGAGTCTGATGGTCCTAACAGTAATGTTGTTGGTGAAAAACTTTGTAAACATAAATATTCTTCATATCCATATTGTTATGGTGAAATCACAACAGAGACACAAGGTCTGATAATTTGAATAAAACATTAAGTCATAGTTTGAATACTTCCAATAATATTTTATAAGAAATTCTGTTATAGATAATCATCATAATCGACAACATAAACAAGATAAACCACCCGTTATCGATGAAGAAAAACCATTAACAGCAAACTGTAATTCTGTATCAAAAATGATGACAAGTGATATCGAGAAAAAAACGACTGACGATTGGAGGTTGGATGATTCCATTGTAAATAATGCAAAAAAGAATGCAGATGGTGCTGATATACCTTTAAATGAATCTGAAAGTTATACTGTTATTATACGCGAGCATGAGACTAAACATCATGGCCATACACATTCTCATGGTAAGATATATTTAGTTGAAGTAAATTTTAATATCTTTATACTGTATTTATATTTTGATGTACATGTCTTAATTTTGTAATAGATCAATATGTGTATTATTTAAGGTCATGTACATTCTGCACCAGAGTCAATGTCAAGTGTTGCTTGGATGGTAGTAATGGGAGATGGCCTACATAATTTTACTGATGGCATGGCCATAGGTGCAGCTTTTGCAGCAAACATAGCAGGTGGATTTTCTACAGCTATTGCTGTTTTTTGTCATGAATTACCTCACGAATTAGGTAAATTGGAATAAAATATAAACAATAAATTATAAAAAAATATTCTGAACAGTAATAAAAATAATAATATGAATTTTATAAACAGGTGATTTTGCAGTATTGTTAAAAGCAGGTATGAGTGCTAAACAAGCAGTTTTTTATAATCTTTTGTCATCGGTGCTATGCTTATTTGGGATGATAGTTGGTGTGTTATTGGGCAGTACACCAGCAGCAACCAGTTGGATATTTTCTGCTGCTGCTGGTATGTTTATATATATAGCTTTAGTAGATATGGTAAGTACTTAAATAATATTATAATATTTTCTTAAAGATAAATTTTACTCATTATAATAAATACTCATTGTTATAATAGATACCAGAGTTATCTTCGAGTCATTCTGCAGAACGCAGTTCACACTGGCAATGTATGTTACAAGCATTAGGATTATCATTGGGTCTTGGTATCATGCTAATTATTGCACTTTATGAACATGATCTTAAACATATATTTAATGATTAAATTATATATATATTGGAAGTATTTTTGAAAAATGGTAAGTTGTCAATATTTTTTACGCTTAATGAAAAAATTTATATTTTTTCATCTTTACAGCACATTTACCAATGAAGTTTGTTATTTATAATAAAGGAGTCTCTTATATTGATAACTATAAAAGTATAGATAAAATAATACAGAAGGTATGAAGATATCAAGATAAATACTGCAGCACTAAGAGAATAACTGAATATCTAGAAAACTTAATTAATTTAAACACAACGACAATATTTGAAGTATACTTACAAAATCAAGTATTCAGAGTATACTTCTGGTTATTGAAATACTGTTCTTATAGAGAATGTATGATGAAACCTTATTTTCAGTAATTAGATAAAGAACTTTATAATATATTACCTAGTTCTTTTATCTGTTACTTTGATATTAAATAAAGTGATTGTATATAATTGCTGCTATAAATTACATGATTCATTTGTTTATATGTTGAAAAATATCGCGTGTTTAAATTAATATTAAGTATATAATATTAAATGAAAGTTGCCTTAGAATTAAAACTTGCCATTGTATGAATAGACTGCAAGCATATATAAAAAATATTAATGTTAAAGTAATTATTCATTAAACATTAAATGCTTTTTAGATTTATTTGTGAACACTTTTTATTACAAAATTCACTTTCATTCAATTCACGACTTTTTTTTATATAAGTAATTTGTTATTATCAATGAAAAAATACATTGCTTTGGCGAATATTGTCAAACGTATTAGGCAATATATTTAATCCGTTTCAAATATAAGTAATTTGTAGAAACCTATAGCAGCAATTACATAAAAATATTTAGTTAAGATGGCTTCCATTATTTTGTAAGTGATCTGATACTTAAATCAGAAATTAGTTTAAACATTTATAAAGTAAGATAGATATTTAAAGGTCGCTTATAAATTAAAATAAGTTATGATTTAATTAATGCTTTTTAAATCAATAGATTATTCGATATTATACAAATTTCTATTTTTTAAGAAATTATCTTTTCTACGTATTAATTATACAGAGACAAATAGACACAACTGCAATTGTATTTACTTATGGTATTACAGTAACACTGAATATTTATTATCATGCCTATCTTTGCACTTCAATACAAATGTTCAGGTGTTTCATGTAAGATTTATATACTTAAAGATTCCTAATTTCAAATGTTTGCATTATGTATACTTATCAAATGATATTTAAGAATAGAATTAATTCTACTATGAACATATATCAAATTCAAACAAAATAGAATTCAATTAATCAATTGATTTTTAAATAATATTATCACATATATTCATAATTAAAAAATCGTTTATCTATTCAATTCCAATGTAATCATTTTTCATTTATATGTATTTCAGTATCGAAAAATGATTTTATTTTCACTGTCTGGTGCTCGTATATATCATTATTATCATATTCTTATTTTTATGTATAAGATTATTCTAATAAATAAAAATAAAATTGGCTTTAGCCATAATAGATTATCAATGATACAAACAATTAGGTATGAGAATTGTAGTATAAATAATCGAATTAAATAACGATGAAATAAATAAAATAATATGTTTTAGAAAATTTTCTACTTTGTGAAGGTATCATTCTAGATTACATTTCTTTACTAAATTTTGTGCAGATGTACCAGAAGAAAAAACTGTGTATTACCGTATCAGAAAATGTATAGTGTTATTGTTTATCTATCTTCATACAAAGTAAAAGTTATGATACTGAAGATATAATATTTTGATAGATTCATGTTATATCTGAATTTCATGAAGAACAGAATTTTATATGTACTCACATTAATCATATAGTAAGAATTGAATAATTATCTATCTTTATATAGAAGTAAGAAAAGAGAAGAAAGCAAGCTATGATAATTTATATCTACAGGTGATTAATTATCTGAAATAATAAAAAAAAAACCTGTAGTAATAAATATGAACATTTAAAGATAAACTTAATACATCTTATTGTATACATGATATTTTACTTTAAAAATATACCTTTTTATTACTTTGATAATTTTAAATATCCCATCAATAAAAATAAAAAAAAAAAAAAAACTTTCAAGCACTTTCAATGTTAGAGAAATTGAAAGTTAACATTACTATGCAAATTTTACTTAAATTCGAGAGGATATAAATGTGCCACAATGTTATTTTATAATTATCATTAGTAGATATATAATTAAATATATAACTATCATAAAGTTATACTTAAAATTTCAATGATACACATGTATAAGATATATATTTCTCACTTATGTTTATTACTCATTTATAAACATGTATACCATTGAAAAATATCACACATTATATGTATCTATCAACACTGTAAGGTTTAGCAATTAAATAAATTTAAGCACATATTGTATGCGGTCATAATTGCTGTGATACTACCTTTATTGTATAGTACTATTTGTATATGAAATATGCATGTGTGTAAACTTATGCCTTTGTATTTCTCTTTCAAATATGATTTTATTAATATTATTAGTATCTTTATTTTTAAGAAATAATTTTTTATTAAACACTTAATTAACGGTATATTTAAAATATTTATTTACCAAAAATAATTTCTAATAAAATTATTATTTTGATAAGTAGATAATATTAATAATAAACTAAATATTTAGAGGTATTGATGTATAAGTTTAACACAAAATTATTACAAAAGAATATGCAAGTTTTATAGATCATGTATAATATTTTTCATGGAATTGCCCAAATGTTTTATATACAAACAATGATTAAATAAGTTCTAATGTGGACAAGTTTTCGTGCGAAATTATTAATAACTTGTAACATACGTATCTCTTTTATCAAATATATATATAAATAACATGATTTCGAAATCAGCATATGTGTAATATATGATATACTTACATTTTGCAGATGCTGCACAAAATAAAAAAATTGATCAAATAATACTTTCTATCCTTCATGTCTTCATCATATAATAAAATCAAATTGATTTTATATGAAAGTTAAAATAAATTAGATTTATAATACACATTTGCAATAATTTATTATTATACTTACTAATTATATACACTCGTTAAGATTATTTTTATCAATAGAAATATGTACAAACTTAGCAGAATATAAATTACATCCACTGCTAATAGAACAAATGATTGAAATTGAAACATAAGAGCTTATTCATTTCTATATAAAAAAAATTGTTATGCTGTTAATTATAAAGGTTAAACCCAAATATATGTTTAATATGAATATTATATAATACAATAATGATTCCAAATTAATATAAAAACTCATGTCACATTGAAACTAGTTCATCCTTGTCACTCATTTGGGCTGATAAACTAAATGCTGTATCAGTACTAGCTTCACTGTTCAAACTTTCATTGAATGTTGGTTTCATGTGACTAGTGTCATTCATTTCTCTCATTAATCCAGCCATATCATCATCTGGATCTATTTCTTGAGTTTCACCAACTACATCAATTTCCATGGATTGATTATCAATCATTGATAGTTCTTGTGTAGTGGATTTTTCTTCTTCAAACTATAAAGAAAAATATTCTTTAGAAAAGAAGTATAAATTATAATAAGTACATTGCTAAAGAATGTCAATATTAATTTATAATATAAGCTTACTTTCATTGGTTCTAATTTACATTGTTGTGGTAAATTCATATGGAATATACAATTGGAATCAAATATAACTGGTATAGGCTCATGACATTCAATGTCAGCATGTACTGCACCACAAGCTTTAAATAAAACTTGGTGCTGATCCTGGAAAATAAAAGTAAATATTTCTTTCGTCATAATTTTATTATTATAATTATGATTTATTAACTAAAAGAATAAAATAATACCTTAAGAATATGTTTACGACAATGTTTAGCAGAAGGAAGTGTTCTTTCACCACATTTTACACCACCTTCTGTAAATATACATTTGGATATATTTGGTGGCTTTTGCATTGGTCCCTCTGATACCTAAAATATTTGGTATCATATATATTATAGTAGAAAACATTGACATTATTGCTTTATTAGAAATATTTTATTTACCTGTGCTCGGCGTTCTAAAGATTTCCTATACAGTACAGCTTCTGTGCCACTACGTCTATGATATCGATTTAATGCTTTTAGTTTCTCATATATTTTTTTCTCCCTTGCTGTTTCTTTAGGTTGATCGTGTATACTACCTATATATATAATTAATATTTCATTTAATTTCTCATCATTGTATATTTGTAATAGGAATGTAAAACTTTAGGAAAATTTCCATTGCCATTTACTTACATACAGTTTCTTTTTCTTTTTTCAAACCATGTAAATATTTGCGTCTTCTCTCTCTTAATGTATATTGTAATCTTCTAAATTGATCTATGTAAAGAGACTGAAGGCGGATTAATTTTTCTCTTGCAATATAAATTACTTCCTCTGCAGTAAATATTCCAGCATGCCTTAAAAAATTAATACTAATGATTCAATAGGTAGATAGTATCTTATTCTTTGCACAAAGCAACTACTAGGAAATGATAAAAGTAAAAAGAACAGTAAACAGCTATAGTTTTTTAAAAATTGTATAAAAAATAAATTAAGATGTTTAATATTTTATACATACATATGTGTACACACACACACACGCACACACACAACATATATATATGCATATACATATACATAATATATATATATATGCATATACATATCATATACATATATTGATAGGTGATGGCACAAGCTGAAGCATGCTAGCGTGCATAGTATAATATATCTTGTAAAGAGATTGATACTCAAACATACCAACATAAACTTACTTCAATGGATCTTCTTGTGGGCTATGTAAACTTTCATTATCACTGTCATCAAGACAAGCATTTTTTAAAGTATCACTTACTGTAGTAGGTTCGACATCACTATCAGAGGAGCTAGCATAATCTAAAATATCACACCCACTTGCATTCACTCTATAAGCATCAATTTCATCTAAAATAAAAATTCTTTATTTATTATATATTAGATATAATTAAATTTATAGCATACATACAAAAGATTATTTCAATATAAAAGAAAAAATTTCAAGTATATACATACTAAAAGGATCTAATGCTTTAACTTTATTTTCTTCATCTTCAGTATCCTCTGTACTTGAATCAGTTGGCTTTACATAGTGATTCAAATTTAGTAATAATATTTCAGGCGTTTGTGGTAATGAATGACGTGATGTTGATTTAATACGAGCAATCTGTGCTTTTCTAGTATGTTCTGTACAATATCTATAGAAAAAAATTCATTTCAATATTCTTCTAAATTAATGATAACCAGAATACTTAACATTATTATATAAAACAAACTTACGAAGTATCTCTTTTATCAAGTTTAGGTGCTGGGTTCTGACATTTTCTTCCATTTGAATTATATATGAAAGCACATTGTTTAAAAGGAGCATTTGGATCTTCAAGAATATGCCTTAAACAGTATGAATATCCTTCATGGCAGGATTGTAAACATTCAAATGATGCATACAAACATTTACGTGTTTGAGTAGATGGTTTTGAATTAATCGTTGAAAGAGCTGTAGACATTGTAGACTTTGGAATCCGAAACATAACTTGCTCTGAAATTATTTCAATTAAAAAGAAATATAAGTTAGATGAAATCTTAAATTAAGTTTGCATTAAGTCAATAATTTCTCTAGTTAAATTCAAACTCTTTAATTTGAATGGTGAATTGAATTTTAGCGCCATAATGCAATGTAAAGATGGCGTTTACCATACAGCCTCAGCAGAACAAGGTATTAAAAATGTGTATACACAACTATTTCACGATATAATATACTAGATTGTTGATCTTTTAAGCTATACGGACATAACGTAAGACATACTTTTTTAATGATCACTTTAATTAAAAAATGATAGTAAATGGTCTTTGACAAACACGCGCATTCGGAATGAGAATTCATCGCCATTTTGTATAAGACATAGAATGAAATTTCACTGATCTACACACGAATATGGGCAAAATGATGCGAATAAATAAATATTTTTCACAATGATAAAGAAGTAGTAGTGAAACAAAACATCGGAATATTTTCGTTTCGTCTACATGCTTACCGCGATTTGTCACGTTAGACTTTCGCGGTAGAGCAAGTTGACGTCGAAAAATGGTTCGATAATTTTCCAAGTCCAAAAAAATCTCAGTAACACAATAACACTCAATAACACAAACAATAGTGTTATTCAGCCGAGTGAATCACCCTTAAAAGGGACTGGGTATACGTGTTTATTACAATGTTTGTCACAACACAATAGATAATGCCTTTATGACGAGAATTGCATTCGTCTACTTGCTTACTTTTCATATCGAGTTACGTCATTTCCGGAAATTTAAACTACTAAATACACGATGAAAACTACGTGATTCGTGTTTATCGTAACTTTACGATGCATCTTAATAATAAAAACATATGAGTAAAAGAGGTTAAAAAATAGAAGAGAAAGTAATGGAATAAAATAAATATAATAAAGAAAGGAAAGAAGAAAAAGATTAAGGGAGAAAAAAACGAAGAGAACGAAGGTATGCTGTGAAGTTGGCTGCTGCAATATTCCTTGATCGAATAGCTGGGTGTTGACACATCCAGGTGGTTAGGTAATCCACGCGGTCGCGAAAGAACGAATTGAGGCGAATTTGTAAGTCTATCGTTCCTTCTGCGATAATAATTAATAATAAAAATAGAAACATCCCTTTAATATATGACAATATCACGAAATACGTTGCCGTGCTAATATATCCGTAAACGGTGAAATCCAAAGTATGTATTTGGAAAGAAGGCATGCTGTAAGGTTATCTTTATCCTCTTTTTGACTGCATATTTCTCTGAACATCATCAGAAAAAAAATGTGCGATTAAACTTACAGTGAATTTACACAGGAGTGGACTTTCGAACAAGCGAACAATCGACGCTTGAAGTGATAATTCCTTATAAACAACTTGAAATTCAAGAAATACGTAAATATAGAAATGCTTTAAGAAAATATTTTCAACGGTATTAAATTTAATAACGGTAATAAATTTAACAATAAACAGTGAAGATTAAAGAAAATAATAAAAGAGTAATATAAAAAAGGAAAATTTCCTTCCGACATCTAATGAAGGTCTCGTATACCTGAGTATACCTTTTCAAGGGTTTCAAGCAATTGTAATAAATAGATAATCCGCTCATGGGACGTGACCCACACGTGTTTGCAAAAATGTGAAAGTAGGGACGGAGGGCATAAACAAAATTTGTACCTGTGGAAATTTCCCAATTATTATAAAGGTTCAGATGTTTTTCTTTTATATTTCGAGTAGTGGGATTGATGTCTCTCGAGTAGTGGGTCAAACCAGTTATTTACACGGAAAGGTAGTCAGTTTTTCGTTAACGTTCGGTAAGTGAAGTTCTCATTTTTATACGAGGCATCTCGAAAAGAACGAAGTATAATTTCAATCGAAATAAGAATATTGATCAAACTTCGTCAATTCGTGATTCGATTTTGATAGAAATTCGCAAAGAAATACGACGGAACAGGATATCGTTCGATAAGAATAAAATTTAAACGGTATGATTGTAACAATGATAAAATTTTCTTGCATTTTCGAGAGGAGAGGAAGAGGTTCAAATAGTTGTTTATGCGTATAATTAACGTTCCTGTAGTAATGGGTCAAAAAATTATTTAGAAAGTCTGACCTGCTGCTTTACACCGAAAAATATTGAATTTTTCGTTAACGTTCGGTACGCGAAATTCTCATTTTCACACGAGGCACATCGAAGAGACCGAAGTGCGATTTCGATCGAAATAAGAATATCGATGATGGAACGTCGTCAATTCGTGTTTCAATTTTGATAGAAAATTGCAAGGGAACACAACAGAACGGGATATTGTTCGATGAGAATAAAGTTTGGACGGTATGATCGTAATAGTGATAAAACTTCGCGCGTTTTCGATAGGAGAGGAAGAAAAATATTTGTGCGTTTGTTTGCTCTGACGCATAAGGTGGAAATGAAAGTGGTGGTGGTAGTGATAGTAGTGGCGGCGGTGGTGGTAATGACGACGGTAGTAGCATCAGCATTCGAATTTCACATATCGACGCCTATGCGTCAGTCCGTTCTCCCAATTCGTGCGTGACGCGAAGTTGTCGGCGTATCGCTCGCAGAACTTTCGATATATCAACGTTACGGCGAGACGCGAACGTCGACGCCGTTGGCTCATCTGCCGCGCGAGTGAGCGAACGCCGTGAAGTGTGCATCGCTTTAGTGCCCGAGTTGTGTGTACATATAAATGGCGGCTGACGAAAAATGGTACTTTACAAAAGAACAGCTTATAAACACGCCGAGCAGAAGATGCGGCATCGACGCGGATAAAGAACTAAGTTACAGGCAGCAGGCGGCGAATTTCATCCAGGACATGGGACAGCGACTCGTGGTGTATCCTTTCTATCAAATATGAGTGCGTGCTTTTTCGTTCCCCCCGTACCGCGTCCCCCTCGTCTTTATGCGTATGGTTTTGTCCTATCGGTTTACTTGCATCTCTTGCCTTTTTTTCGATTTTTTCTCAGCCTACGAATTTTCTCTTATCATTTTTAGTAATCATTAAAGTTCATGTTAATTCCTTATCGCGAGGCGTTAATATTACGTCGGTCTACTCAATGTATAATGAATGCGACGGAACTGTTTCTTTTCCCCTCTCGAGAATTCCACGAAGTCGCGAAATGCGACGTGTTATAAACATGTGTGACGTGCGAGAGCGCGGAGGTCACGCGTCGTCGTCTACGTTTCCCCATATTGAAGTTTCCTGCGTCACACACCTCTCACGAGACGTTTATTTTGTTTTTTCTCCTCATTATGTCGGAATATCAATCTATGCACGATCGTGGTTACCACGCGAATTATATCATCGAGTTTGCCCGATGATTGTGTGAAATTTAAAATAAGGGCATAAAACAGGGTCACATTGAAATTTACATTGTTTGCCTGGACCAAGTTTGACAGTAGTACCAACCAAAGACAAGTTTTCTGCTGTTTTATCCTTATGCAAGTATGGGTTTCTTATTTTCTATCCTACCACAGTTGCAGTTTTGCTTGCCTTTGAGATACGAGAAGGATCGGCAAGATATATCGCTTCCTTTGCCATCTAGTCGAGTAAACTTTTTAATATATGTAGGTTTGACAATCAAATAGTTTCTTTAATTCTTTTTATTATGATCGTAAAGCTTAATGCTAATGATTTAATGTTTCTTCGATATCAATATCAATTGCTACTCATTCAATTTTGTATTACTGTTTATCTTCCGCATCAATGGAATTTATATGTTTAAATAGGAATTTCTTTAAGGTACATCGCATGTGTTTGTACAATTTATTGAAAAAAATGTAGGAAATTTTAATGCTCTAAAGAAATTAAACTATGCGTCTAGATGAATGATGAAAATGAGATTACTTTTTTATATTTAAACCACATAATCTATTAGGTTTCATTTAATAATAGATACAAATGATAAAGATATAAATATTTTGATTTTTAAAGTAGAATTGAAAGCAGTACTCTGGATACTTCTCTAATTATATAAAATGTCACGTGTAAAAAATTATCTTTTTTATATCAAAATTTTTTTATAGGATTGTTGTAGATCTGAAATATTTTGTGTTAAGTTTTTGTTTAGATTGATACAATGGATTAAACATTGTGTTATCTTTTACAACAATCTTCTGTTTATATATTGATGTTAAGCATTATTTTCTATAAAAAAAAAATTTACATTCCGTATCGTCCAACTTGTTATATATATTGTTTGACCCTTAAGTAATGTATTATATTAATATTTGATGTATACGAAACAGTATCAAATTAAATATCTAAACTATGGTTTTTTATTTACATTTCTATTATTTTCTAATCTTTATAAAATATGATGGTAAATGCCTTTATATATATTTTTGTTAAAAATGTTTATGTATTACTGCTTATGTCTTATAAATCTCTTTATCGATGAAATCAAATATGTACATAATAAAAAATTTAAGAAGTTCTAAGCATCCAGAATATTGATTACCTTATATTTTTAAATTTCTTCAAGAGTACCTTATAATTTTTTAGATTTGTATAGATTAGATAAAAACATATTATCACTAACTGCTAAAATAACTTGAAATATTTAAAATGTAATATATAAATTAAATAAATTATTTTTAATATAAACAATTATTCTATCTTTTATTGCTATGATTTAATATAATGCAATAATTTATATATAAAATTAGTTTCATAATTTTTGGTTAAATCATCCTTTTAAATATATAAAAAGTAAATTTCAATGACATTTATTTTTTAGATGTTATTATATTAAATTAATTAAAAGCCTTATATGATTTTGTATTTCTAATATATTAATCTTATATAAATTTGATAAAGTTATCAATATCTTCTTTAGGTCAATAATGGTATATAAAATTAAAGATTTTCTCATTTTCATTGATTTTTCTAGAAGCATAGTAATTTGATATGATTTTTCACGCAATTTGTTCTATATTTATTACTTTTATATTAAACTTACATGTACTTATATATTATTACCTATATATTATTATCTGTATACTTATACTTTCATGTACTTAGATGTTATTGGTTGGTACTACACATATGGTCCTTGATATTGTAATATTTCTCTGTTGTAAGCTTTTGATTGAGATTAATAAAAATTGATGAGTTTATAACTCATAGTAACCATAATCTATAATCAAAAGTTTAATGTATCTAGGAATTACCACCACAAAAGAATTTTCCTTAACTATTGATGTATAGTACACAATTATGCATCAACACAGCAATAGTCTACATGCACAGGTTCTATGTGTTCCATTCGTTGTCACACTTTCACCGGAATTCAATTGCTGCAGCAGCCCTTTTTTTAGCAGCGAAAGTAGAAGAACAACCACGCAAACTTGAACATGTTATCAAAATGGCACATATGTGTTTGCACAGAGATCAGCCGCCACCTGACATCAGGTCTGAGGTAGGTATTAAAATTTTTTACCTAAATAAATAGTAATATGTTCATTTCATTGACGCTCTCTTTGTATTTTTTAAATATTTTTCTAATAACAAGTATGATTTTATTGCAGCAATACCTTGAACAAGCTCAAGACTTGGTATTTAATGAAAATGTCCTACTACAGACATTGGGGTTTGATGTTGCCATTGATCATCCCCACACACACGTTGTCAGGTGTTGTCAACTGGTTAAAGGTAAGTGTATGTTTATATTTTATAAGTGAATCATATTTTAAGTTGATTTATATTTGAATTAATAAATGGTTGTTATTATTTTTTAGCGAGCAAGGACTTAGCCCAGACGTCATACTTCATGGCATCTAACAGGTGGATACACATTATTTTGTAGTATCTTTTACTGTTAGAGATGATATAGATGTTGACAAGAAACATACTTTCATATTAAAATTGTCAGGCAATAGCTACTGACGCAATCATTCTGGCCTATAAATATTTTCTTTGAATGTAAATATATCTGGAAGCATAATATACTATTAATCTTTGAAAATGATTTTTAGTATCAGGTAACTTTAGGAAAAAAAGTAAGAAAACATTCTATAATCAACTAAAATTATTTAATATTACATTTATTGAAAATATAATTCAATAAAGGTATAAAAGTATAATTATGAAATAAAAGATGATAGTTTATTTTTATATAATTAATTTTTTTCTATGTAATATCTATATAATTTTTAACAAATTAATTCATTTTGACTGTGTATATTTTATTTCATTTGATTTCAAAATTATTTGAAAAATACAGATTAGTTAGTATCTTTAGGTGGGAATGTTGCGTTACAGTCGTGATAATGTCTGACTTTAAAGAAAATCTATGCCAAAACAAAATGAGGTTCATATCATAAACTAAGTTCACGATGTGGATTTTTATGTAAAGGTAAATTAAATATTCTTAATGTCAAGTGCTATTTTTTTAACATTTTGTCATCCGCTGTCACATAAAAGTGACTTCACTCAGCCAGATGTTGTCAGCTGGCATAAGGTAGATGTAACTTCACATTATCAATTTTAGACGGTATTATAAAAATAATTTGATCGTAGATTTGATGTTCGTCTATTTTGAGATTATATGATAAAATTTAAGTGATAGATTCAATGGTTTTTTTTCAATAAGTATATTATAATTATACTATAAATGACTACGAAAAGCGATTGTGACTACGTAAAAATTTTTGAACGAAATGTGCGGGCATAAAAGTATTAAATTATAACATATAAAATTTTTCTTTTTATACATGCAAATGCATTTGTAAAAAATAGTGCATGAAAATCGTGAGCAAAGTGTATATATGACTACATAATAATATTTAGTAATTTGATATAACAAAAAATCAAATATGTCATAACTATAATTACACATAACAAATAACTTAACATTTGTGGAGATTCGAGATTTGCAATAGATATATTTTTTTGTATTAATATATATAACAGATATATGATGAAATCTAAAGATTAAAAGATAATAATAAATATTTTCATTCATTAGATTATTATAATTTTATAACAAATGTACAATATTGTACCATGTTATATATCAATTTAATTTATATGACATATTTATTTTATAGTGTGCATACATATGTATACATGTTATATCATGGCATAATTTATTCTGACAGAGTGGAGTGTAAAGTAGAAGAATAGGAACATAGATTACAATATGTACTGTGTCGATTATTTTTCTCCTTTCTTTTTTAATATAATATTTTGTGACACCAGAAAAGGTAGATTGTCACTAAAAATTTCTTGTTCTAATTATAAATAACTTTCAACTAAGATGTATAGTTTTTAACACAGTTAATATTGTTCTAAGTTTTTATTTTTTTAATATAAAAATAAAATATGTTCTTGTTTATAATATCTTATTAGAAAATTATTTCTTAGAAAAATAACATTACTGAAATAATTTGCAATATTATTTTTTTTCAGCTTACACTTAACAACGATGTGTCTACAATACAAACCCACAGTAGTTGCCTGTTTCTGCATCCATTTAGCATGTAAATGGTCCAATTGGGAGGTAATAATGTACTACAAATTCCTATATTGTTTTATTTTTATCATCTATTTTTGGTCATTTATGATGATAAGTATACTTCGTACAAAATAACTACATATTTTCATATAATGAGTAAAAAATGTGAAATACTATATTGTTATCTTTTATTACAGATACCTCAGAGTAATGAAGGAAAACATTGGTTTTGGTACGTTGATAGGACAGTAACATCAGAACTACTACAACAACTTACAGCAGAATTTTTACATATATTCGACAAATGTCCGTCGAGATTAAAAAGGAAAATAATGAGCATTTCTGCTAATCAAAGCCCGAGTATCAATCACCCAAGTTTGCCAAATTCGCCATTTGTGAGTATTTCTATACGATAATCTAATATTGTAAATAAAAGAAATTGTTTTCTGAAATCGTATGCTATTATAAAAAATTTGTTTCTTCCAACTGAGCGTATTCCAATAAAATATTTGATGTTTTTACAGGATGCTGAACCACGAAAAGTTCAATCTCCAGCATCGGCGGCAGACGGAGGGCCAACATTTCATTCTAATCGGCCGCATCATACAGAAAAACAGGAAGAAAAGAAACAACTTCCTCCGACAAATACAAGACCACCTGCTGATTATCGTGAATATCGAGAGAAAAAGGAACGTGAACGTTTAGAGAGAGAAAAAGCAACAACTCCAGTTACAAGTGTTCAAAGTCATGCAGTTGACATTAATAAGCATCATTCGCATCATCATAAACCTGTGTCCGGAACAAATATACCTAATAAGCATTCCGTGCCACCGGGGCAAAAAACTACATTACATCATAATCATCATCATAGACAAGAGATGAAAGTTAGTCAACCAGTACCACAAAGGCATTCTACAGGCAACCAGCCGCGAGAACCCAATCGTGATCCTAGTAGACAAAGGATACAAAGGGAATACAATTCTAGTAGTAGTTCAACTAGTAGTACCGTGCATTCTCATGGTCATACGATACATCAAACAAAGGATGTAAACGTAGACAACACTTTACCAGATATTACATCACACAGATCTGATGTTGCTACATTGCCAGACAATCTCAGCAATAACAACCATAATTTACAAAGGTTAAGCACAATGGATGGAAAACATCAAACTCACGACAAAAGGGTCTATGATCCAAGGCATAAAGCTGTAGATCACAGGAAAGATGGAGAACAAAAAACATATAACAAATATCCTGATTCGTCGAGAGATAGACAGCGGAAATCTGATACTTTGGAACAGAGATGTGAAGAAGTACGTAAACTTATAGAAAAACCTTTACCATTTCCAAAACCAGCATTGGATGTACAACATGCTGCCAATATACAGAAACAATCCTATCATGGTAAATATAGTCAACCGGATAAACCACAAGGAAGCACCAGTGCGTTTATAAGTGATATGAAACCGATCTCTATATCTCAAAACGCATTCTCTCAAGAAAAATCTCCGACGACCATCGCGTCTTCTCTGCCACAAATCTCACAAAAAAGCATATCTTCTAAGCCCACGATAAATCAGCATTCTGCTTATGGTGTTCCACAAACGTTAAAAGATTCGATTAAGAATGGAAATTCTCAATCCTCGTGTTTGACGTCTTTAAATAATATAGACGATCCAAAAGCTGAAAAACGTCCGCGACACGACGAATTGATCGAACAACAACAAAACTTATTACAAACGCCAACGACCAAGCACAAATCATTGTTTAGTCCGGAAAAAGTGCAAACCAGTCGGGAGTCTCACTCTCAGAGGCCTAAATCGAAACAAAAAACGCCACCTTCGGCTGTTAAAGTTCCTAAAGAACGTGCACCAGAGACACTAACTGGTCTTAATTTGGTGTCACCATTCGCGAGTCCGCCAGGTTTACAACAAACTGATTCGATGTCAATGAAACGTTCAGCTAGCGATGCATCGACGATATCTCATAAAAGGCATCGGACTACAAGTTCTAGTGAAAACGAGCCCCAGTTGAAAATGAAGATGGAAGATACGTCAAGTTTAGAGGCCATGAAGATGCTTGGTAGAGTACCAGAGCTTATCCAACCAATTAGAGATAATCCTTCGTCAAATGGTAGAAGTACTTCGGTGGCTAGCGATTTACAACCTCCAGAATTAATCAAACCGTTTGAACCGGAACCTGTGATTTCTCGTTTTGGTAGTATGGTTACAAATGGGTTGGACACAGGCGTCGAGGCTCAACAACAACCAGTGCAAATGGAATATTTGTCACCAATGAAATCGGCTCAAAGTATAAGTGCTCTATTGCAGGAACCTTTAGCTCCGTTGCCATCTTTATTGCAAGGAATGCAGCAATTTAGTAGTCAAATAACATCACAACAAGCGCATCAGGAGCAAGTTGTTCAGCAAGAGCAACAACAGCAGTCGCAACAGTTGCCGCAGCAGCAGCAAGCACAGATGCAATTACAAGTACAGTCACAGACACTACAACATCAACATCAACACTCGCATCAACACCAACAACCTATAACTTCTCATTCATTGTTACTTCCTGATAGCCAATTAGCAGTACAAACACAGTGCATGACACTGCCTTCATCAATGAATGAAACGTCTGTAGTTTCAACGGTCGATATTAGTGTTCTATCTGCTCCGGTACAAAATAATACAGATGGAATAGTTCAGACCGTACCAACAACAGTACAGCCAACAGTGCCGATAGTGGTCGAAGAGAAGAGAACGGAGCATCATAAGAGTGAAAAGAAAAAGAAAAAAGAAAAACACAAACATAAAGATAAGGAGAAAAATAAAGAAAAACACAAACACAAACACAAAGATAAGGACAAGGAGAGGCATCGTGAAAAAGACAAGGAGAAAAATGAAGAGACGTTACCGGCTGCACCGATCAAGATAACAATACCTAAAGAGAAATTAAATCTCAGTGGTGAAACGACTGTTACCAGTGGCGGTACTGTCGTCATACCTGAGAAAAATAAATCACCTCAAAGTACCGGTTTGAAGTTGAAAATTTTAAAAGATCGATTGAAGAGTGCGGAAAATGTACCGAGTACGCAGGCTCAACCGGTGCCACAGGCACCGTTAAAAATGAAAATACGAACGGACGCGATCTGGAGAAGTTCAACAGGTAGCGTACCGGTAACAACGACAAGCGCTTCGACGATCGCTAGTGTACCGGACTATTCGGGTGATGGTCGAAAAAGAGAAAGAATCGATGTCAACGAGAGTACGTCGAACGTGGTTCCGCCGACGAAAAAGCAACAGCAACAACAACAACAGCAACACCATCATCACTATCATCACCATCAGCAGCAGCAGCAGCAGCAGCAGCAGCAGCAGCAGCAGCAACAACAACAACAACAACAACAGCAACACCAACAACAACAACAACATCAGTCACAGCAGATCTCATCGATGGCCGCCGGTGGTTACAGTCAACATCGTCCTGGGGAAAGGCAGAACGGCAGGCACTATAGTTCAGGCAGCAATAACAAGGTACGTGGAGGCGGCAGAGGCGGCCGCCAGTATATCAAGCGCGGGCTACCACCATCAGGATCGGCTGGCAATTTCAATATAGCCGGTCAACGTGACGGCTATTATCAGCAGGATACCTATAGTAATATCAATGTCCATCATTCCTCTAATCATCCTTCGTCATCTAATAGAACTGATACAGCCTACAACAGGGCTGCTCACGTCGCCCAGGCTGATTCATATTTTGCTAACTTCACCAATTTTCCACCGCCCTCGATATACAATCCTGCCGCCGCCGCCGCCGCCGCTGCCGCCGCTGCTTCCGGATACATGTATGACCCTGCTATGAGTTATTATCAACAATATCAGCAGCAGTACTCCATGTATCCGGCGGGCAATGTCATAATGACACCGGATGGCGCCATCGATACGTCCGTTCCACCACCCTCATTACCTCCCAATGTACGTCGAAGTCCCGTTATGATTGTACGACCGACTCATCAGTCGGGCGTGTCTACTCAGCAAGAAACTGACAAACCGCCTCCGTTGCCTACCGGACCACCCCCGAGTTCTTCTCCACCCCCACCCCCACCCCCAGAGTAGTTGCGACTGCACTCAATTTTTTTTTGTAGTAGATTTAATACGTAGCTCACGAAGTAGTGCTTAATTTATGAAAAAAAGAACTATCTCTCCGATCCGTTATCCGTGCTTGTCAGCAAACTTTTTAATCAAAGGTTCGGAGAATCTTTTGTATATATCTCTTTTATAATTCGTACAGTGTATGTATATTATTCATTATCAAGACTAAGAGAATACCTATTAGCCAATTTTTTTTTTATTTCATGTCGATAAATATCTAATATTATTTTTACATCACATTAGGTTAGGGTATACTATGACACAGAATGTTTATTAAGTTTAATTGATTATTTTTAGATTATAAATCTATAAGTATGTAGAGAGTGAATACGATTCTTGTTTCGACATAGCACGGATAGGAGAAGAGTGGTTGATTATTTTGTAGAAGTAAACTCTCTGTCATTTTTTACGGAAGGAGTGAATTTTCTACTTGCCTCTGTTATCCCTTGACTCCTAAAGTTTGTGAATGGTAGATGTAGCAGCATGGCATCGTACGATATCTTTTACCTTTGTTATATATTACCACATCTATCTTTCCACCTTTGTACCTGTAGCATATCTTTTTAGAGTACTTTGCAAGCATATGACTTCATTAAAGTATATACGAAATGATTATTATTCAACCTGAAGATAATCATTCAGAAGACGATGACAACAATAGGAAGACAACGACAAATGTGTGTGAAAAGGTATTTTAATTTTGTTGAAAGATTTAAAGAAATCTAGCGAATATGAATATTAATTTACTACGAATTTATGAACATATAAAGACTATGACCTTTTAAAGGTTTTTTCATTGCAAAGACAATGTTCCTTGAGAGAAAAAAATTCTCGGCTAGGCTTTTAAATTTTTTCCAAAATATTTTACAGCAAAAAATTTATTTCTCTATGTCGACAGACTATTTGTTAGTCCTAAAAATAGTAAACTAATTGAAGTGATACAAATATTTGCTTTTATTTGTAACTTAACTTCAAATTGTCGGATTGATGTTGTTAGTTTAGATTTTCTTTTTCTTTTTTCTCCTTTATTGTTGTTATTATTATTATTATTATTATTATTATTATTATTATTATTATTATTATTATTTTCTTTTCTTTTTTTTTTTTAAGAAAGGAGTAGCAAAAGTTGTAAAATTTAAAACATACCAAACACTGCCAGATACCAGAGAGGAAAGTTATATTACACGTTTCTTTTATTTTGTGCTTAATTCTTTTTCTTTTTTTGAAGTTTGGTGAAGTTGATAAGGGATTAATATATATTAAAATAATGAAAACAAGGAATAATTAAGCTTTCCTTAATTTCTTATTGATATTTATATTTTTGAGGAAATATTGCAAGATATCGATGAAAGTAATTCAAAAAGAGCTTACGAGCTTATTGTTGCGAGGATACTTGACTTAAACATAATATTAACTTTGCTTATTGAACACTTTCCTTTGCTGGCAAAGGATCATGAAGCAAGATGTTCTTAGAACAAGGATGTTCTAAGAAATACATTATCGTGTAATAACTAGTACTTTCAATGTAAAAAAACGAATTAGATAATTTTTCTATCAATTGTTTATAAAAAATTATATAAACGGTATGTGTGATGAAAACTACCAAGAGTAAATTAGTAAATAATTAAGTAATCGTTCGAAAGCTTCAATATTCTAAACAAGTTACAATTTTTTATCTGATTTAACAATTTATTCAAGTTTTTTATATGCCTATTCAATGGCAAATTATACAGATACAGAAGATTTATTCATCGTATTAATTTATATTTATTATTTCAGTTATTCTTAGTGAAAAGATATATTTGAGTTACTCTTTATTGAAAGTTAAAAACAAATCATTTGCAATTAATTTGTAAAGAAGATAATAACCAATAATTTAAGAAATTATTTGTAAAGTTATATAATTCTTTTTTTTCCCCTTCCCATTGTATCATATAAAAGCATTTCTAAGAACATTTTTATTGTAATAGGAAAGAGGAAAATGCGTATAAACAAACATCACAATTAGTACAATGAGATTATTAATATGTAATATCACCTGAGAAACGCGCGCGTGCGTGTGTGTCTATATATATATATACACACATACATATACACGCATACAAGCATATAGATGCCTTAGATCGTAAAGATTCTAGAAAAGTCAGTAGTATAATGACATGATAATTTTTTTTCGTACTTAGTTATTTTCTAATGCAGCTTTTTTTTCTCATTTTTTATTTCCATTAGATTCTTCCTTTTACCATTACCATCTGCTGCACCAATTATAATGATTTAATACGTGTGTACTATTGTAAATTTAATACTTGGACTGATTATCGTCTTTTTCGTAAGAAGATACGATTTATATATTTAAGTGTTTTAAACAATTTTAAGAAGTAAGAGTTAGGCAGTCAGAACAGGATAGTGGGTGTATTAGAAATTTATCCCTATATTATCTACTTGTTTTGTTTAATAGAAAGAAGTTTCTATAATTGCAATTAAGTCTTTATTATCAGAGTGTTTAATTGCTCGGCTAAGTACACTTTATATTTGTCTAAATATATTTAATCATACGGGAAAGGAAAGTTTATGCGATATATATATATATATATATATATATATATATATATATATAGACTAAGTGTTGGAAAAATTTTTGACTAAAATTATTAAGATAAAAATTTACGCGCGAAATTAATTTGCCAATTAATGAAATATGAAATTAATAAATATAGTAATAGGATTGTGTATAAATTTCATATTGTATATTTTATTCGTACAATGGTTTTTTGATTTGTAATTATTGATCAATCGTAGCAATGTAGCAACCGTATTAATTTTATTTATTTTCTCAATTCATTTAAGATGAAAAGAGTTTGTCATATTATTTTGATTACTCGCGTTCTAAGCTGTACATGCAATGGAACACAAAGAGTACTGATAGAACAAATATTAACTCAGGAATGTATAGAGAAAGAAAGAGAGAGAGAGAAAGAGAGAATGAAAGTCAGAGTGCATAAGTAAAAAAAGGGGGTGGGAATGAAAGAGATAGAGAGAATGAGAGAGAGAGAATGGGAATGAATCGAATAATATGCTTAATATATGAATTATATATATATATATATATATATATATATATATATATATATATATAGTAATATATATTATGCATTTATATTATTGACTGAAAATGCGTTTATACTATACAGAATAATGTGCCTATATGCACATTTACAGATCATTTGGATTATAATAATATTGTGACACGATTATCATTAATGTAAAAAAAGAAAGAAAACAATTTCTTGCTGTGACATAACTGTAATTATTATAGCGATATAAATTGCTTTCGCGCTATTATGCTAGTAGAAGTATACGCGTTTTATTTGTGAAATCATTATGATCATAGTGATTATTTCTTTTTTTCCATGCAAATTACCATTAAAAAAAGAATGCTTTGCAAGTTTTCAAAAGAAAAAGAAAGACAAAAAAAAATAATAAAAGTATAAAATAAATTGGGTTTTGCATGGAGCGAGAAACTATTTTTGATGGGCACATGTACTTGTAAATAGACGTTTTTATTTTTCTCTTATCGTTTCTGTGTATAAGTTTTACATGCGCAAAATAATCTGGAAGTTGAAAAAGGCTAAATCTTTTTGGAAAGAATAGAATAATAGTATACATCTCGAAATAGTGTAGATAGTAGAATATCTAAAATATCATTCAAAAGACGAAAGAATATTATTTTCCCTTTGATTACACAATTCATTACATTATAATATTTCTTATGTATATAAGTTACATAACAATGTTTGTAGTCATGAAAGAGAAATATCTACGGATCGTTCTATTCTTTCTTAATTGATTAAAGCTTATTATAACATGAGCGTTAATTCTTGTTTAATTCGAATGTGTGTTCATAGTATATACAGCTGAAAGGTATCGTAAAATCTTATATAAAAGGAAGATATGAAGAGATATATATAGAAGAATAAAAATTATGCGTTATTTAAAAATTGTGCACTCGTGGCAGGTACTACGTTACGGTACGGGAAGACAAAATAATTGCTAAGGTAATTCTATGTAGCTTTTGTATTCTTTGACTATATGGAGTATAAGAAAACGAAAGAGTGAGCGAGAGAGAGAGAGAGAGAGAGAGAGAGAGAGAGAGAAAGGGATATAACCCATAAATAAATAAATAAATAATAAAGAAATTGATAAAATAGGTTAAACAAAAAAAAATACAAACAATATAGGCGCGCGTATTCATTCACGCGTGTGAGCGATGCTTGACATGAATGATATAAATAAAATAAAAAAAAAGTAAAAAAATAGCAAAAATGTAAATGTTAAGGAGATTGATGGGAGAGAATTTTAGTAAAAAAAATGTATAAATGCGGAAGTACACAAAAAAAAAACAAACAAACAAACAAGTGCGTTAAATATGTACACAATGTATAAATTTTTTTACTTGCCGCGTATGTTATCTGTTTTCTTTTTAAGATCGTGCATCGCGCTTGCAAAATCATTTATAGGAATTGATTGCGTTGAAAATAATTGTTAACGTTACCACAATTATACAAATGAACAATTTCAGTACTTAGATATAATCGAAATTAATAATAATAATAACAATAACAATAATAATAATAATAATAATAATAATAATAAAAGAAAAAAAAACAAAAACCAAATAAAAGAAAATATATAATGCGGCCTATTCCTTTTCAAATATATATTATATTTTATCACACGGAAATGGAATTATTAATTGTTATGGATCTCCTCGATAGGATTGACCCATTAGACGACGCGCAGCAGGAATCGTATGCGTCATGTCTTTGACCAAGAATAATAATAAAAAACACAAATATATATATATATATATATATATATATATATATATATAAAACAACGGAAATAAACGTTCTGTGAAAACGAAACGTACCTTAGTAATTATTTTGTCTCTTTCTTCACATAATACCATAATAATATCGCACATCGTATCGCCGCATTTCTTTATGTACTAACATATCACTGCTTTAGTTTATGATATAGGAACGTCATATGAAATGTAGAACTCTCATTATATGTCATATACACGCATATATACTATATACATACTTAAACAGAAACACACACTAATATATATATATATATATATATATATATATATATATATATATACGAGAAGAATACGTGTTTCACGAGGATTAAGTTATTAGGCTATCCTGTCGTCGTCTCATTTGATGCTTGTTTGGTGAAGGTTAAACTACAGAAATATTTTTTGAACATTTATTTCTTTGTGTTTTCCTTTCGTTATATGTATGTATATATGTATGTATATATACATATATTTGTATAATTATGCACGTGCATGTTCTATAAGTGTATGCGCCTATATCGTATTATTGTGCACAGCATGACGCATAATAGTTTTCCTCCGTATGCCCTCCCTTCTATTTAATCCTATTCTTTATAGTAAGCGCCGTTGTATTTAGTCTCCTCTTTATCTCTCCTTCTTCCTCCCCTTTCTCTCTCTCTCACTCTTTCTCTCTTTCTTCCCTCTCCTCCCTCTCTCTCCCTCTCTTTCTCCTCCCTCTCTCCCGATACTCCCACTGTTTCTTTAGGTAAATCAAAGCACATTTCTATGCTATATATTTGATGACTTCTTTCTGAAGATTGCTTCTTCATCATCCGTTCACTTCATCGTAATACAATGCTTTAGCACAATGTGATCTCGTGCAGTTAAATAATAGTTTCAATATTGTAAGAGAAATCTTTCGTATATTCGAAACTTAAAGTACATAAAATGAAACATAGACGAGTTAATAGAACTGTCTTTTTCATTAATCATTTATTTATTTATATATATATTTATTCATTTATTTATTTATTTTTTATTTTTTTCTTCACGTAAATATTGGAATATAATTTTTTAAAAGATACCTGCTCTTCTCTTGTAAAAATATTTGATAAGAATAGCGAGTTATCGATTATCCGATTATAGATCGATAGATCCATATCTCATTGTTCATTATTGATTTTAGGAAAGGCACACGTCCAGTCATCACAAGAGTACCAGCAAAGTGTCACAAAGTCAACAATCCCACGCTACGTAGTATCGAGATATCCGGATAAAACGGCATCAGTAAGCCGACATAATAATTTAGGATATATATATCTATCTATATATATATATATATACATCCATATATATATATGTATATATATACATATATATTCGTCGAAGAAGTGCCCTGATCGATGTGCGTTCACCTTGGAAGTCATTCTATTTGTTATATTTCCACCAATCGAAGAGACAGCTCCCGATGCACTTGAAAGTCTACGATAAAAGATACTTCGAGGCTTCAACGACGACGATGACGCCGACGACGAAAGCGACGACGACGATGACGACGTTATCGAAACAAAACTACGAGAAAAAGAAAATCGATTTCTTGTCAATCGATTTTGAATGTGCGACAAACTCGTATAAAAAGAGAAAAGAAAGTTTTTTTCATTCATATCGTCGTTTCGTGTCCTGTCGGTGTTGGTGGTTTTGTTCTTCTTTCATTTTGCTCTTCTACATGCAACAGTGTTTTTTAATTTTTTTCTTTTTTTTCTTTTTTTAATTATATTTTTAATTATCTTTCTCACATTTTCATCCCAAACGAAAGAAAACAAAGATATATGACGCTTACACAAACGAAAAGGACGTGTAGAGACTAGTAAACTCTTACGTTAGCCAAAGTTTAACGTAAATCGAATTTTGATTCGTAAGAGGGATGCTTCTTTCGAAATATTAAATAGAAACATTTTGAGGGAAATAAGGAGAAAAAAGAAAAAGATATTCTCACTCAGGTCGATTTAGATCGCGATAGGTAAATAAGAGAAAGCGGCTTTACTTCGTTCCAGTCCGCAGACCTTTTTTTTTGCGAACGGATTCTCTATCTCTATCTCTCTGTCTCTCTCCTTCCCTACCTCCCTCCCTCCTTCTATCTAACTATCTATCTATCTATTTCTCTCTCTCTCTCTCTCTCTCTCTCTCTCTCTCTCTCTCTCTCTTTCTCTCTCTCTCTCTTTCTCTCTTGCTGTTCTATTTTCATTTACATTATATTCTTAGTTCCTCATTTTTGATCATTGATATTCATTGAACTTTTTCAATGATTATGAGGCTGCCAATGAAGCTGAAACGCATCTATGGTTTTCACAATTGCAGTCAACTCTGCTTTGATAAATAATTGTGGATATTACTTGTACTATTCGTCTGTTTGCTTATTTTTTTACTATATTTATTGTATTTTTTATGTACGATTTAATTCATAAAAATCTCCTTATTTCTATCAGAACATTGAATCGTTGGACTTATATATATATATATATATATATATATATATATATATATATATATAAACGACAGATTATAAAGAACAATAAATCATTAGTTTAATCATCAGCGGACAAATAATACAAGAATTTCTTAATTTGCTTAGTCATCATTTAGTGACTATTGCAATATTGTAAAGCTATATTGTGAAACTGTTTGCGTCAAGGTTGCGTCTTGTAAACTAACAAAATAGCTTCAGCCTCTTTTCACTTCACTATCTCTCATCTTTGTTCCTATATCTATTTTTCTTCCTATCCTTCTGTCTATATACATATATATATATAAATATATCTATAGTAATTCTATATAATTCTATCTTGCATAATTATTTGCAAGAGCGTTAAACATTTTGTGCTTTATTCTCAACGATCAAATCGATTATCGATCGATTCGTTGCATGAGGACATTTTTGATAAAAGAATTTCGAAGTTCCTTAGATCAATTATATTGAACAACGTTTTTCTGCTTTTTTTCTTTCTCTCATTTGTTTTTAATAATTTAATGCAAGTTCTGGAAGGGATAGATGAAAAATACGTATTGCGTGTGTTTCACGTTCATTTAAATTGACTTTTTATTTTCTTCGGAAAGCGTGATATACACAAGTGTTTTATATATTTAGAAGTATATTTTAGATTGTAGTACGGCTCTTTTTACAGATCGTGCATTTACAGTTGTTAGCAGCGTGCCGCATAGTTTAATCCCTTCACAGAACCTTAACTCCTTTTGAGAACATAAATGTCCCTGTCGACGAAACGATCCGTAGTTGGTCAATGAGCAAGCACACGAGGTAAACTTGAACCACGTCCAAGAGGTATTTATTCGTGTCTTTATTTTTTTTTTAATTTTTTTTCTTTTGTTGATGTAAATAGCCGTAACTGCATAATGTAATAAGTAATTCGATTATACTATCGCCACTTAGTATAAAAGACTATCGATAAATAATTAATATTATTGTCAGACTGTAAATAAAATTATTTTGTATGCCAAAATAAACCAAATGTATAACACTGATACACGATGTTAACACGAACGCATTACACCGTATACACAGAGAACACAGAAAATGTGTAATAACGCTTGCTGAGAGAGAAACGATCGTGTAATAGACCTTAATTTTCGTATATACATATACATACGTCTCGATTATTCGAGGTCACACTTTTGAAAATATATAAGATAAATGATATTTCCAATCTTTCTTTTTTTTCTGTTAGATGAAGAATTCATGTTATTCGACCAACGATCCCAATGAGTTTAAACATGATTTAATTTTTTGATTTATCTTGTTTTTGTTTTTTTCCTTCTTTTATATATTCTACATATAAAACCAATCAATCTCATTCTCTCATCCTTTGCACATCTTTTCTCTCGCTGTGCATATCAAAACCGCACCGAATGACAAAGTACGAACGATCACTGAGAAGAGGAAAAGCTATGTTCGTTGTTCATTACGATCGAATGTATTATATGTTCGAACATTATATCGATAAAGTAATATGCCTTTAAAGCGTTCCTTTAGCGAACAATTATAAACATATATTATATAAATATATATTAGCAGTAAACGCTTTCTTGTTCTCGGCGCGATAAAATACGCGTCGGCCATTTTTTCCAAACGCAAGAATATTTTTCATTTTCAATTAATATTAATATGAAAAATGAAAAAAACTTTTACATTTCAGACAGAGCGTGGATTTCTATACGATATAAGCACAATTGAAGAAGAAAAGAAAAAAAAAAAAAAAGAAAAAAAAAATTTCGGAACAAAGTTGAATGAAAAAAAGTTTACACAAAAAATATGCAAAATATAAACAAAAAAAAGAGCAAATGTGCATTGTAAATGGATTTTTTTTCGAAAATATATAATTTTCGAATCAACTTCAACATTTACTTCATAAAAATGTGTATTTCTTGAAGTTTCAGCTTTTTGTTCTTGTACGATAGAAGTGACGTTTATTGCTAATCGTTTTTAATTAATAGATAATGTTTAATGTAAAGCGTACATATGTCGCTGAGGCAGCGAGAAATAATAAGGAAAATCGTATCGCGAGTCGGTGTTGAAAAATGACAGCGATATGAGAAATGACGAGATTCGATCGATGGCATTATCGGCAGTGTTTTCCCGAAATAATAATAATAATATTAATATTAATAATAAATAAATAATAATAATAATTTAAATAATAACAATAAAAGTAAAAAAAAATATTGAAAATCCCATTGCTTCTCGACAAAACAGGAAAGTTTTAATTATTTTTTCTTTCTTTCTTTAAAAAACCTTTAGTTTTTCCATGTTCGAGGAGCATATAACGATGAGAATAAAATTTAAAAAAAACGAACGGGAAAGAGCCAAGGGAATAATAACCTACGTCCGTGATGTATATAAACTTTAGTATATAAGAAGTTAGAAGAAGAAGGAGCGACGATTGGAGAATATATATATATATATACATATATATATATATATATATATATATATATGTATGTATGTATGTATATATATCTTACTAATTATCGTTCGTAAGTCGTGCATTTGTATTTCGCGCGTATTTGCTCGCGCATCTCCCCTTCCACTTTTCCCCCCATTCACTCGTACCAAGCTCGATGAAACTCAACGTCATTGAAAAGACGTTCGGGTTTGGAAAAAACCTCAGTTGCGAAGATACGAGCATACTGGTTGTACCGTTCACTTTAAATCGTGTATGCGAGTATTCCTCCTTCCGATTATCATAAAAATTGAATATCTTCGTTCTGTTCGTCATGTTATTCATATTGAAGAGTTCGAATTTCTATAATAAGTGAATTTTATTTCTTTACTAATTGCTCTCGCTAATCAGAGAAAAGAAAAGTAAATTAAAAGTTCATTGTTTATTATTATTATTTGTTTCTGTTTCCTTTAGGATTTGAAAGATTTGTTTCTGTTTTCCTTTAGGAGCAGTGATGAATCGTCTATTGAAGAGAAAACCATGTGAATTTTTGTCGAACGACGAAAATTCATCAACCTCTTCGATATGAGATCGTAACTATAAAATATCAAAACTGAAATAAACAGTTTTTAATTGTATTCTTATAGAATAAGTTCTATTTTTATGAAAAGATGAAGATAGAGGAATGCTATTTAATTTAAAGTATCGAACACTCACTTATATCATTTTTCTCAAGTAAAACTTCAAATTAAGTTATATATATATATATATATATATATATATATATATGTATATGTATATATTTCTTTTCTATTTCAAGTGCTCCTGAATAAATAAGTTTTCTGTATCTATTGTGAGAATTTCGTTTTAAAAAAATGAAAGATATTACGTTTAGGAATACTTGGAAACGAGCTAAGCTTGCCTACTAATTCAGGACGGCGTTAGAAAGTTATCCTTAATAAAGAGAGCAACAACAAAATAACTAAAAATATGATATATTAATTGTCTTTATTATTTCTCCTTTCCAATTATTTTAAGTTCGAAAAAAAAATAATTTATAATAGTTTTAGAAAGTAAGCTATATTGGAATAATGAAAATTTTTAATAAAATTTTCTCAGAAATATGATTGTCAACTTTATGGAAAATCATTGAATGGCGAAACAGTTCTTTTTTTTATTATATTAGTCCAGAAGATTAAAAGAATGTGATTAGATAAAACGTGTATATTAGACCAGAAGATTAAATAAATATGAATGAATAGACGATTGAAAAAAATAAGAATTTTCGATACTGACGCAAAGTAGTGTAACATTCGTTTTTTTGTTGTCACTTAAATTTCGCGCTAATTCGCTACTTGGTAACATGGTGGCAACTACGTGCGTAGTTCTTTGCGATTAGTTTAACGAAATAAAACGGAAGTTTTTAACACTTCAAAAGAATTACGACAAGTTATAAGAGGTAGATATATATATTTTTATGTTTTATTTTATTGACTTGTGATTATTAGAAGTGGCAAATGTTGAATGTGTATTATAATAACATCATTTAACAAATAATTCGTCGAATAAAGAAACATAGAACATTGTGGTAATCAAAAAAGGATAGAAATATTTTGTTCTTATGAATTTGATAAGATAAACACGTAAGTTTTTACATCAAATAAAAGATTTAGCTAATGAATGGTAATAAATATAACAATATTTGCATAATCTATGTTAATTGGTTATCACGTCAAATTGTACAGTATTTTTCTATTGGTAAAATACAATATTATTACGTTTTAGAAACGATAATTGATTCTATTCATATAAAATTTATCGAAGTAATAGTCTTCAAATCAATTTAAATTCGTTGATGTATTTATTATATGCATATCTTCTAATTATAAGCACAATATTTTTATGATAATATTAATATGTACAATTTACAAAATATGATTAACTATAATTAACTATTTCAAAAATAAAAAATATTACAAAACACTCCAGAAGTACTATATCATATATAATATAATTATATCTTTCTGAACTTTTACATATGTATTGTGCAATATATCTTTTTTCTTTTAGCTCATTAAGTTTTACATAGAGTATAAATCTTTGCAATTCTGATATATTATTATAAATAATATATTCTGTTTTATTTTATTCATTTCAGAGATGAGTTATATAAAAAGCATGAGTTTATATACATCTCTTACAATGAGTCACAATTTTTTATTATCTTCTAAAAGCTTATTTATTAAAAACATACATAGACAAGTTCATCATTCGTAAGTAGACAGTTTATGATTAGTCTTTTAATTGTAATTATTTTCATTTACGATTATAATCTATTTATAGTTGCAAAATATTGGTAGTCGGTGGTGGTACTGGTGGTTGTACTATGGCAGCAAAATTTGCAAGAAAGTTAAAAGGATCGTCTGATCAAATTATAATAGTTGAACCAAAAGAAGTAAGAATAATGATTATATTATATTCTATTTAATAAATATGATTATTTTATGGAACTTAGTTATTATGTTTGTACAACTATTATGTAGGTTCATTATTATCAACCACTTTTTACTTTAGTCGGTGGTGGCATTGGCTCATACAATTATTCAAAAAAGCCAATGAAGAGTGTACTTCCACAAAATGCAAAGTGGATAAAAGATAGTGTACTTGATTTTGATCCTGAAAATAGTCAGATTACTACAAATAATGGCGATATAGTGCAATATGATATCTTAATTGTTGCATTAGGGCTACAAATTAATTGGGATCAAGTAAGTAAATAATTATTTCTCTTTATTACAATTACATATCTTTTTATTTTCCATTATATAAATATATATCTGATTTCTATAATATTTTTAATAGTTACCTGGTTTAAAAGATGGCCTTCAAAATGCAGAATCACAAGTTTGTTCTATTTATGGATCTGACACTGTACCATATGTATTTAATAAAATTAAAAAGACTAAGGATGGTACAGCTATATTTACATTTCCAAATACTCCTGTCAAATGTCCAGGTGCACCACAAAAAATTGCTTATCTCGCTGAAGACTATTTTCGAAAAGTACATTCATACGATCCTTAATTTACAAAACTGTAAAATGTAGTGAATTATAAAAACCATTTGTTTTATTTATTTTAGACGAATGTACGTAACAACATAGAAGTGGTTTATAATACATCCTTACCTGTCATTTTTGGTGTTAAAAAATATGCAGATGCTCTTTGGCATGTATGCAATAACAGAAACATTATTGTTAATACAAGAACAAATCTTGTAAAAATAGACGTGGGTAAGCAGGAAGCAACATTTCAGAACTTAGATACTCCAGATCAAACTAGTACAATGAGAGTGAGTACTTTAATACTATTATGTACAATATATTGTGTAATTTAAATACTCACATTGTATATTTATATTTATATTCACAGTACTCATTGCTCCATGTATGTCCTCCTATGGGACCTCCAGATGTTTTAAAAAGTCATTCTAAATTGACAGATAAAAGTGGATTTTTATCTGTAGATCCTGCTACATTAAAACATGTTAAATATTCTAATATATATGGTATAGGCGATTGTTTGAATGCACCCAATTCTAAAACTATGGCAGCAGTAGGTAATGAATAAATAATTATATTATTTGTATATTATATGACTAACTAGAAAAAAGATTGAACTAGAAATTTATATAATTTGCTATTTATAGCTGCTCAGGCAAAGGTTCTTTATAAGAATATCATTGATGACTTAGCTGGTAAACCAATGACAATGGTATATACAGGATATGCTTCTTGTCCACTAGTAACTGGACAAAGTAAATGTATAATGGCTGAATTTGATTATAAATTACAACCTATGGAAACGTTTCCTGTAGATCAATCCAAAGAACTATATTTTATGTTTTTACTAAAAAAATATTTCTTCCCATTTATATATTGGAATCTTATGTTAAAGTATGTATTTTATAGTTTATGTAGTCCTTTCTTATATAAATTAAAAAAAAAGTTATTTTCTTTAATTATGTTATATCATTTTAGAGGTCTATGGAATGGTCCTGAATTTTTCAGAAAATGTACAAGTTTTATGAAATCTAAGACGACATAAAATTATATAGTAATAACAGTAGGTATTAGTAGATGATAGTCAAGGATTTTTATACGTGACACGATAATTTAAAAAAAAATCAATATTTTATTGTGTATATATAAATTACATCATTCTTATATTTTTACATTATCGAAAAAAAATAAAAACTTTTAGATGTTTATATTTTGATCCTAAGATTGTAATATATTGTACAGAGTATTATGTGAAATATTATGTGAAACAGTTAATAAAATATTTTATTCTTAATGTTATATATATATATATATATATATTGTATAAACACACACATACACATACGCACATATATATATATATTTATGTATATATAGGTAAAGTAAATAATATATTTTTTATCTTTATCTTATAAAGCAATATGTATTTGTACTATTGTATACAAATGTTTCGTTGAATGATTTTTTAAATTTGCGCGCCACGATAATGGTATTGAATCGCGTAGTATGGTCTGATATAATTTATGTTGGCACATTTGACACGTCAAATTAAACGTAAACATGAATGGTCAGTTATTGGTAGGTTGTGTTAAATAACATTGATATTTTTTGCGTATCTTATATAAACATTCATTTCATTGCTATTTAGTTTCGCTAAAAGTGTCGTCTTGTTCGGTCGAGATCATGAATCGGGGTGGGTCATCGAAGTCTACTCAACATAACCTCGCTGCAATGCCGTACAGTGTTGTAGAAAATGATCTTTACAAATGTGTATGATTATTATTTGCGTTTATAATTAATTGGTTAATTTGGTTATTTCTTTAATATTTTTTATGTCACTATCATCAATAATTTTTTAAATAATATTGTGATAACTTATTTCATAGGGATGTCTTGATGTATGATAGCTGGGTTTATGATAATAATATATAATTGTTTTCCAAACACAATTTAATATAATAATTGTGGATATATATTAAACTACTAACTAAATTGTTTGTAGTTAAAATGAATTTTACTGTAGAAACTATGTTTTATCAATAATATCGTTAAAAATTACTATTTCAGGAACCAACGTTATATACCGTAAAAGGTATGGCTATTCTTGATAATGATGGCAATAGAATTCTTGCTAAATATTATGATAAAAACATATTCCCAACACCAAAAGAACAGAAAGCATTTGAAAAGAATCTTTTTAATAAAACTCATCGAGCCAATGCCGAAATTATTATGCTGGATGGTTTAACTTGTGTTTATAGAAGCAATGTAGATTTATTTTTCTATGTTATGGGAAGTTCTCATGAAAATGAGGTAAATAATATTTTTTATAGAAATAATTTAATTTCTAAATAAAATAATTTTTACTAATATGAAAATATGTTTCAGTTGATTCTGATGAGCGTTCTCAATTGTTTATATGATTCTGTAAGTCAGATTCTTAGAAAAAATGTTGAGAAAAGAGCAGTATTGGACAGCTTAGATATAGTAATGCTAGCAATGGATGAAATTTGTGATGGAGGGTATGTATGTAGAAACACATTTGTGACTTGATAATGCGTCTAAAATATAAATCTTTTTTTTAGGATTATTTTAGATGCTGATGCTACTAGTGTCGTTCAAAGGGTAGCACTAAGGACCGACGATATACCACTTGGAGAACAAACAGTTGCACAGGTAATACTCAATTATGTGTTTCATTCATTTAAACGAATTAACAAATGTTAGATATATCTTCGTTAATCGAGAGGATAGAAATATTTCCGATTTCTTTATTTTGTGTTCACGCATCGTTCTTCCTTCTTCGAACAGTCCCTGATTGTAAGTCTTCAGTAATTCTTGGGAATAATTGGGTTATAGCATTTCTTTCTTCCTGGTACGTTTCATTATTTTTTAAGTCTTCTCTTTTGTTCTAGGTATTGCAATCGGCAAAGGAGCAGCTGAAGTGGTCATTATTAAAATAAATTACTTGTATACTTTACTGCAATATTATTTTTACAGTCATCACAATTTTATAAATATTATCACAAAATGCTGTTGCATATTATAGAAACAACCGTAAATAAATGACCAATTTGGTTCCATTATCTACTCTTTAAGATTTTAACCAATCTACATTCTAAAACTGGCTAAAAGAGAGAATATTATTTTATTTACAAATACTCAAATATTGAACGGAAGTAAATATTAAATTTTAGTTAAATTTCTCTATCTCTCTCTCTCCTAATTCCCGATATAATTATATTTTCAAACAATTAGAAATTTCGATTTTCACGAGGAAATGATTTTTATATACGCTAGATAAATTTAGAATTTCCTTTGAGAAAGAAATGTCATGAATGAGGCATTTGAAAATCCTTTATAAATAGATAAAGAATATCATACTTTGAATAATCCCATGCTCCACCACGGATGTTCGCATAATTGAGATACCGCTGTAAAAACGTACTCGCAAAAGAGAAGCGCACGAATTTTTCCGTAATCTCGGGGGAAATCTAAAGATTGATGCAAGGATGGCAGGAGGGGTATGGAAACACGTATAGAAGGCTCTTCGCAGAGAAGCCGAAGGACATTGGCCGGTTATTTGGAGTCATGTGACACGGCTGGTGTCGATTCGATCGTACCCGTTGGTTACTCTTTCATCGGGTTCTTCCACGCTGGGAATTTTAGATTTGATTACGAAACACGCTAGCTTCTCTAACATTCCGTCCACCCTCCTCTTTCTCCCTCTCCTTTTTCCTCCTCGTCTTCCTCCCTCTTCACCGAGCAAACTCTCGGCAATCTCTCGTTTTCACCCCTCCCTTTACCCCTACTACCAGCCGCTATCAGAGAAATACAAACACAAACACCAGCATCAGCACCGGCACCCTTTTGCCATCGACGATGAAAAACTCTTGTTGTACGATCGCGACGGAATTATTGGCCGGCCGAGCTTATTTATGGCGTTCATTTTCCTGGAGATTGCAAGAGAGTCGAGTGCGAGCACACCTCGTCTCTACCCATTGCTCACTTTTTTTTGCTTTTTTTACCAACGGTCCGTCGATGCCGCGATTTATGGCCATGTCACCTGAAAGACAAACAGGACGTTGATAGCGACGACATTCTGACACGAAGCGTATTCGATCTCCATCCCTTCTCACCTCCCTTACGAGATAACTCGTTAATTTGAAATTCGTCCCTCGAACTTCATCGGGTATAAATATATCTAGAGAAAGACGAATGATAGATAGGATTTTATCTCGGCGAGAAGAGCGAGAGGAAGAAGAGAATAATAATGTTTAGAAACGCTCGCACTCTTGCACACTCTTGGAATGTAATGGATACCCTTCACACATAGAATTTCTCCCTCGCATGGAATCGTTCTCGTAAATCAATAAACCCCGTATATACGCTGGAGAGCCTGTAAAATGGAATCGCTTCTAACATCTTGCGGCTACCGGTGGTCCAGGTGGCTGGCGAAAGCAATTAAACGTATAAACGGTGGAAATTAGCCACAAGAATTGGTCTCGGTTAGATTCAGGAGAAGCACACCGCATGAATGGATATGGGAGCATCAGGGCCATTTAACACGATGACACCCTATTTACCACCCCCGCAGGAAAGACGACTGGATGGACGCTAGGAAAGCCTTTTAGCCCATATGTCAGCACGTGACCATGCTTCGATAGTGGGCGTTTGGTATTAATCGCTGTACCGTACGAATGAAACCATTCATTTATACTTTACAAGACTATTCAAAGCTAAATTGAAATGATTTCGAATCTAATTTTTCAAATCTCTGAACCATTCTTTAGAAACTCACGGGAAGTTTATGACTCATTTTAATATAATGCAAATATCGCTTGGGAGCTGAAAGATTTCATCTCCCGAAGAAAAAAGAAGAAAGCAAATAATTGAACGCTCAGTAGCCGATTAGAAAGTTCGTTTTAAGGAACTTCATTTCAAAGTCCATGGTATGTCAAAATTATAAATAATGTCTACTGAAGTTCTCGTCACAACGAAACTCTCCTATACGCGCTCATAAAACCGCAACGAAACGCATTTACAGAAGAATTTCCGTCGGTTAGCTTCTCATTTTAACTCCGAGACCATTTCAGCTTGAAAAGAAGTACATCTTTCTACGATTTGCCCCTCATAAATCAAAGAATCCGGTAGAATTGGAGGTAACTATTTGATTTTTTTATCCTCTTTTTTCTATGGCGGGTTAAGTTTGTTTAAGTATCTTATGACGTAATTCGTTTCTTATTTTTTTTTCTTCTTTTTCTTCCTTTTTTTTTCTTTTTTTTCTTTTTCTTTTTTTCTTGTAGATATATCAACGAATAAAAATTTTCTTTTCTTGTCGTTTCGTGACTTCTTCATAATTCGACGGAATTTCTCTCTTTCGTGGATTGTATTCATCCCCATGAAAATATGATTGACAATAATGCAGCGTAACGATGGAAGACCAAAGGTAGAAGCATGGTCAAAGGTAGAAGGAAGATGGTCTTTCACAAATTCAGACCTAGAAAAGTCAGGTCATTTTTAAGTACCACCCGCGATTTTTGTCGGTAAACAGGGCTTCGAAAATTTCAGAAAAACCGTTTTAATGTTGACGTTTTCGCTCTATTGCATTGTATTCGAGATATCCGTGCGTTAGACACGGCCCTGAATACTTCTTGCTACCTCGAGCTACTGGTTGAGATGTAAGGAATAGTTCATATACCATTTTAATCTATAACATACCGTCAGTTGGCTCATATCTTTGCCCATCGACGAATATGAGTAGAGTAACTTTTTTTCTTATATTTTGATCGCAGTATAATATCGATAGCAATATAAATATCGCTATTTAATTAATTTTTAAAGCAAACTTATTTTCTTATATAGAGCATGGATTTGCTTTATAAAAGTTATCCATAAGTTCAACTCAAATAAATAGATCAGATTCCCTGAAACATATTTCATTTTTCTACGACGGAAAATTACGTAAAGCTATTTTCTCCGTTTACAATGTTCATGTGAATTGATTTATTCGATAATTTCTAGAGATACGTGGGTCAGAGAAGAGATGGCAAATTTAAGTAGCGACGGAATCGTGCAACCTTTATCTTTCGATAAAAGCCACACGAAGGGAAGGGGAGAGTTTAGATCTCCGTAGCAGAACTGTAATAGTCAAAATGGCGGCAGCATAGTCTTATCGTCCGTTCAAGAGTAGGCGAACCAACCCAATTGCATTGGGTGGCAGCCAATACGGCGGCTCTCGTCAGCGATATCATCGCTCTCTCCTTCGACCCTCTTCCACCTTCGCATTTTGCGAGAAATTCTCTTCCCCTTCTTCTTTAAGTGACTCAACATATTTGTCTTACGATGAAATATCACTTTTAATTCGATCAAAGGATTAATTCGAAAATCATCATTATTCAATGACAATTGTGGTTTTTAATTAATCTCAATGCAATGTACGTTTAACGATGTCAATGCAACGATGTACGTTTAGAATTGCTAACAATAAGATGATAGAAGAATCAATCTTCTTCTATCATCCTTAATTAAATTTGTCTGATTTTTTTAAGAAAAGAAAAGATATCAGTGAGTAAGAGTAGGGACGTTTAACAGAGCAAGTCATTTTCGAAAATGGATCCTTTATGAATAGAAGATATAATACGGTGTATACTCTCAGCGAAGCTGAGATGAGATAGTGCTCTCTCCTTATTTATGGCGAAGTACGATAATAACGCGGATGATGGGACTCCCCGTCGTTGAGCGAGTATATCGGACGTAACCATGGCGACCGCGCAGAGGCCATATTGGTCCTTCGCCAGCTATCGATAATAGGAAAGATAAGGGGTGGTCCTGGATACTCGGACTATACTTTATCGTTCCCTAAATAGTTACCAGTGGGGATAGGAGAAATTTTTCGTACCAGTTAGGATCGTCTTTTGCAAAGTGCCGATCGTTATTTCCCCTCGGATCAAATTCCTTTTCGAATCAGATTCGACATTATAATCGAGAATATTCTGATGGTGATACAATTCTTTTCTCTGAAAATGGTAAAAGAACGAAGCAACGAGCTAGCTGTCCGTGTGCTGCCACACGCCATTACACGAAATAAATGCGAGTTAATTAAAGGGCGGAAGCAATTACTTGCGAATAAATCGTAGCCGTTAATCCGTTATAGCGCAGTCAAGTCTGCACTTCTCTCTTCGTATCGTATCACGTATCCAACCCCAAACTACCCTCTTTCGCCTCGTCTCACCGTCCGTCGGCGCGTACACGAGGATGGGGATTTGCGAGAACGACGCCGATCCCGTGCTACGTTCGCATAATTGGCTTTGAGCGTCGCCACCTGCGACCTCGACGATGCCCCATCCTTCCTTCCTTTTATCCTTTCTTAACTTTATCTTCGTTTGCGAGATCCTTACACTATTTTTCTCTAATATCTATTCGCTCGATGTAATGCATTAAATGAACATAATTATTTGTGTTGTTAACAAAAAAAAAAGAGATTTTAAATGATGATTATTTTTCATATATCTAGCAAATAATTTCAGGAAAGATAAGGAAATATATATTTTCTGTAGTTAACTCTTCAGTTAATTATTCAAGATTATACAAATTTGATGGAATTACGTGGTTCACCTTGTACGATCATGAAACGTATATACAGCTATGTTACGATGTTTACATTGAATATTCTATTCTCGAGAGTACGAGTGTTGAGACTTATAATGATTGCCGTTAAAGGATTAGAATGGGTTAAGCAAATTATACTGATAATCGGATAAGAAATTATTAAAATTAATTCGATCGGATCAGATTGGATTTTTTTCGGAAAGAAATTGTGAAGATTCGTTGTTGTCAAAACATTGTCCTAAAGTTTGTTGTCAGCACGACAAACCCCAGGATACGATGACTCCAACAAACTTCGAAGTTGACGTCCTACTGATACTCTTTGTTCTCTTTCGAAGCTGTCTTTTCTAACAAACTCGATTCTCTTTTTTGTATTTCAAAAGGTAGCATTCCTTTTCTTTAAACTCTATGTGCAAATATTATGTCAAGGACATCGAACACGTTGTCGAGCACAATTCTTAACAAAAATTTCAACGATTCGACACGTAAGAAGGATGCAACGTCCTCGACCCGAATGAGAGTATTTCACTGAGAATCTAGTTTCGGTGAACGTTTCTTATTACAGATTTCATTTCTATAGATTACTAACATTTTACAAAGAATTCATTAAATTGCTTATCTTTTTTGTTTGACAAAATCCATTTCTTTGTAATAGATAGTGCAATGATAATAGAGATCATTATCAGCTGATTCGTTAATTTCTCAATAAATTCGTATCACTAACAGTTACAGAATCGAAAGTTTAGGGAAGACAGGAAGATTATTTTGTAATAGTTTGTAAAAATGACTATGGTGGTATGTTCATGGGGTTCGTCCTTGAAAAACATTTACACACTTAGAAGAAAACTTTTGTTAACGGAGAAACTGTGTCATCAATAGCGTTTCGTTAAACACATAAATCTTTTCTGTTAGTTTACTTTATCTAGGGGACTTAGTCAATATTGTCAAATATTTAGTAGGCTTCCCGCAGTGTGGCACGCGCCACACTTTATTTTCTTTTCCTCTTTAATATCTATTCATTTTGTTTCCTCTACTTTCTTTCTTTCTTTATTTCTCATTGATTGGCTTTGTGCGAATTGCCTACTGTCAGCCTTGACCCAAATTCTTCTTATATAAGTTTACTACTTCTAATGCATTTTCAATGAAATTTTCGTTTGTTTTTATAATTCGTATACAATAGTTATTTAATAAAATACTTATCAAGTTATTGTTTTAAATGAAAAAAAAAAAAATATACATTTCTTTTTAAAACTCATTTAGAATGGAATATTTCAGATTATTTTTTTCTTTCTTTTAACTGCCAAGGATCCAAGATATGATTAATTTTCGACATTGAAGAAGAACTTACGGCAAAGAATGACATTCACGTATTTCAATCTTTCGACGAATTCATAGGTGGAGTCATAAAAAAATGTCCGTGTCGATGATATATACATAGATGGGAGATAGGTATCGTTGATAATGAAATAGTAGAACTAGTACTGAATAAAACTTCGGTGACTTTAGTTTGATTAAAACATCGAAGAGATCGACGGATGGATTTATGGACGTAAGAGTAGATTTCATGTACATAACCGGTGACTACAAAGTACACACAATTTTTATCGATGAACCAAAGCGAATTGCCAAAAATATTAACTCAAAAATTTCAAGGTTAGACTTTCGATTTTAAAACTGTTTCTCTAGGTCAGTAATGGCATGAACTCTCGTTCTGAAGTAACTTTCTGCGACGGAAGCTTACAGGTAGAGAGTATTATGCAACGTTTGCTTACAGTGATAGAAAATCATTGAAAATGCTGGTAAATTCAAATTCGAACGAATCTAAAATATTATTAAAATATTTGTAATTTATTTGATAAGTTCATTTTAAAAAATTAGCACAGTAATACCGATGTAATTTTTCGTTTCTTCTTTTTATATTTAGGAAATGATTTAAATAGAAATTCGAACCGAATAGAACAGTTTTCTTTTTTTGTTTATTTGACATTACTTTATTTCCAATAAATTTTAATGGATATAAATTTTATTTCACTTGTTAAGAAGAGAAATTTTCAAATGAGTAATATAATTGGAATGTGTTTGGTATAATTTAATAATAGTCGAATTGACGATCGAGTACTCGCGCTATTCGGTAGTATTTCCAGTTTTTTTATAATAACGAAAACTAACAGATATAGAATATTGTTCATTTAATTTGATTATATAGAATGTTGTTGGAACGTAAAAAATTCTATCGTTGATTTACGGTAGAATCGAAAGAAATCTCATGTACACGATCGTTTACGTAACGTGATAAAGAAAATCGTGAGAAGCATCGAGTAAGGTCAACGCGAGACGACGATTTTCTAGGGAATAATTTATTTAGCGGTAGCACGATTTACGAGTCCAGATATTGGATAATGAATCAGGTCTCCCTTGATGGAATTAACTTGCCTATGGCACGACAGTGCACCGCCTCTTCTTTAACCTTTATTAGCTTCCGACGAAGAGCATGTGAAATCTACTTTCTTTCGTTTTACTGCAGACTTACATCCTGATGGAATCTTTTGCTTCTTTTCTACGACCGTCGTCTCTCCTTTTTTCTTTATATACATACATATACATACATATATACATATATACATATACATATGTATATGTATATACGTGTATATACATATGTATAGGTGTATATCTATACGTGTCTGTCTGTTGTCCGTCTGCTGTCTATCTGTCCGGTGTCTGTCCGCTGTCTGTCTATCTGTCTGTCTGTCTCTCTCTCTCTCTCTCTCTCTCCCCTTCTCTCTCTCTCTTTCTCTCTCTCTCTCTCTCTCTCTCTCTCTCTCTCTCTCTCTCTCTCTCTCTCTCTCTCTCTCTCTCTTTCTCTCTCTCTCCTCCCTTCCTTTGTGTGTGAATATATGAGATAAATTACTATTGAGTTGAAGTCGAAAGTGAAATTCGTTGTAAGTAATTTATTATCGTATTTAGAACATATAGATATGTATGTAAGTATAATACATATACCTATACAGTAAGATATATTACGTATATGAATTTGTATCGAATGAATGGATAGGTAAGAAACTGTGGTTGTATTTCTTTTTCGGTAGATATAAAAATGTATGTATCCACATGAAGGGATAATACCATCTACTAACGACACCTCTTTACACACCTTTTCTTTTTTATCACGAAATTTTAGTTTGCTGTATCTTAATCAAAATAAGAATCAAAATAAATTTTGGTGAAGTTAGGCTTATAATAAGCTGTATGAAATTGTTAAATTTATCACCGGCTTAGAAAAATAGTCGGAATAGAAGCATCGTAACTTTACGGGGAAACCCACACATATAATGTTTCGTAACCAAAACAAAGATAATCGTCCATCAGTATTGTGTAAATAGCATTTTGTAAAATTTGTGAATTTATGATTTACAATTTTACAACCTTTCTTTTCTTTAACAAGAATACAAAAAAGATTCATGAACAAATCTCCTCTTCGAAAAGGGTCTACCTTTTCGACTTATGTTATCAATTTGTAATCTTTTCTATTTCTTTTCTATTTTTTGATTTTTAGACTCTTCTATTTATTTATTTATACTAACAGAAAAATTACAAATACAAAGTACTTATAAAAGGATAAATCTGGAAATCGTTTATTAATGTTTTTAATAAATATGCATGTTTAAATATAAAAAAAAATAGAAAGATCTCTACGTGTTGTTGAATAACTTTTGCTCTATCACGTACTCTTATAGGACATTATAACTCGCGTTTGCTTTTCATGCGAAATTAGTAGACTGGCTGTAGACCATTTTTCCCACAGTTCGATATGCCGATATAAATTAATTCCCACAGTCGATACGCGCAGCATCGATTATCGGCCATCGAAATAAGGCCTACTTTCGATCTATAGAAAGGAAGAGAGAAAATCTCCAAGATATCGAAGAATCAGTTACGGCTTCTACTATGAGTGTTACGCATTTCATTGCTACACATTATTTATGTGCTCTCGCTTTGTTACCAGTACTGCTGGGGCCAAAGATTCACAATGCCTCCGGTTTATGAGAAAAATATTGTCCTACAAGAGATCAAACGGCCGATTAAGTATGGGGGATCTATGCGTGAAATTGATTCGTCTAGTAAACGCAGGTTCCATTCAGCCGAAACTTCCGTTGCATTTATTGAGATAATATGCAATATTTTCGTGATATCAGATAGTCCATTTCTTTTTTTTTTTTTTTTTTGATAGTCTGTTTTATATTCTGTATGTTTACCATATTATATTTGTGGTATTCTCATAAAATTAGATTTATATTTTTTTTAACAATCCCTTCATGTTCTTTAACGGCGAGTAAGAAAAAAGTTCGGCAAAAAAGCAAGCAAGATTGCAAAAAATCATATCACCCAAAGGAAAAAAGTAAAATCTTTACATTAAAAAAACGAGATCTTCCTCGCTACAGGAATAATCGTTTCTGATATTGTTTACAGAAAACACGGTGTCTTTTTTAAGCGTAAAAAAGAATTGTTCGTCATTGTCGAATATTTTCTGAAAGCGAGATCATAAAAATGCTGACAGAAAAGACGTTCTTTTTTCATCCTTTTTCTTTTCTTCTCTTGTATTTTCCTTTTTTTTTCTTCTCCCGTTCATGATTCAAGACCGACGGCGGTAAATTTTTTTTTTGAAATCGGAAAACAGTTCCTCTTTCGTTGCCTTGTGTAATTGATACAAAAACCGGAGCAAAAAGAGAACTACCCTTTTACGAAAAATATATAAGAAAAGAAAAAAACGGTCCATGTAGCAAAATGAAGGCAACAAAAAAATATGTCCGTAAAAAGGGTTGACTCCTTTCAAAGACGTTTAACGAATGCTCGGTAGGTTAGTTTTCTCTTTTTCTCTTCTCAAGCAACTCGTAAAATCATTCTCTTCTCACGATCTCTTCTCTTCCTTTTCTTCTCTTTATTAGTTTTAACAAAGAATATATCTTTCTAAAACTTATGAATCTTTGCACCTTTTGGCAGTAGTTACTTGTATTATATCTTTTTTATTATTTATCACATAATGTTTATATTTTAAATTTCTGATAAAATAATATTTTATAAAACTATATTAACTGTCTGGAGATTGTAATGATAGAGTATCAATAATGTCAAGATAGAATGATTTTTATTTTAATTTATTAGAATACTTTACAAAAAAACAAAGAAGACTATAACTAGAGAGATAATTGATATTATTCGTTCATTATTCATTACTCGATTCTTCATCCCTTAGATGTTATCGTTACGACAATGCATACAGAAAAACACACGATTAATTTGATTTATGGTAAAATATTAAAAATGAATTATTTTGTAATATTATAGATATATATTATAAAATAACTTTCCCCATTCAAATATGTTTCTTTTCAAACCTATTTATTATTTATACTAAAAGTATAGTACTTAAAATTATAAAATTTTCCTTATTCACAGAACTTTACAAAAGAAAATCCGCTAGAAGTTTTCTCGAAGAATGAAAGAATAGTTTCCGTACTTTGAATGGTTTTCAGTTTTCGATTAGCCGATTTTGCCTTCGCTCAAATGTTGTGACCATTTCGTTTCGGTCGTTACTTTCTTCACTTTGATTTATTACGACCCATAATATCCTGTACTCAATTCCTTATTCTCCGTTTACTAACCAGTTGTATATTACTCACTATTTGTAGAAGTGCCGATATTTATGTACAATATTTCTTTCGATTACTAATCTTAACTAATATGTCTAGTATATTAAATGAATGAAAATGTATATGGATATGAAAGTTGCGTGCAATGCTTTTGATAAATCTTCATCGAATGAATTTTCATTTTTATTGAGAAAACAGATAAATCTACTTTTTGAAATATTTCGGCATTATTTTTTTTTAAAACGTAAACCGAATGCAAAAACTCAGAGTTTCGAGTAATGAATGGTCCTTTGCTCGATCAGATGAAACCAAAAACTATCAGCAAAATCCAGCAAGGTTTAACTTCGTTCAGCAAATCATTTTTTTTGTTGTCTAAAACAGAAAAAAGGAAATAAAATTGGAATCTCGTAATTCGTTGGTCAAATTGAAATAGAAATATTTTAAGTATCAAGTGTTTATTTGTTTGAAAGACATATTTTAATTTATAGTGTACCCAATTTTCGTTTGAAACTTGCGATATTCGCGAGACATTTTTTTATTCATAATATATCTAATTGCTATTGTTTGGAACTTACGAGGTTTGCTAGTAAATTTTCGCGAAAAGTAGTGAGTGCAAAACTTAGTAGATCTTTCGATAAGATAATGTAATTCTTCGATCGAATCTGATTTCTCTAGGCACGTTCTTGGTAATTTGCCGAAATTTAGATTTGGGATATACGAGAGGTATTAAATCAATACTTGCAAAAGGTCCGTCTTTGTGTTCCCTTTGTAGAAAATTGTCGAGGGTGAAATCGACGAGATAGAGGGATGATACTCGTATACGTACTATCAATTGGATATTAATATTTCAAAAAATTAGTTCGAGAGAATGAAATAGTGAACAGACTTGAATAAGTGAATACGATCATTTTCATGACATTGCACATGTCGTTCTTTGGAAACAATTCTTATATTCTCCATAACAGTTGGATAGATCGATTTAAAATTAATATTTAAAATTAATACTAAAATGAAGTTTCTTGTAACGATGATTTGTTAATAATTATCAAATTAATAAAAAATTGCATATAAATGATTTCATTAAATAAATAAAAATTGTGTAGGAATATTTCAAATAACGTTACCCTTTAATTATGTTCTTAGTTCTGTATTTTACACAGAAGTACTTACTATATTATTTTATTTTATATCTTACACAGATAAATCCAATATTTTGTTTTACATAAATAATTACAATCTATAAAATATATGTACATAAGACCTTCACAATATTATCATTTTCTCATAACATATATTCCAAGAACAAATTAATCATCAGTTGATTTCTACTTAAATCTTTTCTTGTCTTATTTTATAAGCCGAGAAGATTTTCGATTAATTTTTTACGTAGCTAATGTAATAAAATGCTTCATTTTACACTTATTACAATAGATTTGAATAACTTCTATGTCAATATTGGTTTATTTCAATGTTCCTCTTTGCTGTTTTCATTCACCAGCAATAAATAATATTTATGCTGTAATGATAATATTCTACTTACTTATGATACGTAATACTTATATTTATAATACATTAGACAATTTCAATTTTTTGATAAACTTTATACTATAATACTGGTGTAGTAAAGAAACAAAAAAAAGCATGATTTCGAAATGAAGCATATTTGTAAACGTTTCAATAAAAATGCTTTAAAATTTTTTAATTAGTTAGTAATAGGAATTATTTCAGTTCTATCGGAAGAACTAATTATTTTTGGAATAATTGTACAAACACGAAAATAGTTAATATAAAAAATTGCGAGAGGAATGTGGGCATACGGTGAAAAACTGGACTATATAAATATTATAATAAGTTTACGCCAGATTTACCAAAATTATTGTAACTGTTCGAATTTCGTTTCCAAATTTCGAAATTCGTTTGTATTCAAATCTTAACAACGTAATTCTGTTATTGGCTTAATTTCTTTTTTTATCACTTTTTTGGCATGAATATCCTGAATATGTATGCCAATATAATTGTCCATGTAACAGATAATTCTTAAGAAATGTTTTTGTTAATAATCACGATATTTTTTGTTTGATCACCAACAATAAGATACAGTTTGTATTACAAAATAATCAATATATTAATTAAAATAAAATAATAAATTAGACATAACAACATATATAAATATATATATATATATTTTTTTTTTGTATTGATTTTGCAAAAAATGCAAATTTAATGTAGTATTAAAACATAGTTTTAATGTAATATTTAAAGGAATTTAAAAAAATCCTATAAATTTTTCGATAGATCCACGTACGGAATTATAAAGAAATGACAAAAAAAAAATATATAATTTAACTTCGAAAAATAAATAATAATTTAATCAATTTTAATCATTTTTAATTAAAGCTTTTTATTACGAAATTCTATATATTAATTACATTATATACATATGTACATATTAAATAAACATTTAATTTTGTTTGCATTCAATGCATTCTTTAATTAAGATGTTTATTCAATCAATAAGATGTCAAAATCGATTATTCTACGTTATATTTGCATTGTTCATAAACTATATTAAATATAATATTCACGTATATGCTTCCAGGCATATATATATATATACATATATACATTTGTGAGAGTCTATTAGGTTATCCTTGCAAACTAAAAACAGATAGGTATATTATAATAATCACGATAAGAAATAATATTAGAAGAAAAAGAAATTGGATAAAAAAGTAAATAAGGTGATCAGAGGTTCAAAGATAATGCCTAAAAGTTTTAGTTTTAGGAAATTTTCCTCTATAAATGCCACATAAAGAAATTTATTTTTTGTCTTAAATTAACATATTACTTTTTATTTTCTTACAATTTCAAGTCTCTTTCAATCAAGTCTCTTTTGCTTATATGATTTATTAGAATAAGATTTAGTTCCTTAGCTTCTCTCTAATCGCAAACTGAATAATAAATTAGTCAGATACTAATACTTCTCAGCCTTTGTTGCTAAAAGTAATATGAAGAAATAAGAGAAAAAATAAATAAGAGTATGTTAGTTATAAGAACAGTTAAAGAATTGGAGCTTTTCATCGATAGGAGAGTAATTGAGGACTAGTCGGGTGATGAGATTGATGTTTTGTCGTGGAAGCACAATCGCAATCACTGGATGTTTCTGAATCTTGATTTAATTTAGAAAGTAATGGTGTTCTATAAGGACTACCTGTCAGACCGTTAGTTAGGTCCGTTGTTGAACTTGATGTTGGACTTGTCCTTAAAAGACTTCCTTCTGTGAGTGTTGTTACTGGACTTAATAACGGTGGCCTATAAGTAGTTGTTTCGTTTGCAGATGTAGCTCCGTTGATTTGAAAGGCGGTACTGCCAACACTAGGAACGCCCAATCCTGTTAAATGGAGGGGAGGTAAGAGTGTATGGTGTATTAAATGAGAGTGAGTCGTAGGATAGGTTGCCGCAGATCGTGGTTGCGGCCTGTGGAGGGAGGATGCTGTCGTGGTGGGACAAACTGTACTCGGATAGGGAGAATATCGAGCTGCTGCATAGTATGCCGCTGCCGCAGCAGCTGGATACGATGACGCTAAGTGTGTCGTTCCATGATATGTTGGTGGTAACGATGCTGTGGCTGCTGCGAACAAGCTGGCTGCTAACGTTGGATCATACATGGCGTATGGCCATGCCATTGCCATACGTTGACGTTTGTCTTTCATCCGACGATTTTGAAACCAAACCTGAAATTATAGAAAAAACGATTGTTTTCTTTTTTTTCTTTTTTGAATGAATATCGAGTCAAAGCGGCAAACGTTTCCGTTATTTAGCACCTCGATTATTTCCATTCACATACGCTTTATTGCCTTCGTAAAAGCACAAGTATCAAAATACTAAAAATTAAAAGATCCGTTAAACCCAAAGGAAGACCCGTAGATAGTCGCTAACGAAGATGCTTAGCACCTCCAACCGCAATGAGCGGGCTTGGCGTGCTTCCAAGATGAGAGGAAAATTATTGAAAGAAAGAGAAAAAGAGAGAATGCTACTGTTAATGTCTTCGTTTCCGGTGTGATCGACCCTTCGTTAGTTCATTTGACGTGGGTAAAGCCAACTATTTTTCATTTAGTAGTATCTTTATAGTATCTTTACTTGAATTGATCAATATTAACACGTTCATTGTTATTCAGGAAAATATTTCATGGATGACTGTAGCGCATCTAAACAATTAAAAAAGTTCATACGAAAAATATCTTACTTGATATTGTTTTGGAGTATTTGTTTTTTGCTATTGAGATTCTATTTACTTAACTTACTTTGATAAGTGGTTTTCGAAATAATTCCTATAAATATGTGTGCAGATATTTTACCAATCATATGTCTAGTTATTGATAGAATTTCTTAAAAAGTTCGTTCGTTTTTTTTACTAAAATATTATTTACCTGCATCCATATAAAATTCATTATAACTAAAAAGAAATTCAAATACGAGATATCTTTTTTTTGAGAATCTGACGTCTCGTATGTACAATAACATAGAATAGAAAATATTTAGGTATATAGTTTTACCTCTGTTAACGCATTATTAAATAAATCAACTTGTCATTATGTAATTATTATTGACCAATGAGGATTTTATTCGCTATTAAATAAATGTACAAATTTACATTATTCTTTAATATTATTGTTTATAATTTAATATTTTATGAAAAATTATTAGTTATAAACATTTGATAAATATGTATAAAGTGAGGTAAAACGCACTAATATATAAATAATAGTAAAAAACTAATATATAAATAGAATTGTTGCAGTTTTTAGCAGGTAATTAGTACATAGAAATATAGAGATATACATCATACCGCTGAAGATAGATAAATAGCATTTGGCAAAAGCTGATAAGAAATAAATAAAAAGAAACCTTCAATACTTTTTATTGATATTAGGAAGCTTACAATAGAACTAAGTTTACGTAATGATTTCATCAGCGCATCTACGAGAATAGTTAACAATATTTACGCTTATGTACTCTTACAAAATGATCGACCAATGATCATGGTCATTAAAGCAATTGATTTTCTAAATAAAACTGAAGAGAAACATTTACACAGGAGGTATTAAACGTATAATGTATTATACACAATCTATCCAAAAAGTTTCGAAACTAGATTAATAAAAAATAAACAAATATTAAGACGGCAGTTTCAACGGTTCAGATGTTCTACATAGTCTTTCTCCACTTGAGTACAATGCACAGAATACTTATACAACCATATGAAACTATCAGAAAAGTCCTTTCTTGGGATGTTGTTTAATTCGTGTATCACGAATTTTTTCTTGCTACACGACAATGCGTGCACTCACACAGCTGCAGTTATAATGATTTTTAGCGAAAAAAGAAATGCCAATTTTCAACCTCCCTCCATATTCACTCGATTTGATGCCGAATGACTTTTTTTTATTCTCTAAAATAAAAATTCACATTGAAGGATCAACGCTTTGACGACAACATAATCGACATTCAAGCCATTGTGACAACCGAGTTGAACAGCATCTTAAAGAAGAACTTTTCTGATAGCTTCAAATGTTTGTAAGAGCATTCTGTGAATCAGTTCTGTATTCAAATGAAAAAAGACTATGTAAAATAACTGAACTACTGAAACTGCTATTGTAAGATTTGTTTATTTTTTATTAATCCAGTCTCGGAATTTTTTGAGACAGATGATGTATGTCCAATAAAGAAATGTCATTAACAAAAAAAGATTAGTCATATATTAAAATGTATCTATTGTAGAGTAACTGAAACTTGTTTATTACTATTTATATAGAAACTTTAATTCCATCTTTTTTAAAAATCATTTTTCTCTAATCATTTCTACATCTCTGTCTTACATTATATAATATATTATACTCATAAATGTCTCTCCTCAGTTTTATTTAGTAAATCTATTGCTTTAATGACCATGATCATTGGCCGATCATTTTGTAGGAGCACAGAAGCGTAAATATTGTTAATTATTCTCGTAGATGCGCTGATGAAATCATTACGTAAACTTAGTTATATTGTAGGCTTCTTAATATCGATAAGAAGTATCGAAGGCTTTTTTTATTTATTTCTTACCAGATTTTGTTAGATGCCATTTATCTATCTTCAGCATTTAACATCCTCTCTCCAAAAAGTTTTCAGATTGGAGTAATCAAAAAATAGAGAAATGTTAAGATGACGGCTTCAATGATTCAGGTGTTCAACATAGTCTTCCTCCACTTGAGTGCAATACACAGAATACTCATGCAACTATGTGAAATTATCGGAAGTCCTTCTTTGAAATGTTCTTTGAATTCTTGGAATTCTTTGAACGGACAGTGTATATCTTCTATATCTTTTAATAAGTTATTATAATTTGTAACAATGCACACCTTAATAGTTGATTCCGGTAAATGTAATTGTGAAGCAAGTTCACACCTTCGTGGTCTGCTAACATAATTCTCACGATGAAATTCTTTTTCTAATCGGGACAATTGTTCTCTGGTAAAAGCCGTTCTGTACCTTCGGATATTTGGGTCCATAGAAGATAATGGTTGTTGAGTTAATTGATGATCACCTGAAGAACTTCCTAAAAACAAAAAAGATATAATGTCATTAAGAAGATGTTTTAATTATTTAGGATTTCAACTGACAAATTTGGCAAATACTAGTTTAACTGATGAAACGTAGTTTTTAGAATGTATTGGTATATACTTTTCAAGAATGCGAGACTATTAAGCATGTTGGTTAAAAGATCCAGCAATTAAATAATTAAAAGAATTCAATTTTCATAAAAAATTTGATTCATTAAAATAATTATCCTTTTTTAAGAAGATTCAAGTTTATAGATTCTTATCATTTGGCAAAAAAATCGTTTATAAATTATAATGCTGTTGTCTCTTTTTCTCTCTTTGAAGAAGAATTATTATATTTACAATTGCCATGACAGGATATGCAATTACAATTTTAGAGTTTATGTATCGCTAATCTTGCTATCAAGATCTACGTGCTTGCAATAAAAAAAGAAAACAACAAAGTTTTCAATATAAAAAAATTATGCTTGCTCGATTATGCTTATCGAAATCTACGCAATAAAAAGAAAAATTTAATTTCTACAAAAGATTTATGCAAAAATAACATTTCTAGGTGTTCCTATAGATATATAATTACTTTAATTTAAAAGAGATATATGTTCTTACTAATATACGTACATTCTGTTTGAATAGATCATGAACAATCATTGTTAAAACAAATAAAAAGAAGAAAAGACTTTTATTAAAAATAAGATATTATATAAGATATTATAAAGAATAATAATATTATATAAGATATGTATAAGATATTATAAAGAATAATAAAGATATTATATAAGAAACACAGAAAAGAAGTAAGAAAAAACTACAATGTTATTCGGAACAATGAAATACTGCTTTTCAGAATAAATACCTCTTCGGAATCGTAATAAAAATTTATCACGAATAAAAGCAGCTTATACTAATAAAAGAATGTCTATTCTGAATGAAGAATTCTGAATGTTATTTTTTCCATTGTAAGGTACAAAGAAAAACTTGTTCTCATACAAATACTTTTAACAAGCGTAAACGTTTTAAAAATTTTGAAAATATTTTTCTCAAATCTTTTGAAAATATTGCTTTTTGTGATTTATATGGTAGTGTAATGGATTGACAGAGCGAAAGGAAAAGAAATATAAAATGTCAAAAATAATATTTTAAATGTATATTAATAAATAGAGCCATGCAATAAAAGAAACGGAAAGAATAATCCATTTTTACAATCGTAGTATTACCTTTTTCTGGCGTTTTAGATAGACTTCCAGGTGATGGACTATGACGCGAACTATGTGATGGACTATGAGGAGGGCTATCAGATGGACGAAGTTGAAATTGTGAAGGAACAATATCAACAACAATGATCGTTTCGTCCTGATCGTTGTGCTCTTTTTGTTGATCATCGAAATTTTGATGAAACTCTTGCATTTCACAATCAATTTATTTTCATAAATGAATGTATTACTTTTGTACCCAAATGAATGTGAGCACTTTTCACTTCTCTCTATTTTCTTGTCACTTTTACAACTGATTATACAATTGTCAATCATATAGAATGATTAAACATAAATTGAGTTTAGTTTTAGTGTGCGTATGTATGTGTAACTATATATATATAATAATAATAATAATATATATAGTATATATATATTTTATAAATATATTTTATAAATATATATATATATATATGTATATATATATATTTATAAATAATATTTTGTTTGTCTGTTTACTGTTCTTTGTCAAAGAGTTGTCAACTTCTTATTAACAAAAATATTTCCGAAACGTTTATAGTAATAATCGTATTTATCAGGTCGTTAAAATACACTCACAATTATTATATGTTTAGTTGATTTTTTTTATTAACGAGGACCGTAGGAAACAAAACTTCGAAGTTATGACATCCGTTACTCGACACTCTAATGCAAGTGCATGTGTCGACTGAAAGAAGGAAGCAACCAACGAGTTTATATATTACGAACCAAAGCGCCACAACATGGACTGTCCTCTTCTCTGATTGGTCGACTCCAATCCACCTCTCGTATTTGATATCACGTATCTTCCCCTTCTTGACTCCATTGTAGCATCACCACTCCCACAACCATTCGCTTTCCTTTGTCTTCTCAGGGTGGTGCGGTTCAAGATAGTCCATCTAATTTTTTTTTTGATAATCAACCTTTTCCACACTCTTTTTCATTAAATAATAAATTTAAGTTTAATGAATTTATTTTCTATATAAAATAAAACCTATAAACAAAAACATTTATTTCTATTTAAATGCAAAACTGAATAAAATTTCTGTGAAAAGAATACGGGTATCATTAACCATAAAGGAAAGAAATGCCTTTTCTTTCATTTATTTTAGACTTTGACCTGCTATTTATAAAGAAAGTTATACAAACTTATTTTACCTGTTATGAAGACACTAACGTAGACAATGAATAATTCTTTTATTATTATACGTAGAATACATTGTAAATAGAAGGATTTAATACTCATGTAATAGTAGTCATTATGATAATCTTAAAAGGATACATCTTTTGTCCTTATGTACCCTTTGAAATTTCTTCCCAGCTTTGTACAGTATTTAATTTTTAAAAAGTAATTTAAATTACTTGAGTACTTAAATTATATATATATACATATATGTCTAACTAAACTTATATATATAATATTTATTATAATAGATATATAATAGATAAAAATGCAATAAAAATGCAATTATTTACTTCTATAAGTTCGTAAATTCATAAAACTTCATAAATCGTAATTTATATTTCAAAATTCATTGTCAGAGATTTTTAATGAATTTTTTACCAGCAGAAGTAATAGGATGGACTTTTTTTCATAAAATCTTTTTTTCTCTCTAATTTCTTCCATTTTTATGAGTGTGCCGTGACGACTTCTTTGTCAAAATACGACGTCTACGTAAATCTAGAGCACTTTCTCTATTTCTCTGTTCAAATTACACAAAAATGAATTCTATTCACTTGTAGGTATACATGTCAAATAGTACAATTACTTACACGATCTTTCCATTTATTTATTTCTGCTCGAATTTCTTATTTTGTTTTTCTCATATTGATAAACTATAAAATATTAACAAATTGTTTATTTTGCAAAGTGATAATATAGAATACTACCTATTAAAAAGAACTTATCTACAGTTTTTTCAGACCATTTAAATCATATAGTTTATTTTAACCACATACTTCTTATACTAAGAATTATAAACTCTAAATGTTCTAAAAATCAATTAAATAGTAACTCGTAGATTTTTAATAAATCTTGTTGTTCTTGGCAGGATTATCTTGGATTACATTGGATTATAGCAATAGAAAAAAGAAGATAAAAGAAACTGATTGTTAACCGTCGAAAATATCCGTCTTCATAATGCCATAGAAAGAAAAAGAGAGAAAGAAAGAAAAGGATGAAAAGAAAAACAGAGAGAGAAGAAAGGAAAAGGTTCGAAATTTTCTCCTAGTTCAGAAGAGTATGCGATCTTCTACTTCATTCCTTCTTTTTCATATATATATTTTTTGACAAATATTTTTAAGATAACGATGTAATCAACATGTAAAGTAATTCATGAAATATTATTCTGTCAAAAATCTATCAATGAATCATTATTATTTAGCTCGTTTTTTTTCGAATAATAAACAATATCATTTATTAATGTCACTATGAGCTAATAAAGTAATAATCATCAAATTATGAAATCTATATCTAGCTAATATATCATCTTAATTAATGTCTCGATTAGATTAAAATGGATAGTTAATACTATTTAATATGATAAAGAAGAAAAATGATAGAAAAATATTTATAGAAAGTCATATGAACATTTTTTAAAATGTTGTTATCTTTATTATCTTTTTGTCAGGAAGTCGAATGTTGTATCGTATCGCGTAATAAAGCCTATTCGGTAGACTTGAACGCGATTATACGATTGAAGAGCAGGTACAATAGATAATTGACGCGAACGGCCGATGCAGATGCGGTCGCAATCATGCCGCTGATTAAACGGTTTGATTAAGCGTCTAATTTACTCGTGTGTACGATGTAACGTCGCTCTACGTGAAATCTATGCAGTTCAATACCTGGTAACGTTCGCTAAGGTATATATATATATATGTATGCTCGCACACGAATATCCACGGGCTAGTATATAACAGAGTCCATAACGCGTAGCAATCGTACCGTCCATGCGAAACGATACATCGCAAACATTCGAATCCAATCCGAAGGTCTATTGTACGATTTTCTCGCAAATGCTATCGTTAACTGTCTTTCAAACTTTTTAATGGCTTTGAAGTGATATGTATCAACTGATGAAGAGATATCTATCTACAAATAATCTCTCGTTGTGAATAGATAGCAAAATAAATACATTTGCGTATTCGATCGTTCTCCCGAAAAGCGAAAGGTCTACAAAAAAATTTTCAAGTCTGCCATAAAAACAAAATTTTCCAAATCCGACTTTAAATTCCTTTTTTTTCTTTCCTTTTTCTATTTTAATCGATTATCAAGAAAATTATTGTCGGGTTTATCACATTTTTGTATAAGTTTATGTCGATGCATATTTCTCTGTAATTTTTCATTATTTAAAAAATGTTTAACTTAATCTTGTAAATACGTTCTATCAGGCAAAGGAAAGTTCACCTCATAGATGATGAACGTTAAAAAAAAAATAATAATAATATATCAACAGTCATATCAACTTTTGATAAAAAATTAATATAAGATATATTAAAAAGATCTTGCAATTGTAACAAATATTTCACCAAACTAATAGATTTGTCAAATGAATTTTCGATAACTATAAGATCCGAAAACGAACATTGTTCATTTTTATATCGACCGAAAATTCTTTTCTTCCTTACTTCAAAGAAAATACGTAATTATATATATATATATATATATATATATATATATATATGTATTAGAAATTAATGTATTCGCTATCATATAAATTAAAAGGAAAAAATTAACATAGAAAAAGTCAAATTATTTGAAAGATCGTTCGATGGATGATTTATGAGCATATTCTTTTCTGCCTCGAATTCCATACAATCCTCACCATCAATCAATTCATTCCGCCTCTCTTTAAGTTCACTAGCCGTTACTTCATGCTTAAAAATAAAAGGTATTTCCACAAGAATATTTTCTACTGATATCTTACCTGGTACCTGGTACAGAATAAGGTCATTATTCCAGGCCTACGAACAAAACTTTTGCTCATAAACTTTTCAAGAATTCTTCTAACATCTTTTATCTGATATAAAATAGAAATAAGTACAATAATTGTATTGTTTATAAAAGTAAAGCATCACGTCATATTTTCACTTTTGTGTAAGTAAGCCGTTTAAAAGTTCTTAATATCAATTCTTCTTATTATAGAGCAAACTATATCCTTCTTTTTTTTTAATATATAAATAAATAGTATATTATATTCCGTAAAGCATGATAGACAATTAAAACTTGTTCACACGACATCGAAAATTTTTAAATAAGTAAATCTCATTAAAATAAATCAACATTTTTCTTATTAAATCTTTCTTATAAATTTCTATCTTATTTTAAACATTTGAACATGTTTCAGCTAGTCAGCAAGGATATAAAGAGCGAACCAAATCTTACTTACCGAAAGAACGGAGAAAAAAAGATAAAAGAAATATTGTACGATAGTGTAGCATGTGTATATACTTGAAAAGAACTCGACGCATTCTCATTTCCCGCTCTTACGGATCGCAACTGCTCGAAACTCTTAAGTCTCTCTTATCATTTGTTGTTCACGAAAAAAACAGCGAAATGACTCCGAAAAGATTATTTCACACGTTCACTGACAGAGAAAGATTCTCACAGTACGCGTATCTTCTTTAGATACTTCGCGTCAAGTTCGTTAGCGTTTGTGGTCACATTAAGTGATACTCCCTAGTTTAAACTTTACAATGTCTTTATGAACACAAGCTCTTAAAAAGAATATCTATCTTCTTTAATACCATTGTGTTGAATCATTGTATTCTATTTAAATAGATTTATGAATAATAATTCATCCTTTTTTTAATATAATTGCATAATCCTTGAATGTAAAGAAAAAAATTTGCACTCGTATAAAAATCACATTCATCGCTATCATTTGTGATTATTCGTCGAACATTTTTAAGATTCATTTGTCATTAATATGTTTGCTACCGACTGTATAGACAGCTTGTGTATAGGCATACATTATTTTTATGTATACGTAGGAAAATATCATCGAAAGGTGGCCGACGTGAGCGGCAAGATGAAAGCCTTTGTCGCTTTCTTCGGCGTTCCCTATTAGGAGATTTCATTCGTTTTTATCACACACGTTTGCAGCACTAGCACCACTATCTGTATGTATCCCTTGATTCCATGGGTGGGATTCTGTACGACGTTGAAGCGTGTTTCGTGTCTTCGTGCTAATTAAAACGGTCCACTAAAGACTTCACGAACCTGTCTGTAACACTCGCCAACATTCGAACGCGTACTTACATACTTTGTTTAACTAATACTTATTTTTGTCGGTGATTACATTCGTGAAATCTTCGGTTATTTATAAACATAAAACTTATTTATTTCTTTTTTTATCGAGTACTACATATATCGCATGCTTTTGTATCATCATTTCTATTACTCATTGATGAAATAATAAAAATTTGATAGCTGCTACATATTTATATATTTAGAATTAGACGAATGTTTGAATTATTAGAATTCTATATTTAACATTTCATAAATTTTAGAATCATTAAAATTCTATTTAGAATAGATGTATTTTATTTAGAAGAGTCATAAACACCATTTCTTATTTCTTTCTTTCTATTTTAGACACATTATTTTTAAAATCTTTTCTTTATTTTTCATATAAATTCTTCTTTTTTTTTTTGTAGGAAACCGATCCAATTTGGAAAGACAAACGTTAAGTGCCGGAATTAGGACGAAATTAGGCGAGCCACTTAAACCACATACGTTCGGAGCAATTTGGAAGCACTCCAGGAAACGGTACGATGTAGAAGTGCACTTTTTCTTTCTCTTTTAAGAACCGAATGTCCTCTCTTCCTGCTTCCTGCACTTCATTTTTTTCTCTTTCCTCGCCTTTTCCGCGGAGGAAGAGAAATCTCTGCTCGTAGACACGTTTTCAGATCGGCGCCCGTGACATTTTTTATTCTCGCGTATTATGAGCAGACAGATGCGTCTCGAGGGTGCGTTCGTTTTGAACACGACGTAACAGAAAATGTCTCTGTGAAATTACACGAAACTTTACTTAGGACCATTAAAATAAAGCTCGATCTTTAAAAACTACACTTTTCTGCCTGGTATTATCGACTGTTTACGTCAAATTTAATACGATTAACGCGATTGCTTTTATCTATTTAGAAATTGTTTAAATTACAAATTTTTTAACAATTCTTCTTTAACAAATAACTTTTATAGCAATCAATAACGATCAAGATATACATTTTTATCGCTAGAAGAGAAAAATTTTAATTATTCCCTTTTATCTCTCGCAGTGTTCAATAGCGACACGAAAAATCAATTTCCGTTATCAGAAAGATGTGGATCGCGGCAAGAACAGGAATATTGCAATAAATTCCTGGAGCATACTCTCATGGGGGTCCGCGTCGAGATGAAAGTTAATGCCTCTAATTTCGCACGATCATCCCCTAATTTAATCAAAGCGTCAACCTCGTCCGTTCGAAGCCCCTCGCTGACCCCCTTTCCCCCATCTCACCTCGTCATTTCAAGGCTGTACTTTTAGACACGAGCAGAGAGAAAGAGAGGAAGAAAGAGAGGGGAAGAGAGAGCGAGAGATTTTGCTAACTCGGTTATAAATTTGGCGCCGTATTATGTTCGAGAAAGCATACACCCCCATCTACTCCCGACCCTTTTATCTTTCACCATTCTGTAGCAACGAACGGCTATGATAGTGGCTATGAGGAGATACCTTCTTGCATTAGACTTTAGTCTTGGATTAAATTGTACGTCACAGGATTGGAGAGATATTTCGAATTGTCTATAAAGAAGATATCAAAGAAAAAATGTCAAAACAAGAAAAACATGATAAAATTTTAATGACAGAAACTAAAGAAGACACGCTTGATAGACGTAAGAGAAAAAAAATTATGCGTGCGTGAGTTTACCAACGTATGTACGAGCATACACACACACACATACATAGAAATAGTGCATCTGTTCGCAAGGGATGATATCGTTCTTAGGATCGAGAGATGCCTCAAGTATTCGCGTACGGCCAAGTGAAGAGGTTGCGATAGACTACTTCAACCGTGAAAGCTTTACGACGTGCCGACGGAAGGGAACAGCGAAACGTATGGACAAACGTTTCACTGTGAGAGCGGCTTAAAAGGCCAACGCACAAAGTGTATCGTTAAAGACTGCTTCGTCTAACCTGTTCCCTTCTTCTTATATTGTACATCGTAAGAAACTCTTGTCGCATTAAGTTCCATTAATATCTATCTTGAAAGCAAGAAGAAAGATATCATTTCTAAATGATATATACTGTTTGCTATACTATTCTCACATCTATTTATTACGTACCTATACTTAAAAAAAAAAGAAATAATAATAATAATAATAAAATAATAAGAGAAGAAAAATTTCATGTCAATTAATTGTATATAATACGTTTATTAATAACGTTATATTAATAAAATATAAAATGATAGATATTATCTAAGTATACATACTTTATTTATTACAATTTTAAAAATTTACTGTTTATTTTATTAATAGAAAATTCGAGGAAAACAAAATTTTTGTAGATTTTTAAATAACGTGTAAACTGTGGTGGCTGTGACAATACGAAAAATGTAATCAGGTTCCCATGTAGATCATATGTTCTACGTATTTATGCTATTATTATATATCATAAAATTGTGATAGTTTCAAAACACGTTTCCTTTCTAAATTCTCACCAATACGATACAAGAGAATATAGTAGAACCTTAATGTCTAAGATCGTGGAAGTCTGGCGGTGAAATTACATTTTTTAATTATGGCCAGAGCAAGTTCATAATTGGTGCTCACTACGCGGGGGATGAAACTTATTAGTCGGCAAGACTTTACCGTCCTGGGGAATGTAACATGCCCGCCTCATGGAAGGATATCGTTGGGATATCTCAGGGGCGCGGCTACTCGGAAATTTCAATTTATCCAACAGATTTTGGAAATAAATCTTTACGTTTAAATCATCTAAACATTTATCTCGACAGATTTGATATACGATTAGAACGTGTATTCGGTTTAATACAAATATTAAAAAGAAAAAGAAGAAAGAAAATATGTGTCGAACAATACTCTATTAATCAATGTAACAATTTCGTTTTCTTATTTTTAAAAAATATTAATTACAACAATACGATAAAATATATATTGAGTGTGTCCGATTTATTTTAATATAAACAAAATGAAGGAAACAAAATCGTTTAGGAAGACAAGTAGGAGCATCCCTGGCACTAATCTCGAGTTACGCAGCAACATTTTCTTGTAGACACAAAATATACGAATTTGTAGGTGGCATACGCATAGTGCCTACAATATATTTCTCTGCTTTTTTCTATTTTTTTTTGCATACATATATACCTATTGTACAACTTAAATGTTCGTTGATACGTTTAATCTTTGGAGTACTTTGTGTTATCGCACTTCCATAAAATCAAATGTTAACTTTTGAAAAATATATATGCCATAGAAAAAAACAGTATATCGAATGTTTTGAAAGAGATCAGCCATCCTTATGACTCCTCGCGAGTAAGCGAGAAGAGAAGATTATGTTTTGCATGAACTACCGGAACGCGTTCTAATTAACTGGTTCCCGTAGACCAGCTCATTATACGGATTATTACGCTCCTAGCTTAACGTTCACCCTACATGATATAACGTTCTAATCTGAAGTACAATTATAATTTCAAAATTAATCAGCATGAAATATAAATTCGTATATTGTTGATAAAAACGAATAAATTCGATCATTATTCGTATTTCGAGACATTTTTTAATATTATAATAATATACCAATGACAGTCTCGAATATATTTGCAAGAAAAAGAAAATATCAATAGTTATTTCAAATAATATACTTAGCCTCGTAGCTTAGATTACGTAGGAAACAATAAATTAAATAGAGTTCTAAAAGTAAAGTTCGAAAGAAAATAATTATTGAGATCGTGAAACGTACAAGCAAGGTATAAAGGAATATACTCGGTAGATGTGGCGGCCATGATGGTTGAGAAATCTCGCTTATCAACGTGGGAAGAGCTGCTAGGATGAGGGGTGTAGAAGAGAGAAGAGAAAGAGGGAAAGAGAGAGAGGAAGAAGATATCGGGTCAATACTTCGTGGGGGGCCAAAACGAGAGAAGAGGCCAAAGCGAGAAGGTAAAGAAGGGAGGCTCTGCGAAATGGAGGGGAGCTTTTCGCTTTGCCGCTCCTCCTCTTTCGCGCAGCATCCGATTGGCGGTGGCAAGGCGTTAAGGGTGGAGGACAGGAACAAAGACAGAGACGAATGCCGAAAGGATGCGAAAGGATATTCGATTTTTTCCTTATAAACCTATATCGTTGTTTGTTAAAATACGAAGTAGCATCGATTTATCAAAGATCTTATCAACAAATTGATACGCGAATCTTTAATTTTGTTCTTTTTTTGTTCTTTTCTAACTCGAATGAAAAGAATTGGGTATTTTATCAGAAAAAAGAATAAAAAAAAACGAAGAGACACTAATGATATATCGATATATTGACGAGAAAATAAAATCGTGAATTACCTATGTGTAATTTTTATAAAAGTATATTAGTTCTTTTACATCAATAACTTAGACGTTATTGAAGGTGAAAAGAACGTATCAGGGATCTTCAAGCTCGTCGTTCATTGGTGGTTAGAAGTCGTGTGAAGGTGGAGAAGGGCAGATAGAAGGGTGGTAAAGGCAAAGAGAGGGAGAAGAAAGAGAGAGAGAGAGATTCATCGCCTATCACCGTAGGGACGAAGCGCTGTGTTCGCCTCGAATGCGGTAAGGGTGGATGAGCAGCCTCGTGAAATGCCATCATCAAGCATTCATAAGGTATAGCGGTCTATTTATCAAAGGCAACTCGCTGCCTCGCCTTGGAAACGTATCAAGAAATTGCGGATGGAAAAGATAAGGTTGCGAAAAAAGTTATGCGCTGGGAAATCTCTCTTATGTTCCTTTTTACGTCATCTTTATAACGAAAGTAATTTATATACTCTTGGATCGGTATATACCCTGTATCTCAATGATCTTGATCTTTCTTTATCGGATCAAATTTTTTATTGATTGCTTATCTACTTTTTATTCTTCGACAATGATTAGATATAAAAGAAAGTCCTTGACTATGACAATAATATTTCTTTTTAGTCTTCCATACAGGAATAATGATGTAGGTCGAACTAAACGTTACGAAAAAGCCATAAGGGAAGCATCATCATCAATCAAAATCAGTGCTGGATCAAGAACTGAAAATAGAAAGAGAGAAGGAGGGTGTGAACACACCCTCGAAAAAAAATCTTGTAATTATTGCAATCCAATGAAAGACTCGCGAGAGCATATGCGAGTATTCAACCCTCCGAAGACCGAGGGGTCGCGTCAACGAGGCTAGTTTTGTCATTGGAATTTGATGATCCTTTTCTGTCTCATGGGATTCGCTACATAAATATTTGCCAGGTAATCCCTTCGGCGGATCCACTCGCTTCCTCCTCCATATATCTCTATTGTTCCTCTACTGATTTGCACACCCTTCTTCTTTTCGACAAGCTTCTCTTCGTTTAAAAAATCTATCTTGCACCTGCCCTCAGATTAAGGGATCATATTTGATACTTTTCTTTGCAAAATGAACGTTTAACACGTTCGTTTGACTGATTTATAACTGAATTATTTTTCAATGAATAATATTTAAGATTTTTCAAAATCACTTTTTTCTTCTATACAATGAAAAGTAACACGATTCATTTCTAGATTATTTGAACAATTTTCTTTGCGTTACCTTCGTGTAATAATCCTTTTGAATTATCCACCAAAGCCGTTGTTCTACGCTCGATTAATTTCTTCGGCAAACCTTTTATCCCCTTTAACCCTTTAGCAACTCATTCTCTTATTTACTGACAGCAGGTACGGATTACCCTTCTAGCAAGTGTAACATAGGGACACGCATGTTGGCACCCCGCAAAATAATAAACACGATTGCTCCATATGTAACGGATATACATGATGTTACGATGACAATCGCGATGATCCCTACTGCGAGAAGTTAAATCACTCGATTTAACGTCCTTTTTGGGGAGAGTTTCTAAAAGGGGATGATAGGACAATCGGCCTGAGAAACACATAAAACGTGTTCAATAATTTATTTGTTCAGTTAATTACCTTTATTAATTATCTATTTCTCGATTATAAAAATAAACATATATTTTTATTTTATTTCATTTTATTAATTGAAAATATCGGATGTTTCTATATGTGTCTATGTGTTCTTTTACGAGACGTTAACATATGCTGGACAATACTTGTAAATTCTATAGATAATCCCATTTAAGGCATCAATCATCAATAATCTAGTGATCAGTAGAACTGATGGCAAGTATGGCATTACTATAGGATGATAAATCATGTGTTTGGACATATCATTAAAAAAGATAAATTCTCCGATGACTAGTGCTTTTCTCTAAATGAAAAAAAAAAAAAAAGAAAAAGTATATTCTCTGGATATATTAAAAAAATCTATGCGAATGAAAATGAAAGAAATCTTTATGATACTATATACCTATTTAAAAAATAATTTCTACGATACGTAAAAATGTAATTCTTTCGTCTTGGAGAAAAAGCATAGAGAGAAGTAGGCAAGTTATTCCTTCGGATTCAACATGTTCACGGATTCTTTCTTATTCCGTCCTAATTCGAGAGAACGACTGCCGTAAAACGAATCAGAGGGGGATCATGCCTCGAAATTTCTTCGCCGGATTACCCTCCGGACGATCGTTTCTCCTTCCTCCTACTGTAGCCGGGATGAAGAAGGGATGAAAATTTGGGATAACCAACCGGCAGGAAATCGTATTCCACCATCCTACGAACGCGATTGCTTTCGAGTTATCAAATTCTTATCGAATTGTACGTGCGATAAATTTGATAATATTAGAACAATCTAAAAAAAAAGAAGCAGAAGAGGAAAAGAACTTTGAGATTAGAATTATAAATAAACTCTAGTTAATCGTTAATCATTTTTTACTTCAATATCTTTTTTTATATTATTATACTATTGCTATGGATTGATAAAAAATGCACTATAAAAAAAAAACAACTATTTTTTTAAATACGAAAAATAATGAAGGAAATATTTTAAGTTATTTCTGCGGATTTATGTGGCCGTGCTCACTCTCAGCTTGTGTGTATATGAAAGTTTTTATTAGGAGGAAATAACGTTCCAACCAGAAATCCGACAAAGTTCGGATTTCTCTCTATAGTAGTAGATACGAATGTATTTTATATTTTTCTCGTCATTTGTACTGTTAGTAAGAGAAACAACAAGAACGATAGAGCTAGGGTTTAGCAGAATCTACACTGCTATCACTACTGACTGCTACCTTCCATAGTTTTTAAGGGCGTCGTTCAAAGGTTTACGACTGCGCGAGAAGATAAGCTCGACCTGGGTACATATATTCTCATCCTCGTTATCCTTCACGTCGACCAGCCTCAAACTCATGCGATATGTCTAAGACAACATTTTCGATTTCGTTTATGATTAAACTCTCTAACATACGTATGATAGAATGATAGTTACGATATAAATAATTTATCAAGATCATATGAATTTAATTTTTTTATATCCCTGTATATAAAAAAAAATTTCTTAATTTAAAAGTTCACTTGATATTATTATTCAATAATAAAGTAATGCAAAGTTTTGTAAATTTGATGATACAATTTTTTATTTTCGCTAATTTATGTATAGTTTCCTTCAATACCGATAAGTATCGTAACTATAATATTTGTTGATTTTCATTTATATCGTTAGAGGGCAAACGTGTATGGTGGAACTCATTTGATAAGAATATCATTATGCAACGATCATACAGATGGAGCTCGGAATTAAAGCAATGTATGCGATGTAATATATTGTTGATTAAACGCCGATCGTATAAGATAATCATATTAATTTATACGATTAGTAGATTGCGCAGAATTAATTGTGTATATTCATATTGTTTAGATCAGTATTTATTTTTAAATACAAATATATAGACCATGCTTGATATGTTTAAAACTATAGAATTATCTGTCTTCTTATATTTGTAAGTCAAATATTAATCCTTTTGTTTCAATATATTATAAAAAAATCATTTTTCTTATAGCTTACTAGATAGACAAGATGGTCTTCAAAATACAATCACAATTGTTCTCTATTTATGAACCTGACATTATACCATATATATTTAATAAAATTAAAAGGATAGCATAGTTATACCTACATTTTCAAATACTGCTATCAAATGTTCTTGCTTTTTATCTTGCTCTTTATCTTGCTGAAGACTATTTTGGAAAGTTGACAAGTTAATAATTAAAGTTACAAAAGGTGAAATGTATATAAATGAATGATTTTAAGAGCTTTATCTGTTTAATTAAATGTACGTAAGAATATAGAAGTCATTTATGTCTTTACCTGTCATTTTCAGTGTTAAAAAGTATGCGGATGTTGTTTGATATATATAGAAGGTTTTTGTAGAGAACTCGAAAATCATTGGTCCATTATTAGAAGTGACATGTTAGGTGTTACCTCAATCGAACTTATTGATTGGTCGGACTTCTTTCGTTGGCTTCTTATACGCTGAAAATTTTAGATTTGATCATGGAGCTCTTGAAGATCCCGCCCTCTCAATGATTTTTCCCTTTTCTTCCTTTTCTCAAGCTCTTTATCTCATATTTCTTTCTTTCTTTAGTTTCACTAATAGCCGTTATAAACGAAACACAAATACTAGTTTAGCACACGCACTCTATTGTTAACGATGATCTTTTGTTGTACAATGCAACGGTATTATTGACCGATCATATTTATTTATGGTATTCATTTTCTTGAAGATTGAACACCTCGACTGCATTTACTAGTCATTTTGTTTCGTTTTCTATTTTTAATGGTCAGTCGATGCCGCGATTTACGGCCTTGCCACCTAAGAGACGAACAAGATGTTAATCACAACATTTTGACATAAAGCGTATTCGATATCCATTCCTTTTCACTTCCTAACGATATAACGCGGTAATTTGAAATTCGTTTCTCGAACTTCATCGGATGTAAATATGTTTAAAAGAGAACGGATGATAGACAGAATTTTATCTTAGCGAGAAGAATGAGATAAAGAAGAAAATAATAATGTTTAGAATAATGTTTAAAAACATTATTGCAAATGTTTGAAATATAATGGATATAATGGATACTTTTAACACACAAAAATATTTTCCTCACATAAAATCGTTCTCGTAAATCAATAAACCTTATACATCGAGAGCTTGTACAATGGAATCGCTTTTAACGTTTAAGATTTTTTTAACCCGAGGGCCAACAATGAACAGTAAAAGTAATTCAACGTGTATACAGTTAAAATTAGCCGTAAAAATTGACCTTGGTTACATACAATAGAAATATGCCATATGGATGGATATGGGAACGTTAAGGCAGAGATCATCAATATGACCGCCTCTATTTACCACCTCTACAAATAAGAGGCTAAGAAAGCATTTTATACCTATACATTATGACGTGAATGCGGTTCAAGAAAAGCAGTGTACGGAAAGTTTGTTTTGTCCCACATCCGCTTGAGGACTCTTCAGTATAGCTTATAAATGGCCAGGCTCTAGACGTCATGATTCATTTCATATTTCCCCTTTATAATTCACGCCTGGTGTTCTAGTGCTTATGAATAAACCTAGTGGCTAGCAGCAATGTTTCATTTCATTTTTCAAATCTTTTAAACAATTCTTCATAGATTCATAGAAAGTTTGAAAAGAGAAGAAGACAAATAATTGAACGTTCAGTAGCCGGTTAGAAAATTCATTTTAAAAGACGAAATGTCCTTGGTTTATGAAAAGGAGGATACAAGTAATGTCTACTAATGTTCTCGTCAAAAAGAAAGTTTTTCTACCATGCATCATGAGAAGAAAAACAACCGCAACGAAACGTGTTGAAAAGAATTTCCGTCGGTTAGCTTCCCATTTTAACTCCAAAACGTTCAACGCTAAAGGAGCTACATATTTCTTCGATTTGCCGGTCGTAAACCAAAGCATCCGGTAGAATTTGAGGTAACCATTTGATATTTTCATTTTCTTTTTTCTATGATACATTTAGTTAGTTGAAGATTTTACAATGTAAGTAATATCTTCTTCTTTTTCTTTTTTTTTTTCTTGTAAAATATCAATGAATTTCGTTTCTTGACGTTTCTTAAGATTTCTTCATAATTTGACAACTTTCTCTTTCGAGGATTGTATTAGCCTTTAAGAAAATTTGATTGACAATAATGCAGCGTAAAGGTCGAGGACCAAACATTGAAACCTGACAGGAGAAAATTTTTCACGCGATTCAGTCCGGAGAAAGTCGGTTTTTCTTTAAATGCACAATATTTGTTGGTAAACAGGGCTCCGACGATTATAGAAAGAACCTTGAGGTTCTCGCCGTACTAGATTATGCTTGGGATACCCGCGCATTAGACGCGGTTCTGAATACTTTTAGCTACCTCGTGCTACCGGCTTAAATCTAATAAGTCATTTGTGGACTATTAGAACTGTTAGTATACTATCAGTAGGTATATATGTTTGCTCATCAACGAGTATCAGTTACTTTTTTTTTTTTTTTTGCTATTTTCCGATCTCTCCGATAATTATATAGAGATCGTTGTTCAATTTGTTTTTTTCTCATAAAGAGCATAAATTTACTTTATAAAAATTATCTATAATTTTAATTCATACGGTCAAATCAAATGTTTTTATCAAAAACATATATAAGACGGAAAATTACGTAAATTATTTTCTCTCTTTACAATGTCCATGTGAATTGATTTATTCGATAATTTTTAGAAATACGTAGGTCAGAAAGCAAACGAAAGTAAAGTTAAGTAGTAACGAAATCGCGCTAACTTTATCTTTTGATAAAAATTACGAAGGGAAAAAGAAAATTTTAGTTTCCATAGCAAAACTGTAACAATCAAATGACAACAGCGTGGTCTTATTGTCAGATAGGTCCATTCAAACCAATTGCATTGGATGGCAGCCAATATGGTAACTCTCGTCAAATATATCATCGCTTTCTGTTCAGATCCTCTTCTATCTTCGTATTATTTGAGATATCTTCTTTCTCTTCTTCTTTAAGTGACTCAATAAATTTGTTTTACTTCAATTATTACTTTCCTCTCGATGTAAAGGGATCGGTTAGAAAGCCGTGAACTCTGAACAACAATTTTGTTTTTTTAACTGATCACTCTGCTAATGCAATGAATGCAATGATAGATGTTTAGGCTCGCTAAACATCAAGACGATGGAAAAATCAATATTTTCTCTATCCAAATTTTCCTGATTTTCTAAAAAAAAGAAAAGATATCAGAGAGTAAGAATAGGAACGTTTAACGGAGAAAGTCTTTTTTTAAAATGAATCCTTTATCAATGGAATATATAACATGATATATATTACTAGCGAAGCTCAGATGAGATAGTACTCTTTTCTTATTTGTGGCGAAGCACGATAATAACGCGGATGATCGGATTCCTCGTCATTGAGCGAGTATGTTGGACGGAACCATGGCGGCCGTACAGTGCTCATATTGGTTTTCTGCCAACTATCGATAATAGGAAAGATAAGATAATCCTGGATATTGGGACTATACTTTATCGTTCTCTATGTGATTACTAGTAGTTAAAGACACTATTCTTTTCTTTGAAAATGGTGAAAGAGCGAAGCAACGAGTTAACTGTCCGTATGCTGCCACAAGCCATTACATGAAATAAATGCGAGTTAATTAAAGGGTAGAAGCAATTACTTACGAATAAATCGTAGCCGTTAATCCGTTATAGTGCATTCAAGTCTGCACTTCTCTCTTCGTATCGTATCACGTATCCAACCCCAAACTACCTTCTTTCGTCTCGTCTCACCGTCCGTCGGAACGTATATGAGAATGAGGATTTGCGAAAACGACGTCGATCCGGTGCTACGTTCGCATAATTGGCTTTGAACGTTGCCACCTGCGACCTTGACGATCCTTGCTCCATCCTCCCTTCCTTTTATCCTTTCTTAACTTTATCTTCACTCACTTTTCTTCTCTAATATCTATTCACTCAATATAATACATTAAATGATGGTAATTATTTCTGTTCTTAACAAAAAAAGAGATTTTTAATGATAATTATTTTTCATATATTTAACAAATAACTTCAGGAAAGATAAGGAAATATAATTTTTCTAATTTTATGGAATTACGGGGTTCACTTTCACGATTATAAAATATTACAATATTTATATCGAATATTCTATCATAAAGTATGTGTCTCGAGACTTATAATAATTGCCCTATAGAGTATTAGAATAAGCTAAGCGAATTCTACTGATAGTCAGATAAGTAGTAATTAAAAGTCATTCGATCGGATTTGACAAATTTTCTAAGAAAAGAAATTGAGAAGAATCTTTATTCTCAAAACATTGTCTTAAGTTTGTTGTCGACACAACAAACACTGAAGTTGATTTCCTACTAATGCTTTTTGTTCTCTTTTAGAGCCGTCTTTTTTAACAAACTAACTCTATCCTCTTTTTCGTATTACAAAAGGTCGCATTCCTTTTTTTAAATTCTACGTGCAAATATTGTGTCAAGGACATAGAACACATTGTCGAGCAACAATTTCAGCGATTCGACACGTAGGACCGTGTCCACGTTTGACAAAGTCCTTGACCTTAGTTTCGACAAACATTTTTTATTACAGATTTCATTTTATAAGTTTGCTAACATTTTAGAAAAAATTCGTCAAAATGCTTATCTATTTTGTTTAGCCATTCGATAAAATCAATCCAAATTAATTTTTATCTAATGCATTATTCAATCTTTTTTAATAGTTCGTAAAATCGACCAGAAAAAACATTTGTCCTTGAAAAAAGTTAATACACCTAAAAGAAAACTTCTGTTGACAGTGAAACTGTGTCGTCAATTGTATTTCGTTAAACACATAAATCTTTCTTGTTAATTTACCCTATATAGGGGACTTTGTCAATATTGTCAAATATTCAGTAGGCTTCCCGCAGTGTGGCACGCGCCACACTTTAGTTTCTTTTTCTCTTTAATGTCTATCCATTTTCCTCTACTTTCTTTCATTCTTTATTTTACAACATTGATTGTGCGAATGGCCTACTGTCAGCCTTGACCGAAATGTTTTATTATGGCATAGATACATCTAGTGCGGAACAATCCTCTCTTTCTCACGTCCTTTTTACTTTTACTTCTTTTCCCGAGCTTCTGAATTGTTATTAGAAAAATCCTTTTATCAGTATACTCATAGAATTTATTGTTATCGTTAATCTTCATTATCTACATGAAATAATATAAGTTTACTATTCTTAATGCAATAAAATTTTCGTTTGTTTCCATAATTCGTATACACTAGTTATTTAATAAAATATTTATCAAGTTATTATATTATATATTAAAAAAATAATACATTTCTTTTTAAAAGATTCATTTAGAATGAAATATTTCAATTGATCTTTTTTCTTTTTTTCATCTGCCAAAGATCGAAAATGTAATTAATTTTCTATATTGAAGAAGAACTTATAGCAAAGAATGACATTCACGTATTTCAATCTTCCAATGAATTCATAGGTGGAGTTATAAAAAAAGTGTCTATGTCGATGATATATACATAGATGGGAGATAGGTATCGTTGATAATGAAATAGTAGTACTAGCGTTGAATAAAACTTCAGTGACTTTAGTTTGATTAAAACATCGAAGAGATCGTCGGATGAATTTATGAACGTAAGAATAGATTTCATGTACATAACCGGTGACTGCAAAATACACGCTACTTTTGTAGATGAACCGAAGTTTTGACTTGAAAATATCTAAGTAAAACATTCGATTTTAAAACTGTTTCTTCAGGTCAGCTGTATTTTCCGCTCTGAATTAACTTTCTACGACGAAAATTCATAAGTAAAAATTATTATACAATATTTACTTACGTACAGAAAATTATTTATTTCCATACAAAATACCATTTCTTTATGTTCTTTAATAACGAATAAGAAAAAAGTTTGACAAAAAATTGTAAAAAAATATTAACCAAAGGAAAAAAGTAAGTTCTTTACGTCAAAGAAACAAGATTTTCCTCGCTACAGGAATAATCGTTTCTGATATTGTTTACAGAAAACATGACTTTTTTAAGCGCAAAAAAGGGTTGTCCGTCATGGACGAACGTTTTTTGGAAGAGAGATTATAAAAATTCAAAAATATTTAGAGAAAAAAAGAAGAAGACATTCATTTTTTATCCTTTTTCTTTTCTTCTCTTCTATTTTTTTCTTTTTTCTTCTCTCGCTCGTGACTCCAGGCCCACAGCGGTATATACTTTTTTCTAGACTAAAGAACAGTTTCTCTTTCGTCACCTTGTATAATTGGTACAAAAAGCAAAGCAAAAAGAGGGCTGTTTTTTACAAGAAATATACGAAAAAAATAATCCTAGGAGCAAAATGGAGGCAACAAAAAAATATTTCTCTAGAAAGGATTAACTCCTTCCAACGATGAAGGCTCGATGCGTTAATTCTTTTTTTCCTTTTTCAAGTAACTCGGAAAATCTGCTTCCCTTCTTACCGCCCTTTACTTCTTCCTTTCATCGACTTTCAGCCCTACGAATCTTCACCATTTTCGTTTTTACGAAAATGGTTTTGTAAGAAGGATGCTATGTCTCTTTTATATTCTTACAACTATTAACAAATAGATTTCGACAGTCTTAAATTTTACAACAGTTTCGCTTTTATCTAAATATTTTGTCCTTTTCTATCCTCTATTTCATAATAATTTTGCGATATGTTTCAGAATCCTTCGTTTTGGTTAATCTTCCGATCAGATCGTGCTCTAATCCGTTCAATAAAATGCTACTCTATTAGAAAAAAGATACAAGTATTATAAAAATAAAGAAAATAAACGAGCTTAGGCGTTTTTAGTTAATTTCTAGTCTTCGAGAATGTATTAAATCTAATAATAACTAAATGTATAAAATAAACTCATAGACAAAACTAAGCATAAATTAATTCGATCTTACCTTTAATATATAGATTTGTCGTTCATGAGTCATAATAGTTAACAGAACAAATAATAACATATTAGAGTAGTATTACAAACAATTCGCACGCACCTACGTTAAATCACTACAAATCGATAATTTCCCTTTCTCACTTCTTGTTTACCAAATCATATTTATGTTATCTTGTCACGTATTATATTTATATCGTCTTGCCATATCATTACGACTTCTTTCATCTGATCCCCACTTTGATCGAAGAGTTATTAAGATGTATTAAGATATAGATATAAATAAGTACACGCTGCTATTCCGACAAACGAAAAGGAAAAACTTAAAAGTGAAAATAGGCTGATTCATATAAGAAATCAATAAAAATTGATCAATATTTTCTAATAGCTTCGGTTCGTTATATAAAAATCTGTTGATTCTTTTCCTATATCAGTTGTATTGCGCATACTCGAACATTTATCTGTACTCGAGTTCTCGGCGAGAGTAGCAGTCTACACATTCTTGATGCTTGGAACAGTTCTCAAATTCTTAAGAAGAGTACCTTTAAGTGTTGTTATTTTGCATATTCGCGTTATTCGTTGGTTCTATATAGTGAGACTTGTACGATCTTTTTAAATATTAAGAAATATAAGAATATACATAAGGTATCTTCGTATCATTGGTGATTCTATGTAGTGAGATTTATAGAATCTTTTCATACGTGAAGATATATAAACATATATATAAGAAATAATATTTAATATTTACATATACGGAGAAGATTGTAAAGGTATTTTGTTAAAAAAAAACAACAACAAATAGTGTGCGTGACTCTTATAAATAAAGTACATCTATTCCAAATAAAATTCCAATAAAATGAAATTAAATCGGCCTATTACAATCGATGTCAAATAGTGATTGAGTGAATTCAAATCAGTTTGTTTTTTTCAGCCAATGTATAATTTAATTTAACTGAGCGAAAATTATGAAACTAAATTAAATTAAACTAAATTATATTAATTAAAGAAGTTTTACTTTTATAGTGTGATATTGTGTGATATCTTTTTAAATAACTTTTCATGTTAATTAATTAATGATAATTATGTAATATTAATTAATAATTATATATTATTTTTATATATTATTTGTGCTGTTTAATAGATATATACGTAGATAAAGGTGTTTGATGTGATGTTAGAAGATAATGCGATTACGGTCTATGGAGGAAGAATGGTATTGTTATAGGACAAATTAAGTAAAGAAAATATTAAATAAGAAAAGATCACAATAAATGATATGTACCAATGATATGTTCAATAGGTATTTATTTTTAAAGTAAACAATACCTCAAGATTATTGAAGACGTTCCTCTCACAAATAACTCTCTCATAAATACTACTTTCCGTGATTGTACGACAGTAGAATAAATATAATAATATTAATTAAATACAATAAATAAAATAATAATAAATCAAAAAAAAATTCAGGTAAAGATGCAATAATAAAGTATCAAATAATAATAGTCATAAAGTATCAAAATAAAAATTTCGAATGTATATTAATAATATGATAAATGGTAATAAAAACATAAAAACATAAAAAGAAATATAAAACATGATTCAATAAAGTCATACAATGAAAAGAGAGAAATGAATAATAATTTATAATTATTACCTTTATCCGTCTTATCATTTAATGAGTTATTTTTTGGGCTAATTACCATGACTAAGTTTTGTCGATAATCTTCTTATATCATCTATAACATTCCTTTTAAGTTCAACTTATATCTATCTTTGGAAAGTCTTTTTTCTCATAATTATTGTCTTTCCGTAATTATGTGACAGTACAATAAATATAATAACAATAAATTGAAAGAAATCATCATCAGTCAAAATCAGTGCTGGATCAGGAACTGAAAATAAAAAGAAAGAAAAAAGTATCACATTCTCCAATCACGCCCTCCAAAAAATATATTGTAATTATATGAAAAAGTTACGAGAACATATGCGAGTGTTCAATTCCCTGAAGGCTGAAGGGTCATGTCAACGAGCCTAATTTTGTCATTGGAATTTGATGATCCTTTTCTGTCCCATGAGATTCAATACATAAATATTTGCCAGGTAATCCCTTCGGTGGATCCGTTCGCTTCCTCTTCCATATATCTTTATTATTCTTTCATCGATTTACACGCCCTTTTTGTTTTCAATAAGTTTCTTTTCATTAAAAAAATCTATCTTGCACGTACCTTACGATTAAGGGATTATATTCGACAATTTTCTTTGTAAAACGAACATTTAAGATATTCATTTAACTAATTTATAATCGAATTGTTTTTCTGTCGTTCAAAGATTTACGACTGTGCGAGAAAATGAACTCAACCAGATATATATATTTTTTCTTCGTTGTTTTCCACAACTTAACTTATTCAGAATGATTAATACAACACTTTCCATTTCTTTCACGATTTAACTCTAATATACTCGGACCATACTTTCCATATACATAAATAATTAAACAAAATCATATGACTTTTATCTGTTATATATATGTGTGTGTGTGTTAAAAAACATTTATTTCTTAATTTGAAAATTTAATTAATATTATTTGCAAATAATAAATTAATGATAAGTCCTAAACGATTCAAATTTTCAATCAAGTGGACGATTTAATTTTTTATGTATTTACAGTTTCCTTCAATACCGATAATTGTTTTCAACTTTTATTTTTAACACTAGAGGGCGACCGTATACGATTCAACTCCCTTGATAAAAAAATATAATTATGTAATGGTCCTACAGATGGCACTCGAAGTTTTATTGATTAAACATTAATGCAGTGTGTACGTGATATATTTTGAAATTATAATATAAATTTATAATGAAAATTAGTAAATTTGTTAAAATATTTATTTTTAATAATAATTTAATATTTCTCGATAAAAAATTAATGTTATATTAAATAAAATCCATAAGTTAATTTCTCTTCGACAAATTCGATAATCTTCGATAATCGATAGTCGTCGATGTCTTCTCGACGTTAGAAATTCCGCTTCCTGTTTTATTTCTTTGTAGTGACTACTAAGTTAGCAAAATGGTGAGTTCTTTGGTATTTTATGATTGAAATCCATTTTTATTGCAGAAATCTTAACAAAAGTGCATATATATTTATGCTAATGTTGCTTAATATCACATGATATAATTTCACTTGGTGATATTTTAGTTTTTTTGTGAAAAAATAGTATAATTCAAAAATAGAAATTATTCTTCGTTTCACAGTCATCATCGATCATCGCAGTGTTTACAAATCAACTTTTTACATTTATTTCATTTATTTCTCTATTCAATCTATTTATTTTTCTACGTTCATTCCTATAAATGTCTCAATGACCTGTTGACAAGTAGATTTTTTATGCGTTCAATATAAATTTTATCATTGTTATCTATTATATTTACAGTCGCTCGTTATTCCTGAGAAGTTTCAACATATTCTTCGTGTCATGAACACGAATATCGATGGTAACAGGAAGGTTATGTTTGCGATGACAGCCATCAAAGGTGTTGGTCGTCGTTATGCCAACATTGTTCTTAAAAAGGCAGATATTGACTTAAACAAACGAGCTGGAGAATGTTCAGAAGAGGAGGTAAGGCAAATTAATAGTCTTATAATATTACCTTGTATGTAATTACATATTTAACACGTCGAAAAAATTTAATATTTACAGGTTGAAAAAATTGTTACTATTATGGCTAATCCTAGGCAATATAAAATACCTGATTGGTTCTTGAATCGGCAAAAAGATATTGTTGATGGAAAATACTCTCAGGTATGCACATTTTAGATTTGAAAAAATTAATAATATTAAATTCAATGCACAACTAAACGGCTGATAGTATAAGATTATCATACTAATTTAGTTAGTAGGTTGTGCAAAATTAACTGCGCATATCCATGTTGTTTAGATTGTTACATATTTCTAAATGCAAAAATATAAATTGTGCGTCACATATGTGAAACTATAAGATCATTTATTTTCTTATATTTGTAAATTAATTATCAACTTTCTTGTTTCAAAGAAATACTATAAGAAAATTTTTCTTGTAGCTTACTAGTTCCAATTTAGATTCTAAGCTTCGTGATGACTTAGAACGTATGAAGAAAATTCGTGCTCACAGAGGTTTACGTCATTATTGGGGCTTACGTGTGCGTGGTCAACATACGAAGACTACTGGCAGACGTGGACGTACTGTTGGTGTATCAAAGAAGAAGTAATTTTATATTTCATTAATTATCAATAAATATTGAAAACTATTTATCTCTGAGTTTTATTTATAAATTACACAAGATTAGTAATAAGTTAAATATTGACTGTACAAGTTTGAAAAATATTATTTAAGTGGATTTTAATTCCATTAATATATGTAAATGCAGATTTGATAAAATTCTATAGACAACATTATATTGCGATTGAACAATTCGTTTGTTAACATCATTTTGCAAAGGCACACAAAATTTCCAGCAATTGCTACTATAATAAGAATAATTTATTAATAGTTTTATGTAATTAAACTGTTATATTATTTTAATTTACTAAAATTACAACTCTTAAGAATTTTTTGAACTGCTATCGTAAATTTTATGTAAATAGATATATATGTAAAATTTCTATGGAATATCTCTAAGGCAGTTGAAAATAATTAATTTTGATTTTATGTTAATAACTGAGAATAGTTTCTAGATATGCCTTAGGAACTTTCCCTCGCTGATTGCCTCTTATACCAATTAAATAATCTTCATCTCCAGGGATTTCAATAATGGAAATTACCTACAAATATAATAAAACATATTATAGTGCATATTCTAGACACTAAACACTGCATCTGATAAATGCAGATAATAATTAATTAGATGTGTTCATTTATTTCAATTAAACAATTTACTTATCTCTGACTACTCTAAAACACAACAAAAGATTAGGAAAATATAAATCTTAACATTAAATGAAATTATATATATTTATTTAACATGCAAAATATGAATAAATATACAATTAAACGAATAAACGTGTATATGATAATTAATATTAATAATTCTAATAAACAAAATATACAGAAGAATAATAAACAGACAAAGAATATTACGACTTTTTTTAACAAAAATATAAAAATTACTCATTTACTATACATATAAACTAAAAGTAAATTAATATTATATCATGCATCTTTTCGCATGGTAAGTATAATGCCAATTCTGCTACAATACAAATTTATTATCCTAGATCACTTCCATTTGAGTATTATATGGAACTTCTTATTTTATTATTTATAAACTTGATTATAATGTAACCTAAAAATAAAAAGTTTATCATTTCAATTTGAACAAAGTAAATAAAAATGGATTATCTTAAACTAATAAAAAAATATTTATTAAATAAATTTATACTTGAATATATAAGTAAAATAACAAAAATCTAACTTACAGTTCAGATGAATATCATGCCTTGTTTATGGATACATGGAACACATGCTGTCATCTATCTAAATCACAAATTTGGTTACCTCATCTTGCATGACACTAAGCTCGGTTGAATCCCTAGCATCATAGTCACAGACTACTCTTGCACGATCTTGACCATTTTCCACTTGTGCAGTAGGATTTGTTGAGGTGGTCGAGTGATAAGGACCCCCAGATAAGCTGGGTAGGATAAATTATAATGGGATGAATTTGATGATTATACTTAAAGAAATATATAAATTAAAAAATTATAAAACGAAACAAAAAAAATTGTGTTCAACACTATTTTACACTACAAATTAAATTAGTTATACCTCACAAAAGCGTGCGCACTGTACACATACAAATAATAAAGACAAAGTAATAACAACAATATAACATATATGTATTCTAAATACAACACTTTTGCTTACATAATATTGCTAATGTATGAAACAAGCACACCTTCAAAATTATTTTAGTAAAATAAATGCAGTAAATTATTTTATTAATATGAAGTAAAGCATGATGATGCATTGCTTATACAATAAATAAAAAACAAATTAATTCATCTTATAGATAATTATACTATACACATTGAAATCGTAATATAAATTCATTAAAAAAATTTAGACTAAATAATGAAATTTCATAATCTAAACAAAGATAGAATATGATTTATTTCTGCTATCTAAATAAAGGAATTATTGATTTATAGAAATTTTCTTTTTCATGCATATTTTATAGAAAGTATATAGAATGTTTTGTAAACATATTTTATTTACTGATGTGTACTAACAAGTTAAATTCAACAATTTCAGAAAATTAAAATCTTCAATATATTTTTAAAGTGATTATGTATTGATAACAGCTATCTGTTCAACAGTGAAGAGAACAACTCATTAATATAATAACTCTTCATTGTTTAGAGATCATTTACCATATTAAGAAGTAAAACCATAATGTGAAATTAGATTTTAGAGGTATTGGTGTCAAAGGTAGCAGTAACATACGTTGAATCAGCAAGAGAATTATTTATAGGCAGATTTTGGGATGAAGTGGGTGAGGGTGTTAGCTCGATCACTTCCTCGCTGTTGACTCTTAGCAAAGGACTCGGCTGACGTGCCCTGCAATTCCCACCATGCAAGCAAAAGATAGAAAATGGAAAATAGAATATTAGAGAAGAAAAAAGTATAAAAAGCAGGATATAGCAGAAACTGAATTTAATTCACTACTACCAATAGATCTGCAGAAATTAGCAACATTGAGCAATTATGTTCACAGTAGAAGTTTGATATGAAATGCACTATTGTAGTAATAGATTTAAAGAAGAGGACATAAATATTATTCAATAAGATATCTTATGATACTTTGTATTTACATAAACATTTTTAATTATGTTTTTATTTCTCCAAGAAGTAAGACCTGAATTATTTTCACACAATTCTTCTTGGAAAAAATTGAAAAAGCTTTACACAATAATTACCAGTTATTTTAACTACATAATATGATGATCTTTACGAATGAGTAATGGTTCTAAAGCCCTTCTAAACATTTTATATCTTGTACATGGAAATATTCAAGATTCAACAAACATTACTCACTCGGATCACCAAAGAGTAGGATAGCTATACAGAAAAAATTGAATTTGTGTACTGCAAGGATTGTGCGGGAAAATCAAAAGACACCACTAACATATATAATAAATAAATTAACTCACCCAGCAAGTTCACGCTGCAATTCTTGCATAGTTGCATGACACTGTGCATAATGACGTGCTTGTGCCTCCACAAATTCGTGTAAACATCGCAAGTGTCCAGCTTGAGAGCTTGATACTCCTTCTAAAAGTAGCTTGACGATCTCTGCCTGTCGATCAAATTCCGATTGTGCCACCCTCAGCTCCCTCTCTGCCTAAGTTTAGTAATATTCAAGTTTCATTTCTTTCTTTGTATAATTTAAATATGTTATTAAAATATGTTATAAAAAATGTTTAATTTTTACTTAAAAAGTATATAGTTCCATTATATACATAAAATACTTATAGATAAATATTTTGTTAAGTTTATTATATGTACATGCGTTAATGATGGCTTTGCACTTATTTAGGTATTTATGTGTGATATAATTAACATATATAGACAAACAAATATAACAATTAGAAGAAATAACAATAAGGGATAATTTTATGATGTAAAATACAATTCTTGAATGATCTCATTACATTATCTAGTGTAATATCAAATATAAATTCATTTAATGCTTATATTACTTCTTATGTAAAAATGTAAAAATATATAATAAGTAAAAGTTGCAACAAATGATGACAGGATGAAAGACACAAAAATGGATAGTTCTTCAATCTTTACAAATGTATTACTAGTTCTGTTTTGTTCCTGTTATTATTTCAACTCGTTTGCAATGTGTAAATATATTAAAATAAAATAAAATAAAATTAAATTAAATAAAATGAAAAAAAAAACACATTGCATAAGAAGAGATATTTCTGATCTTTTAACTTCGTTAATACCTGATCAAGTAATACTTCGGGTGAAACGCCGGAGTCCTATGAAATGCAGCAATGTACGGGACAAAACACAGAATAAACATACAGACCAAATGCATTAATTAAACAAACGATAATAGAACTTACACTCTGTTGACCCAGCATACTCCTGGCTTTCCTTACTCGATTTTTACATGCATCTAAATCCAACCTAAACATAATTACATGTTTTTATGATAATAAATATTTTTTCAAGTAAATGTATAACTTTATATTACCTTTTGGTTTCTAAAATAGCCATCTCTTTACTAACAGTTTTCATTTCTCCATCTAGAAACTTTCTTAGTGGTTGTATATAACAATTAGCCGCTATTCCAATAAAATCTCTTTCAATTTGTCCCAGCTTTTGTTGACACTGACCTACTTTTATCAAAGCACTACCTACAATAAAATATAAGAATATATAATAGTGTAATAATAAATTTCAGAAAAATAATCAATTAACAATAGATACCACACACATACCATAGGCAATGCCAGGACCAAAATCATTTCCAGCTTCTATCATGTCAATACCTACATATTCAAGATTGCTGAGCCTATTAGGTTTCTTTTTATCAATTTTTTCATAAAAGAAATCCTCAATTCTATTTCCTAGAATAAAAGCCAAATTATCATTTCTTTGTTCATTTATTTTTATTATCTTTTCAATTTGTCATTTTATACCTGGATTAGGAGTAAGTACAGCTTCCATATTCCTAAGAACTTTTTCTGTCCATGTTTTAGTTGCATTTGCTCTTTCTGCAAGATGTTCTAAATGTGCATCTAATTCAGTTTTCTCAGATGTACCTAATGTTTCCTCTGTTAGCTAATAACATAGAAATTTAATTATGGATTTTTCTTTGAGAACTTAATAGCAAATATATCATTTTTTTATAGAAAAAATATTTAACAAATTCTAATCTAATATTTAAAATTATATTATTTGTAATTTATACAATTATAAGAAATCAGTGATAATCTTAAAAAAGAATATAATAAAGACATTACTCATAATTGTTTGACATGTATAGACTGAGTCATCCAGAATTTTGTACAACCTAATTGTAATGTCATTATAATAGAATTTATTTTATTGTATTATTTCTTTAAATATATGATGTTAATAGATGTTAATAGATTCAAATTACGTATTATACAATCTACAAATTATGCGTAGACGTTATACAGCATAAATATGTAATAAAAGGCTAATGCATTCATTGTCAATTTTATTCTCATAAATTACAATTAGGTTAAAAAACGGTTCTTCGCGAAGGCGAATTATATAGATCAAATTAAGTTTCTAATATGTATGTCAAGTCGTTGAATAACGTCTAAAGAAAATTAATCGACGTTTTGTTGTCAATTATATTTAAATTTTAATTTGTGCAAGAAAAGTACAAAATGTCAGAAGTGACAGCGTTTACAAACGATAGTCATTGATAGTAGAACACATCATATCTTTCTATGTCATAAAGGTATAACTTTTGCAACAATCAATTATAAAAATCTCACCTGTACAACTCTGCTTAGTGCAGCACCAGCATCTTTAACCAATTTCTTTACATTGAAATCCATTTTTTCTCTTTAACAACGCGATTGTTCGGCGAGTACGTTCTATTGCTTTTTATTTTCTATTGCTTCTTATTTTCTATCGATCCATAATTCTACGAACTTCCGCAAAGTGGCGCCGCTAAACTTTACGTATAAATTCTTTAGTATTCAAATATTCCCGCCTTTTATTCTACAATATTTTCATAATACATAATAAAATATATATTTGACTTTTCTATTGTTTTTAAATTTAGTTAATTTATTTTATATATACATATCGATGGAAATTGAACAAAATTATTGTTTTGTTAAATAATGCTTTATTTCAATAGATTACGAACTTTCTTGAAATACATTACTTACTAAATTATTAACGATACTGAACGTTATTCGAAAAATTTTAGGAAGATTGAAAATTAAGACACAAGATTTATAAAAAAAATAAACATTCTTATATTGAGTATACGAAATACAATTATCGCTCATCACAGATTCTATGAATCTATTTGAGTTGATCAGCTTATCCTACAGTTAAAAGGTATTCATATAGCAAAAAGTAATATTTGTACCTGATAATGGACCACTAGTTTAGTTTATAATCAAGAAATTCTTGAGGAAAGTAGTCCAATCAACATTGATGTCTTTGATGAAAAAACTGCAGGAAGTTCAGGACTTTATCCTAGAATCATTACTAAACAAAAATTGAGCTATTCTATCATACTGTTCTTTTTTAGTCATCATCAGACAATTACCTGTTCCAAACGATGAAATAATTTCTCCGTAGAACGAGTGGTAATGGGTTTCACACGGGAGTTGAACTGTTTATTAAGTCCAAAGGTGCAAAATTCTGCAAAAATTCAATGAATCAACAAACAAATAGGTTGAAATTAAAATAAAAAAAATGAAGACTGATCTTTTTCTAGAAATTTTATTTATATACAAAGTACATGTTTTTGTCACATGAAAAACCAATGAAACTTTTGTTCCCCTACAAGTTCATAGTACCATGCATTTCCAAAAATATTAGTACAATATATATGCAATAAATATTCTTTAATTTTTTATCATATAAAACTAATGCACAAACTGGTTTATGGAATTAATATTTAATTGACTGTATAATAAATGTAACAAAAGATTTAGAAATATACAAAGGTCATATCTATATTTATTACAATTCTAATGGTAAATTTCAATACCATGTATAAATGCAATATTTATATAATAGAATTATAATGGTTTGTGATACAGTTCTGCTAACTCAATGGAATGACGTTCGACATCACAATTAATCATTATAAAGGCAACAATTGTTTACTTACTATTAGCCCATTGGCCAGCCATTAAACGTCATTGTGATTTCATAGACACAAGTTTTCGCGAACGTGCTCGAACTTCTGTACGAATATTTGTATATTCAAACCACAATACATTTGGAATTAAAGTTGTGTCACGCAACAGCAGATATTCTGATACTCGCCTAAAAAATATACTTCATAACTATTATGCATAGGATTTTGATTAGATCAATTAATAGGATACAAACTCACCATGATACAATAAGAGGAAACAAAGGAGTCAGAATTGTATGTGTGATTAAAAACCATGCTACTCCTAAAGTAACTCCCACAAGTACACCACATAAAACTTGGGAAGTTGAGTGGTATTGTAGGTAAATTCTGCCATAAGATACTAAAACAGCTACTATTATACAAGCAGCCACAATAATTATTCGCCAAAACCTTTCAGATATTGTGCTATTACTATTGTGATGTAACCTGTATAACAAACAAATTATATCATTAGATTAATCGACAATATAATGATGAAATGACAAAAAAAACATTTACCTAATACATATGAAAAGTATTGCATATGTAGTAAAGAACCACATAAATTGTGCATGTGTAGAAGGCATACCATATTCATTATAAATACCATCACGTTTTAATGGTCTTGCTTCACGAATGGTATGTTTTAATATTAAATTAACAAATTCATTCAATATAACTCCACTGAAAAATGCAATCTGAAAAAGACAATAATAAATAACCTTTGAAAATGATTACTCTAAATATAAGATAGTGTAAATATAATTTAAGCAAAACTTCTAATGTTTTATACTTACAGTATGCAAATCTCTTCTAAAGAGAATCAATGTCATAAAACCAGTCAAAATAACGAAAGGTGTTAAACTTATCAGAGCTAATAATTTACCAAGTATGTCTCCTATAAAAGAAAAGCATTTAATTATAAGAAAAAAAATAATACTTATTGATCAGATGAAGTTGAAAAAATAATAAAAATAGAAAATAATTATTTTATAACACAACACAAAGTATGTTATTATAATAATTTCATGTTTTCGTTCAAAGAAATATGATATAAAAGAATAATTTATGAAAAATCAATGATACCTGTCATGTAAACAGGTAGCAATAACAAAATGTAGACACGAAGAATCCAAAATTAGTATGATCGCACATGTCTGTTTCCGACTGACGCCGACTATATTTCTGATTGTGGTAATACTGAAAAATCTTTACCTTGTGGATATTCGATTAGAGTCAAAGACAAAGGAACCCATTCCAATTCATCAGTTGCACGAATGAAATGTGATTTGAGCTCGTCGTCGAGCGATGCCATGTTACCGGAAAATTTGAAGTCGCATGACTTTCGGACTCTTCTAAACCAGCGATCATAAGACTGAGAGCAACTGAGAGCAACGGAGAGCCGCTGAGAGCTAATAAACTGGAATGAACTATGATAACTTTTTAAAGATAATACTTCTACGCTATCGACAGATGGCAGCAGCTGTACTATCGATTATAGAGTTCTAATCACATACAACGTACAGCGGAGTTATCTTGAAAGTTATGAAAATACTTTATTTATGATACCAACAATGGAATTAAACTGTACAAATAGATATATGTGAAACAATGATATCTTCTTATGAGCGCATTGGCAAAAAATTAGTAAATCGTATTAAACTGGATCTGTAATTTAAGCTGTCTGATTGGTCGACAAATGGATAATGCGCGCTCCTACGTGAGCAACGGTACCTTTATATCGTTGAAATGTGTTTACAATGGAAGTCAACCGAGTGTTCCATTGTATATATACCATTTTATTACAAAGCTCGCCTATGTAATAATGTAGTATATATATACACACACACACACACACACACACTATATATTTATATAAGAAATAGACCGATATTTTCTAGTCTTTATATTTATTTGTTGTAAAGAAAAAATAATTTAATGAATAAATTTGTTATGTACATTATTTTAAACTATGCATTAATATATATACTGTAAATAACATCGATTTTTATGAAAATAGTGTAATTATAAATTTGTAACTATAAGAATTACGTCAGGGTGTACCTTACACACACGTGGAATTATTTTCTACATAGATGCGTCATTGGATGAGAAAATTAAATTTAAATAATTTACAAATAATGACAGAAGAAAAAACATCGCCTTTGAACTTCGAAATTTTAGCAGAATGTGAAATTAGCAAAGCAAGAACTGGGAAAATAACTTTAAGGCATCACCATGTAGATACTCCAGTTTTTATGCCAGTAGGAACACAGGTAAATAAATTATTTTTCTTATAGTGTTATGTATATAAATATATAAAAAAAAAGTTTATTATCAGAAATTATTTATATTATATGTTTTAGGGTACTCTGAAAGGTTTATTGCCTCAACAATTAGAAGAATTGAATTGTCAAATAATTCTTGGCAATACTTATCATCTTGGGAATAGACCTGTATCTTATTTCTTATTTTTAACAAATCTTGCTTTTTAAATCTTCTCAAATTTTAGATAGTAAATCTTATTGTGTAATTATAATTTTTTAGGGTACTGAAATATTGCAGAAAGCAGGAGGTTTACATAAATTTATGAATTGGAAAAGAGCATTACTAACTGATTCTGGTGGGTTTCAAATGGTGTCATTATTACAACTTGCCAAAATTACAGAAGAAGGAGTGAACTTTAAATCTCCATATAATGGTATTGTATAAGAGTGTAGAAAGTATAATCATTTTATAAATCATGTATCTAATTGTATATATTCAAAAATTATTTTTTAATTTTTATTAGATATTTTTTCTTATTATTAGATACTGATTGTATGTTAACTCCTGAACGCTCAATTCAAATTCAGAATATAATTGGTGCTGATATAATAATGCAATTAGATGATGTAGTTAAAAGTACACAAACAGGACCAAGAGTGACAGAAGCTATGGGAAGGTAAATATTGATTCAATAAATTATATTTAATTTATTATGTTTTATATATATATATATATATAAAATAAAACTAATAATATTATTTTTAAATGCAATTAATAGTAATATTTAATTTATAGAACAGTAAGATGGTTAGATAGATGTTTATTAGCACATGAAAGATCTGATGAACAAAGTATATTCCCTATTGTACAAGGTGGATTAGATCCTAAATTAAGATCAGAATGTGCCCATGAATTAACTAAAAGAAAAGTAAATGGTTATGCAATTGGAGGATTAAGGTATTATTTTATTATAAATGTCACCTAATTTTATAATAAAAAAAATCTAATTTTATGAAATATATATTTATAATATAGTTATATATAAACTAAAAATTTATTATAGTGGTGGTGAAAGTAAAGATATATTTTGGAAAATGGTACATCTTTCTACTGATATTCTTCCAAAAAATAAACCTCGTTATTTAATGGGTGTTGGTTTTGCTATAGATCTAGTTGTATGCTGTGCATTAGGTGTTGACATGTATGATTGTGTATTTCCAACAAGAACAGCTGTAAGTAAAGCACTATATATCCTTTATTATACTTCCAAAATAATTCTATAAAAACATTATGTTTTTAATTTATAATTTCAGAGATTTGGTTGTGCTTTAGTACGTACAGGTCAACTTAATTTAAAACAAAACCAATATAGTAAAGATATGAGGCCAATTGATGAATCTTGTCCATGTAGCACTTGTAAGACATATACACGTGCATATCTTCATCAAATAGTTACAATAGAAACAGTTGCATGTCACTTATTAACAGTTCATAATATAGCATTTCAAATGAAATTAATGAAAGATATTAGAGAAAGTATAAAGCAACAAAAATATCCTGAATTTGTACAAAATTACATGTTAAATGTATATCCAGATAAAAAGTACCCAGAATGGATAGTTAATGCTTTGCAAACAGTTAATATTACATTATTATAACAATTAATGAAATTGGTGCCCATATAATATAATTCTACTATTTCTTAAGTATTTTTTATTATGTACTATATTACTAGATATTACTTATGTACTATAATTCAAATGTTATTAACATACAACTAAAATAAAATATTTGTAAATAAAATTAAAAAGTACATAATACACCATAATTTATTAATAACTTCACATTATACTATTAATATAAATATGAAAACAAGTGTTCAATTAGTAACCAAATTACATATTCAATACAAGTGCTTTCTATTTTATTTCAATTATATTCTCTATAATATCAATTAAAGTATGATCTACAATAGGCACCACTTGTAATAATTAAATTATATTGAGTTCATCACATAAAGTCGTCTGAATCATAGCCACTATTTTCTGTATTTGATGTCATGTTAGATGAATTAAATAAAGAATTGTAGCTTCTAAAAAAATGAATATACATACTAAATAATAATATACATACATTTTAGTTTAAAACAAATTAATTATAAATAGAAAATACTTTGCAGTAAACATTCTATCATACCTCATTTCAGCTTCTTCTTGACGTCTTTTCTCTTCAGCTTTTTCTCTTTCTTTTTGTTCTCTTAAAAGCTTTTTCTTATCTTTCCGCTCATTTCTATCTCTTTGTTCTCTTTCTGCTTGTAAATTTACTTGTTCAGAACGTTTAGTTTTATTAAGTCGATTAACAATAATATTTTGACGTTTTGTAACATGAATTTTACGAACATCTTTCTCTTTGTGAAAACCAACTTGACCAACTTCCATTTCCTGAGTCTTTTTCAAATTAGACCACATTGTATAAACTACATCAATATCATTCATTCTATTTCCATCAATACTATTTGCTTTTACTAATTGTGCAGCATCTTCTAAAACTGTACTAGGGATATCATCTATTGTTTGACCCTAACCAGAATATAAAAGAGAGTAGTTTATTTATATATTTATATGCTATAATAACATCAGAATACATATATATTATCTTTACCATATGTAATCGTAAATACACATGAGCTGAGGAGTACTTGTCCACATGAAACCATACATCTTCTGGCCAACCCCACTTAATCAAATCCTCATCTAAATGTTTTATAAATACAATATTAATAATAACCGTTATTTAATTCTCTCATTCAATGAAATTATATCATTTCACTTACTTTCATATTTATCAACCCCCATAAATAATGTTACTGGTGGTTGTACAACTGCAATTCAAAATAATAATTTAAACTAACCTTAACAAAATGTTATGAAAAACATAATTACGACTATATACGCAAATAACATATAATTTATGTATATTTTGAAGAACAAATAAAACAATAATGATAAATTACCCTCGCTTGTAAAATAATATACCATCGTTCCACAAATATTGATGTAAATGCACGTGTTAACGAAAACAACTGTCAAAAATAACGCCGACACTAACGCCACTGAACTATACAATGTATTACTATTAGTTACTACATTCACTTGATTCTTCTTAGATCATATACACTCAATAATGCTTTTTTTGTAACAGGGTAACACAAAAAACAACTTCAAGTCTAACATTACATTAATGATATTTTAAGGTAAAAATTTGAAAAATATAATTAATACTACTGCAGATAAATCATTAATTTATTATTTGAATATAAAGTACAAAGCATATATAGATACAGCACATCCCTATTTTTTTTAAAATCATTTCTATTATAAATGGTTAAAGCAAAATTTTTATATTACTTTAAAGTTATTACTTTCATCAAACAGCGGTGCTAGTAATTAAAGTGACTGATATTATATTTAATTTTTAATACAATCGTTAGGAACAATGATAAATTAATAAACATGCGATTTTTTTTAATAAATTGCATTGAAATTTCGAACTTTTTTTAATTGTAACATACCAAGTATTTCCTGTAGGATCTATTTTTGTAAGTTTATATGAAAATATGTTTATCCCACAGATATTGAAGATTTTTATATCTGCTAATAATGTTAATTCATCCTAGAACGATTCATATGGATGGCATGTTTTTCAGCATGATATGTTTTAAATATTTGATTGAATACAGGATATATTTCAGGATCATTGATCCACACAGATGATGCTGAAGGTGTTTCTAGCATTGTTAAGTATGCTGAGAAAAATTATTAGTTAATAAAAAATAATCGAATATTTGTTAAATTATTAAATTAAAAATTGTAAATTTATATTTACCAAGAAGCACTTTTGGATTATTAAGGCTGAGTTGTATTTGAGGATTGCTTATAATTGCGTGATAAATGGATTCGTTTGTGTCAAGGCCAACATCTAAATCTTGTAAACTAGGTCGTCGTTCACCAAGTAACCATTCACACTATACAAATCAGATATTTTTGAATTAATTGTAATATGAATACATTACGTTCGATATAGTATTATACTTACAGCATTAAATTGATTATTTCCAGTAACTTTTAATGCTTCTATTATGTTTTTTTCTTCAAAACCCATTTCCAAAAATGTTTCTATCATTCTTGGATTTGCTTTAAAATTTAATTTCTTAAATTGCCGGAAATATTCTAATAAGAGAGTTACGATATTTACTAGATTCTCTTTCACGAATTGAGCTTCCCTATCTGAACATTAGTACAATAAATATATGTAACATAAATGATAAATTTAAAGAAGTCGTATCATTTTAATGGATAATATTATTACCACTAAAGAGATCAGCACATGCTTCCTTAAAGGTTATTTCTGTACTGCCTGTTGAAGAACTAGGACCTGCTTCATTGATATCTGTTTTGGCATATAAAGAAATTACTGTCGCATCATCTTCATAATATTCATCTGGATCATCTTGATGTTCTATCAGCCATTCTAAAGCCTCTGTCATATCAGACCTATAAATATAAGGTACTATATTTCGTCATATTGTATTTGAAAAATACAATATCATATTACTTACTTTCGTATATGAAGTGCTGTAATCACTTTTTTAAAAGAATAACCCATATCAGTTAATGCTTTTATAGCTTTAGAATCAATATTTGGGCAACATCTTCCTTTAAATTTTTCTTTAATCATTTCAAAAAGCTTTGGTGCCTCTCGACTACCCATTAATAGTCTTGCTGATGCTTGCACAAGTGTTATTAAAATTTTACGAGTTTCACTCTGAAACTATTGAAAAAAAACTGTTGATAAAATATTCAAGAAATACAATTACTACTACTATTTGAAATATAATCTTACATCAAAAGAGAAATTAATAGGTGGTATATATTTAGGTGGATTTCTTATAGGTAAATCACTAGTAGCATTTGCTATTGCTTCTTCAGTTGGACCTTTTAAAGTTTCCTCTGGAAAATTTTCTTTGCTAGAAACAGGCCGTATTTCTACTAATATTAATTCATCTAAAATAAAAATGATATATGATACATGACTTATTATTTTATCATTTAAAGTATTAAAAACTCACCATGCTCATCAATTTCTTCATCATCAATATTTTTATCATCTATGAGTTGTTTAAACTTAGATGAATGGATTAAACGATACTTAGAAGTAGATTTAGATATATCTTGGCCATAAAAATGTTTCATTGCCATTTCCTTAATTTTTTTTACAGTGAAATCAGTTCTTACCCCAACATCTAATACATGACCTTCCATGCTATATGGAAAAAATAAATATAATTTATTATTTTTAATATTAACAAAATTAATTGATTACTTATAAATTTAATAACCTGATGACATTCACATTAAAGCACTTAGTAGTTGAAGATAATGGCATGTGTACGGTGCTATTACTTTCCGAATTGCCTGTGTCGGTGGAAGAAAGAGTCAAGGACTGCCTTTCAGCTGTCCTTGAGCTCTTTCTGTTATGCCAGGCTTCTGCTATTCGACCACGCATCCATGGAATCATCAATTTGGCTTGTAATACCAAAAATATATGTATTACAAATTTCTTGTACCAATATAAAAAAAATGTTTACTCGACCTTTTAAGTAAATCTGTCACATAAACAGTACAAATTACTCACTTCGTTTATGAACGAATGTATATAGAATGTAGTTAATTATTTCTTGAATAGTATTTTAAATTTTGATTTCTTGTAATATCCTTATTATTATCAATATACAAAAAGTTAGTTACATCAATTTTAAGTTACATACTTATAAAAAAATTACTGTGTTTTAATCGTCTTAAAAGAGATAACACATAGTTTCGCATAACTTCGCATATAGCGAAGTCAAACTAGTTAATGTTGTTTGTCAATTGTTCTAACAATAAAAGTATTTTTTACAGATGATATGAACCAAATCGGCACTCACTGTAATTCTATACGTCAATGATTGTAACAACTAAAATATTATTAAGGAGCATTTACATGTGTTGGTTAAACATGTGATACCCCCCGTAAACGATTGATAAATCACCTTTGTGCGCATGTGTATTATTGTATTGTTATTTTCCATAAAAATAGATATTCTGTCTAAGATGATAAGTAAATAATATAAATAAAAATGGTGGAAAAGAACTACGTTTTGTCATGCAGTGATATTATCATATATGATATTGAGAAGTAATGTGATTATTTAGAAGCGGAAATTTTTTTATGGCATAAGAATAACAACAAGAGACTACTGCATTTTATAAATATAATAAATTAAATACTATTTGTAAACGTGTCTTTTAAGACAATTTTTAATTGCCAAAAAAATTATAATTAAAAAATTATCAAAATGGTGGAGGTATCAGGTTGTGGTGAACTACAACAATTAGTTCAAGAAGAAGAATGCGAGGAACCACTTAGTCGTGGTGGTGAAGCTACACCTCCTTTAACACCAGCAAGATCACAACATCCAAGTAAAAATGAAACACATAGCTCTCATGTATCGGTATGGATAATATGTCTTTTGAGTTTGCAATATTGACAAGTATTAATTAATTAATACATCTTTAGCAACAAGTATTATGGGAAAGCAATACTCAGACTTCTCCTATTGTTAGTAAGGGTAGTTCTGGCCAAGCAACTAGTCAAGGTTCTATGGTTTCTGGGAGAGCCATTAATTTTTCAAATCATGCTACCAATCAATCTCGTTTAATTTATCTAAATGAAAAAGAGAAACAAAGACCTAATAGACCAGAACCTCCAAAGCTCAATCGACAACAAAAAGGTACTAACTTATAGCATTTATTTATCTATATATTTTATCTTCCTTTATATATATATATATATATATATATATATATATATATGTTATATGTATGCATGTTTTGTATATTATTTACATTTGTATGATTCTGTGTCCTTGTAATTGTTAATAATTTTTTCCTCACTTATGGTTTAGATTATATTTTTTTTACAAGAATATTTTTGAATTATTTTGATTTTTTAATTAATTGCACCTCTTTCATTTTGTTTTGGTGTCATAATATGTAATAGATATGACACCATGCAAACATCACTGTTTTTTATCAGAGGTACCTGATGTTAGACGCATGGAACAAGCTTTATTGCAGCTATTAGAAGATTTTCATAGTGGAAATTTACGAGCTTTTGGTTTGTATATATTATTAATTTTATATCCACAAATTAAAGAAGTTAATGAAATATATATATATATCAACATATAAAATTTTTAATCCATAAAATATATAGGTAAAGATTGCAGTATGGAACATATGACAGAGATAAGAGAACAGCAAGAACGTTTAGCTAGACTTCATTTTGAATTAGGTCAGAGACAAGAAGTTGGTAGCGATCAGTCTGGATTAAGGCAATCAAGTGCAAATATGAGACATTTACTTCATCGTCTTCAACAACTTAGTGTTTGCATTGAGAAGTTACATAGTAAATAAATTTAATATTAAATAGTAGAAGTAAATTTTCTACAATTTTCATATTATACTAATCTTATAAAATAAATAAACTATATCAAATTTTATCTCTAATGTATAATTATTTAAATAATATAAAATCTGTCAAACTAATTTCTCGTTGGTTATATTTTTCTTTTTTATAAAACAATGATATATCTAGAATATATATCAAACTTCACTGTTACATATTAACATAGATTACATTAAAAATCCAGATTTGCTTTATTTAATACAATTGAATGACTTACATATTAAATCATGACAAATTGTAATATTTACAAAAAAAATATAGAGCTATATGAAGAACCAACTACTTACAAATATGATTATGTACATCATCCATTGAGTTTAACAGAGGTAAATTTATAATTATAAAATAATTACTTTTTTTTATATAAATCACCACATTCTTTAGAAAACTCCCACAACAGCACATGTTATAAGTCCATTAAAGGATGCAAAACATTTGGATTTATCAAAACAAACAGTTAGAGCCCATGATACTTTACAATACTTAAGCTATGATAAGCAAATACCATTTAATACTTTTTGGGAATCTAAAGATACAACAATTATTTCTATAAAGCCATCAATTAGACACAAAATTCTTGGAGATCATCAGTATCAAGAGGTGATAAGGTCAAAGAAATAATAGTTATAACATATGAAATTTTCTTTTCTTAAATAAGATTAATGTAAATAAATTATTTATATAATATAATATTTTAACAATAATATAGATCTAGACCACGTGTGTATATGACTCCAGGTATAAGTCTTGATGATATACAGAATTCTAAAACAAGAAAACTATTGGTTGATTTTACATACATGACAACATCAAATTATGCTTCTAAAGATGTTTGGGGTGATTTTAAACCAAGACATCCATGTCATACTGAAATAAATGTAGAAGAAATATGTAAAGAAGTATGGTCTACATGATTACATTGTTATAGTTAATAATTAGAACAATTATTTAAAATGTTATTTTACAGAGTATGCAAAAACCATTGTGTATTTTATCAGCAAGGTTTCCAACTGAAGCTGAGAAATGGGATAAATTGCAAGATCGTTCATTTTTGATGAATACTACATCAAACATTGATCATATACACAGGTAAATTTATATTACATCATAAATTTTTCTTGAAAATTTACAAAAATATTTTTTATAATTTCTAGTAAATCAGAAAGTGAACATTTAGAAACAAAACAAAATAGATTGGAAGTAAAAAGATTGTTAGAAAAAGATAAATTGCGTATAGCTTATGATAAGTTATCTCCTACGTATGGTGGTTATAGACCGTATGTAGGTTTAGGTATTCCTTTAGAGAAAAAGGTATTACCAATTGTTCATCCAGATTTATCTATATCACAAGCACTTCGTCGGTATGTATACTTTACACATTTTATTAAAATAGTACATATATATATAATGAATATTCTATATAATGAATATAATCTAATTTCTAAATATAATATATATATATATATTGCAGAAGGTGTTTAGAATCTTAGATTAAAACTAAACAAACGTCTCGACAAGTTCTTCATAGCATATCATTCTTAGAAAATTATAAAAACACTCAATATTATATGGTAAATTTACGATTTGTTGAAGATTAAGATTATTATTAATCAATTATATTTATTTATAAATTTGTTGTAATTATTTGAATGACAAACGATACTCCATACTCCGTTGGTAATGTTATACATACATACATACATACATATATATATATATATATGTTTTCTAATGTTAACATGAAACGATACATGTGTGTGTGTATACATATATGTTCTTTATTATATATGAAACAGTACATGTTTAATTATTTAATAGATAAAATATTTCTAATAAGGGATTTTTGTTTTATTAATATATCTAATATTATTTAAATATGATACTTTTTTTTTATAATAGTAGCATACTTTATTCACAGTGTTTATATTATAATTATATTAATATAATTGCATTAGTTTAGCCTTTATATAGATTGTTTAAATAAATATATAAACTTCTTATAATTATTAATTTTGTATAAATATATATATATATATATATATTAAGCTCCAAATAGATGAAATGACAGAGGATACTTTTCTATATAACAACTATGATGTAGAATCATTTAATCTTATATTAAAATATTTAAACAATGTGAGAATAAGATACTAAAAGCTATTCATTACATCATAAAATAAAGCATAAAGATAGTGCATGTGCAGCACGTTTTCTAACAATGCTTTCCGTATCCCGTAGCAATTGAAGCAACCTTTGAATATCTTCTGGTCTTGGTGAACCAAAGTGTCCTAAAAGTAGTGCAGATGTGGCCCTAGTATTAAAATTTTCGGATCTTGAATATCCTCGAACTACAGCATTTCTGAAAACAATAATTGTAAAAAATGTAAGATATATTCCATATGATTAATATTTCAAAATTTATAAATACCTCAGTTCTTCTGCTCTTTGTGGAAGCTCTTTTTGTAGACAATGTATCAAATTCGATATAAATTTTTCAAAATGAAATTCGATATTTAATCCTAAAGAAGCATGTATTATATCAAATAAAGGTTGACATTGCAATAACCTTGCTGTATTACGTAGAGCTTCTTGTGCTACCTATTGATTATAAATAATAAAAATATATACACATTAAAAAGTTCACAAATAAATAATTACTAATTACTAATATGATACCTTCGCCACTGTAACATTTTCGTCTTCTAGTCTTATAGTAAGACAGGGTAAGCAACCCAAAAGATGATCCTTTATATCATCATCTGGTGAAGTAACAATTTTCTGCCAACTACAAGCTACAGCACTTAAGGCACTTATAGCTGCTAATCTCATTTCCCAATTTTCTTTTTCAATAAATGGTTTTAAAGCAAGTACAACTCGGGGACTTACTGGACGCACGAATTGAACTGATAATAATACAGAAAGACCACGTAGTGATTCTAAAATCACATCATTACCCCCATCTCCTATGGCAGATTCTTCTAAACCATCAAGTAAGGCATCCATACAATTATCAAAATATTCATCAACCTGGAACAATATACTTCATAAAAAATGTACTAAATATAGAATCAACAGTTGGATGTTATCTATAAGTAAATTTTATTACTTGTTTAGGCTCTAAATAGGCAATTCTTGCAAGTCCAATAGTAGCTAATTTTCGGACCAAAGGAGATGAATCAGCTTTTGCTTCATACAATGTATTTATAATTGCATCCAGCCATATAACATCACAATTAATTTTTCCTATTAATTCAGAATAAAAAGTTGCAGCTACTGCTCTTTGGGCAGAAATCGTACTTGTCATCATTCTTCCTAAAGACTGAGCCAAAGCTGATAATACATTATTTTTCGTATGTATACATCTCATCATTGTACGTACTGTTGCCACTACACTTTCCTCAGCTTCTGTTTCAGAGGAAAAGATCTAGAATTTGTAAATTATTTATAAACATTGCAAATTATAATGCATACAAATCATAAATTTATTATTGTACTCACATTTTCATTAAGTAAACTCGATGCTATATTTGAATCTAGTGTAGTTAATACATTGACTAATACAGAATAAGTTTCTGTATGTGGATTTATCTTGCACCCTTCTCTATTTGGCACATAACCGAACTTAGTACTAATAACACATACAGGAGCATCAACATGTAACCATCCTGCAAGATATTTCAATAATACTGATAATAGATTTGATAATTGTTTATTAACCAATTCTTTTGAATTTGGAGATTGTAGTAAATGTCGTAGAGCCACAATAGCTGCCAATGATGGGAAAGATGCTATACCATTTTTAACAGTCTGTGCAGTAGCATTTTCCGCGAATAAATTATTGTTTTCTAATTTTGCCAGAAGTAATTCCAAAGCCTAAACGAATAAAACCAAAAATTTCAATATCATATAGAATTAAACTAAACACTTTTACTTAATTTAAAACAATTAATTATAATACAGAAAATGTTATTAAAACATACACGAGAGCCTAAATCTAAACTAAGACCAAGTGCCTTCCAACATTCTTCACTGCCTTTATCTAATGGCAATGGTTGACATAAAAGTCGTTCAATTACTTCTTCAGGATGATGTTCCATTAGAGATTTAATAGCAACTGCAGTATTTCTTCTATAGCTACTATCTTCCATCTGTCTCATTTGTGTAATAATACTATCTATATAATAATTAAAATACATTATACATTTTTAATCATATTAAATTTTGGTGTATGTTAAAAATTTACAGAACTCACCAACTAAGGTAATATCACTTCTAGATATTTCTGATCCATTAATTTTAAAATGTTGGGACAGAGCTATACTTGCAGCAAGACTTGCTTCTCCGCGAAATAATAAACCTTCTATTAAACCTTCTGCTAGACTGATAATGTCACCACTATTAATTCTTTCAGACACAGCTGTAGCTAAGATCTAAATAAAAATATACCATTATGATTATTATACATAAAACCATAATGTTTCATGAACTTACTTTAATGCCATCATAACAAGCTTTTGAGTCTTCACCAACAATAATTTTCTTGGAATTATTTAAGTCTTTATCTAAATTATTATCAGGAGATAAAGCACGATGTCGAGCTCCAATATTTAAAGACAATGCTACACAATCTATTGCTATTGGTCTAAGTGAATGTTCTGAATCTGCACACCATGATAAAACCCTTCCCATAAGCCTTCCTGGTTCTAATTTACCACCAGGATAAGTATATTTTAAAGAATGATAGTATGATCTATAAATGCAAAATTAAGTTAATACAAAACTATAATAATAATAATAATAATAATAATAATAATAATCAACGAAAGTCAGTATTTGCTAAAAAATTGTTAATCTACCTAAGAGTTGTCCTTAATACTAATAAAGTAGTTTTTCTTTCAGTAGTTGATTTTGATTGCATCCATGGTAACAATATATCAATAAGATCAGCTAATGCATCAGCAGAATCGGATACAATTTCACTACATACAATTCCTAATTCATCTATTACCTGTTGCATAAATTCTGACTGTAGCAATAGAACTACCTGTGAAAAAAATGAGTAAATGAGCTATGTAAAATCGTTTTTGTTCATGTTTGAACGTTATATGTATACCTCTGTACTGGCACCTATGACTTTGTCCAAGATTGTACTCAGTACAATTCCTCTTTCTTCTGAATTCAATTGTGGTGGTACACGTCTATAATTATATTTAGGAATTCTTCTCTATGATAATATAATAAAATTGACACATCTGTTAAAATTTTTTTTTTAGTAAAAGGATACATTAGTGATACTATAGTCTTCAGTACTTTTGGGTATAGTTGTAGTGGTCTATATCCTGACGATGTTTGCAAAATTCCTAATGAAATTGCAAGTCCACTACTTTTTGCATGTAATCCAGTTGATTTTTCCAATCTATTAGGATGAACTGCATTGGCAACCTTTATAAAATTTATTTATGTCTGTTCATATGACGATACTTTTACATTATCATTAATGTTAAAATATAAAATTACCTGTTCTAATGCTAATAATCCAATTTCTTTAGTAGTTAACTCTTTGCAGTCATGTAATTGTCGTATAATCCATAATAGTATATTTTCCTCAAATGATGGATATAATTTTTCTACATCTCCCCTTTGTGCAATCTCAGCATAACATCTTAACAAGCCAGCTTTTGCTGCTTCTGCTGTGGCTATAGCTTTTGAATCTTTAATAAAACCTAATAATCTTACAGGAATTTTTCTAGTATCTTCTTCCATACAAGCTTCTTCCATTAATTTTATTACAACATCCAAATGTCGTTTAGAACAAATTCCAACTGCTCTTGCGAATTCTTCATTTGATATGTGAGAACGTGCGAGTTCAATAAGAAGTGTTATATGAGCATTACTACTACACATTGATGCTAACAAAGGTGCTACATGTGGTGTACTAGCTTTTACTGCTAATTCATCTGCGAGTTTTAAGCTCCATGCTTCTCCTTCTAATTTGACGCTCTCCTCTAAAAATTCTACTATTTTCTCTTCCCAGTTGAGATTCCTATAGTTATTTTAATAGAATCTTTAATATAATTTATCCCTACTTTAAGAAAAAAAAATGTAACGTACCGCTGTTCAATAAATTTGACATTAACAGGAAAGTCATCTCTTAAAAAATGTGTAATTTCCTTTAGCTTTTCATCCCAATATGGCATAAGTTGGTGTCCTAGCAAAGGTGCTGCACATTTTAGGAATGTTACGATAGGTAGGCGATTCTGTACATCTCCAAGCAGTTCCAAACATCTACTTAGAATTTTTGTACCAGGAAAATCTCGTTGATTAATGGATGAATTACCGTTATTAACTATTTTTACTGCCAGCGGTGCTAAAGCACGCAATATAGATGCTACCTAAAAAATATCAATAATGGGAAATATTTTTATATATCGTTTTATAATATTCTTGCATTATGAATTATTGTATCAGTATATACCGACGACACACAAGCTGGATCTAGTAAAGCACGTATCAGACAAGGCCACAACCAAGATTCTGCACCTTCTACAGTGGTTGCAAGCAAATGTAATGCTTCTGCATATGCCTCTGATTCATCATTCTTTATACCACAATGAGTTACCTTAAAAAATTGACAATACATTTTTGCTTCGTTATTTAATTCGAATAATTTAAATTTATAATGATTAACATTTACCATGTAACGAACAAAGGTCGCTCTTTGTGATGGTAAAAGTGGGACTGTAGGACGTGCTGCGAGTGTTACAATGGCTCCAACCATTTGTAATGCACTACTATCTCCTAATGATTCTTGTAAACTAAGTGCAATTCGTTGTAATGTTGTATCATCCTAGTAATATTGAAGATTTAATATATTTACATTATTTTTTGAAATATATAGTTTTTATTACAATATTTTTAATACCTCAGATGGAAGTGTATTAATAAGATGTTTAAGAACTACCAATGCCCGTGCCTTTTGTGATACTGATGTAGACTTCAATTGCTGTAAGATTCTATAATATATAATACATATTTAAGTATTTTTTATAACTGAAAATTCCATAAATTTGTTTTAATAATACATCATTACCTATCTAAGCCTTCTTCTGGAAATAATATAATCAATGATCTAGAACATTGTAATACTTGATAATGTGTTAGAAGTACATCTCGAGATGCTTCAAATGGAATTATACAAACTAATTCAGATAAAACTTGATGTATTTGTTCTAAAAATGAGCGAAGAACTTCCTTCTCATTTTCTGTGGCACAACTTAAGACCACTGCTAAAACTCTACAATACCCAATCAAATTGATGAAATTATAATATATTATGGTAAATAAAAGAGAGTTGAAAATGATGACATACCTAACTGCTGCTAATCGAGTATTAACTTTTTTACAAAAATTCAATAATATGGGTGTTAACTTAACGATTCTTTCACAATCTACTTCCTGTGGCAGTAATGGTATCATATAAACAATTGCTGACAATACTGCTTCCACACCTTTATAATCTTTAGATGTTTTTATCCAATTGAATGTTAATATATCAAAAGCAGAGCATATTTCCTCTTTAAACGTTTCTTTACTAATTTCTGGGCTTGAATCTTTTTCTAAATTTAATATATAATCATTTATAGCTTCTGCAATCTTCCCAAGTGCTGAAAAATTTTTTCATTAACAAAATATTTTCATTATAATTGTCTATTATTTTCATTATAATTATTATTATGACTGAAATTTACTAAGGCAGAATGTTTGTTTTAATATCTCATCACGTGTTTGACTTAACATTGGGATCATAATAGTTAATGTGATTTTGAAGAACGATATCATTGCACATGGATTACGTTCTGCAATCATTCCTATAGTACGAACTACTGTATGATGTGGAAGTATTCCAGGTTCCAATCTATAAATAAATATTTTATCGTTTATAACTATAATGTTTAATAAATGATAATTGTGTAACCAAAGAAATGGTGAAAAATTACTTGGTCAACAGGCTACCTATTGCCTGTGTGCAATGTATTTGACTCAATGAAATCAATAATTCTATTGCTTCCTTTTCAGCATCGCCGAAGAGTTCATTTACAGCTAGTTCTGCAACCGATGATGCTAAATCGGTATTCAAGTTCGCACCATGACATTGACATGTTTCAGACATCACTGTTAGTAAAGAAGCCATATGTTCCGAAGATATCTTAACAAAAAATAATTTGCTATAAGCTGTGTAGATAATTATGCAACTTTGACATATTGTAGCAAATTAATACCTTTCTATGGAGTTCCCAAAAATATACAGCTGCATGAATTACAACTTCTGGATTTTGCTCGGATATTGTTTTAATTGCTGTAGTTACTGACTGTCTGACATCTATTGATTTATCATCTAATGTATCTAGCAATGCTCCAATTACCGCTAAACAAATGTAACATAACCTGACATATTTCCCTTAAGATATTTAAAAATCATTCATTGTATTATTATTAAAGAATACCTGGTAGCTCTGAATAACAAGAATTTTCGATTTCTTCCCTCATGATGGATTATTATGGATCCTTAATAAAATATATTAGAATTATATACATAAAAAGTTAAAATTATAAAATGATCATATTCGTTGTAGGTTGTTCGTTTATACAATAAATATATGACAGATCGTATTTATTAAAAAAGTACACTTTCACGTGTCACGCTGCAACTTCTGTTTGTTTTCCTTTTTTAATCGAGGCGAATATCTTTCAAAATCGTTCAGTAGATTAGAAAACTGGCACTATCACGTCGTTACAGGCAAATAAGTAACAAAAATTCAACATCATCACACGACATCGCATACAAATAATATTATCAGTTTGATATACGTACAGTGAAACAATATCAATGTGGTAGTGTTAGTACTTACCATCCGTGTTATCTGACAATGTAACTATACATTCACACACTCAATTTGTAATTTTATGTTCGAAATGAAAATAATTTATTTTTATATACACACATACACGTAAATGTATTATTCATAAGATAAGATTTATTATTCTAACGATTGTTGATATTATGATTTTGAAATATTAAAAACAAATGAAATTAATAATAAGTGATTTTTATAACTATAGATAATGACGTATAATGTTTAGAAAATTTTAATGAAAGTACTAGACTGATATGATCAATGAATATTTAATCTATTAAATAAAATGATTATTTCATATTTGTTACTTTTTATTTTTAATATTTTGTTATTTACTTATATAACTATATACATAATCATGTTAATTTTGATAATGAAAATACACGAGATATACTATAACTTACCTCTTCATTTTTAATTTTTGGGTTATTATGTATACAAAAAAAAAAAGTGATAAAATAACGGGTGATAATAAATTATAGTACAATCTATGTCATTAAAAGTTATTACTTTTCATCATTGAATGTTGATGGTAATGTAACATTAACAATGTCAATAAGCTTAACAATTTATCATTTTATAAAATTTGTTTTACACTGTAACTGGTGGCATAATATCCATTCCCTTGCATTCTAAAGCAATTTTGACTCCCAGTGCAAAAAATGCGATGCTTTTTACCATTGACCTATAAAACATAAAACGATGTTACATATATTAAATAATTTAAAATCAAATATGCGTTTAGTATTTCAAATAGCAACCCAGACGCAAGAAAAACAATGTTATTGTTTTAACACTGGCTTAAAAATAATTCAGGGTTATGTGCGTATAAAAAAGAAGATGTGAAAATATATAAGTAGAGTCTATTAAATCAAATATATTGTATTTACCATTTGAATCCATCGTAATACGTTCCTCTTATAACCCCCGTTACATTATTAATTCCTTTATACATTTTTTCGAACATATTGTGTTATCAATTGTTTGATTTAAATTGTTTAAATTTGAGTACACGATTTATTGTGAAAAGACGATAAAATTGCGTAGAACACGTGCAGCAATTTACAATGTGTTCATTTATTTCTATCGATCTAAAATATTTTATGTTACATTTGATTGTTAGATGGCGCTGTAAGAGAACGAAAATTTAAATTTTAATGATACCAAAATTCTTGACAAACGATATACAATTATTAGAAATCATTATTACAAATAGCAAATATTTAAAAAACATATTATTTTTTTAATAAACTCTTTATTAAAAAGTAAGTGAAATGTGTAATACTAAATAATTATATAGTATAGTTTAACGATGCCATCTAGCGACAAAGTGATAAATCATTTTAGATTTTACCAAATCTTACATAGTTGTGCAATTAATCAGTAGTGATATGTATATTTATTGAAATAATATTCAATTAAACAATCCCATCATGTTTAGAATACTTAACAATGAGTGTACAATATACTTTCAATACATAAGATATAAAAAGCAATAATTATCTGATTGATACATATCTTCATTGAGGAACTTTGAGTTAGAGACAACTAAATAAATTCTTCTTGTTGTATCATTGTTGTTAGAAAGTAAATATATAGACATGGGAGCAGGAAAAAGCCAATTTACTGAAGAGGAATTACAAGATTATCAGGTGATAAATATGTATCAATAACATATTATAATAATTGATAAAAAAACTGTCATAATATATCATATGTATCAAATATATTAATTTGTATTTTGTTTTATTGTTTAATTTTATATTACTTTTTATAGGACTTAACATATTTCACAAAGAAAGAAGTTCTATAGTAAGTATATACTTTATTATCAACATCATTATACATTAATGATTGTAAATATATTTATTTTATTGCATGGTAGTGCACATCAAAAGTTTAAAGCTCTTGCTCCAGAAAAGGTTGGACATAACAGAAATGCAAAGCTTCCTATGTCCAAGATTTTACAATATCCAGAATTAAGAGTAAATCCCTTTGGAGATAGAATTTGCAAAGTTTTTAGTTCTAGTCAAGATGGAGATTGTACATTTGAGGATTTTTTAGACATGATGTCTGTATTTAGTGATGCTGCTCCAAAAGCTGTGAAAGCTGAACATGCTTTTAGAATATTTGGTAATATTGTTTATAATGTTTTCAATGTTTATATCATAATTACAATAATTAATTTATTAATTATTTGTAGATTTTGATGGTGATGATATGTTGGGAATTGGAGATTTAAGATTAGTAGTTGACAGATTAACAGCTCCTCAAAGACTAAGTGAAATGGATATGCAACAACTTCTTCAATACATACTGGATGAAGCTGACTTGGATGATGATGGTGCTCTTAGTTTTGCAGAATTTGAACATATAATAGAAAAAAGCAGTGATTTTTCCAAGTAAGAATATTTTTAATTAAAGTAGTGATTCAATAACAAATTAGTAATATTATTTTTATTTACAGGACATTTCGTATACGCTTGTGAATTATAATAGTAAAATGACCAAAGTATAGTTAATGAAAGACTGAATATTAATAATAATAACTAATGCTAGAGCTACTATTAGCACTAGGCCTAAATCGTTTTTCTTTTTTTTTTTCATGTGAACATTAGAAAGTAATGTTAAAAGTCCAAAGATGTGCCAAGTCCAAATGGTCAGGCCTAACAATAACAATAACACCAACAGAATATTTTTTTTGTTACTTTTTACAGGATCTTATGCACAAATTAAATTATATTTCTATAGTATTCCACAGAATAATATTTCTCATTAGTAATAGTAATATAGTCTCTTTAAGATATGTCATAATGTCAAAGACATTCTTTACTCTAAAATTTTACTCTAAACAGCAGTACAAAATTTATACTACATGCATATTCATATAGTATAAACTTAAATATGAATTTAATTGTAATTGAAATCACAATTTATTGCATTTCTTGTTGTATTTTATCATAGTATTTACCACGTTTTAAATATTATTATGTATAATTTTTAAACACATTATTTTATTTATATATTAATTTATTAACAGGTATTCTTAATAAAAAAACATTGTTTTTTATTAAATAATGTATTTACAAGAAATTTGTTTCATTTATTCTTTTTTTTTATAAAAAGTGTTAGTATTAAATGTATTTTCTCAAAGTTATGTTTTGTACATAGCTTGGAAAAATGCATTCATGATTGTAAATATCCCCTAAAAAAATATTCGATTTAATAGAATAAATTTTTAATTTAAAATTAAAATAATTGAAGAAATAATTAGCTTACGGTAGTTTCATACGCATGAATATCCAGCATGTAATGAAAGAGACAACTATACTAATGAATCCAACACATATCAAAAGAATTCTGTTAAGTTTTGGAGTGGATGGACTATGTGTTTGTTCAAGTACGATGAAGCCTAAACCACCTAAAGTAAAAAGGAAGCTCGACGCTAAACCTTCCATAATATATTGACCATTTACACGATATGGCATAAATGCCACCTGTAAAGATTTATAACCTAGTTAATAAAATTATATTTTTTGAGAAGATTAATAATTATAACTTACAGGTCTTGTATGACCATGTTCATCAGTCGTAGATCCTACACTGGGCGGTTCAACGATTACATCGTATATTATACCTACAACACGTATTTAATTGGTAATATTACTCGAAATTAACTATGCGGATAAACCTTTTTTCTAATTGTTACATAATAAATCTATATCAAAAAATAAAATTTGTATTTTCAGATCTAACCTCCTGTCACTAGAAAGTATGATAAAAGAACGAAAGAAAAAGCTATCATTGCACTAGGTTTCACGAACCAAGATGGTCTTTTAAGTTTTAAATTAGGCACTTCTAAAACGAAGAACGGGATTTTATAAATATATTCCATCTTTAAAGAGAATAATAATAAAGTATAAAATTATGAAAGATATGGGAAGATATGAAAGTTTCGGGTCGCCGGCGTGACGCGTATTGACGCTGTATTTGTCGGTCTTTCATTATCAATGTTGCCAAATATCAAACCATAAACTACGTAGGTAGAAGTGTATCGATATCGATGTTATCGACATATATCGTTTTATAATCGAATATTTCGATAAAGCAAATTTTATAAGTTTATGATAACAGTCATGTTTCTTATGTAGAATCGTAAAAGGTGGTTACATCTTTGCTTATTTCATATTTGTATTGTTATATTTAAAAATGTTTGTATAAATATAAAAAAAAGGATATATTGACCGTGCATGGAATAAGTATCATTGTAGCAACTTTACGCTCACATTGCGTGTGCGTAGAGTGTGGAATCGGTGTGCGCATGCGTCAACGTGATCAGCTGTTTAGAACGTAGTCAGAAACCATTTTTACACGGAGGCGTGTATCTCGATCGAAATGTTGCTCTTTCGCGGAGTTTTCGAGCCTTGGATGAAGAACGATCGTATTATAAAATATTTTCTTTTGCCACGGTGAATATTTTCAGAGTTTCGAAAGGTCGATGTGACACGTTCAACACCGGAAGTTTTTCTTTGGTAGCACCACGTCAGATTTTTGCAGTGGTGTGGTAGTGGTGGTAGTGATGATTGTGTATGCGTAAAAAAACATGGATGTTCGGTCGGCGCACATTTTAACACAATTTATATTATGAGATTTCTGTGAAAGGAAAGATGAAGTTTCGTGTGACTTTCGTATATTGGGCACTACTTTTTACATCGGTTGTGTCTAGGTAAGATTTTTGAACTGTTTACTCATTTTTAATATTTAATTTAAGAAATATATATATATATATGTATATATATGTATATATACATGCATATATATCCTCATTCCAAATTGAAAATATGAAAATTCACATTGCACATATAATAACGAATTTCTTTTCTTTAAAAAGATTTCTTTTTTCTTGAATTCATTGATTTATCAATGAATCAAAGTCATATAACCTCCTCATTTATATTCTTATTCTCTAACATATATTATTTTATATCATGAATAGAATTTGAATGGTAGTAAATGTAATTCTTTTGTTATTGTAATTCTTTTTCTCTTACAGTGGACTGTTATTTCTAATAGTTGCTTCAGAAAGTACAGAAGATAGGACAGGAATAGAAAATGATGGAAATCTATATGTGTTTGACAATTTTACAACTAATGATGAAAATGAGAAGTACGAGATACCAGAGATTACAATTGCTAAAGTACGAAGTCCAGCAATAGAGAATGAATTTCTTGAGGTATGTTTTAAGATATAAATTTGAAGAGCAAAGGATTTGATTTTGGCAAATAATTATTTATTATTAATAATATGAGGGGTATATTTGTGAAATTGATTAACTTTATTACGATATATACATTATGCAATGTTGTATAGTTGTTATTAAGATATATATATATTATGTAATATTATATAATTGTTTATTATATAATTCTGAATATATATCTTTATTTTTCTAAGGAAAGTGCTACCAAAGTAACTTCTAGTTTTGATACTGTAAATACATTGGATGATCGTGTGGAAAATGATTTGGAGATTATGGCAGAAAGTATTATACAACAGCCTAATCTTTCCCAAGGGTAAGTCATTATTTTTCTTGAAAATTTAACACATTTTTTAAACGAATTAATCTATTTAAGGCAATTAAAGTTAATAAATTATTACGCTTATTTACGTTTTGATCGCATTATTACGAGTACATCATTTAATTTGACGCTAAAAATTAATCGTCGTCTTATGATGAAATTTTGATATTTTTCACATAACGTAAAATCGTTAATCCACGTGATCAAATCATAAGAAATTATTCATTTCACCGATCAAGATCCAATGACAAGATCGCGTCCTTTAATCATGTCCAACAGAGATGATTGATACACGATACATCAAATAAATCGTACATGAAAATATCTTAGATTAGTTTTATGTTTATATTATTTTTTTCTGTTATAAAAATATTTTTATTTTATTGCTATAGATTTAGTAATCAGTCTGCTTCGTTTCTTCTGGAACGGAATCTTGTAAATCGTATAGTGCGTTTCCGCTTTCATCACGGACATTCGATACTTAGACATTTCACCAGACGTATATCGTAATTCTTGACTTTAATTACGCGAGTCGTCTCCTGCGTCTTATCTCGTATCTGCCTCTTCGTTTTTATTGTAGGGTGGGTAGGTGGGGAGGAGGTGGGGAGAAATTATGAATATTGAATAAGCTCGCGTAACAGATTAATTACGCTCTTTCAAGACCTTTTTATTGCGATAAAAAAAAAAAGTACAAATAGAAAATAAATATTGATGTTGTTTTTGATAATAATCGTAAATGAAAGAGCATTTGTAATTTGTTTAAGCATTCGCAATTCTATGAGATCATTTCAAAGTTTTGGAGGTATAATAAATTGTACACAGAATCGTTTACATCTGTTAGTACAACGACTTTGATCGACATAATAGCTCTCTTGTTCTCTTCGGTTAATGGCACTGGGTGTTACGCTTGTTAACGTACGAGTATATCGTTTATTGTTAGAGAGTAAATTAGGCGCCCCTTTCGTCGCTAAATATAGACAAATGCGAAATGCCAATGTTTTATTCCTGTACGCGGTAATCAATGTCACATACGCGTTGAATTTTATAAGTAGAAATATACACTTGTGTATATATGTATAATGATTTCGTTAAATCAATTTATTTTAAATGCTGCAGTTTTTTTTGTTTTTCATCGACTGGAAATACGATATCGTATAAAGACTTGTCGAATAATTTATAAGAGTAATTTATTCCAACGAGAAAGAAAATGGCGATTGCCAAGTTGCGTTGTAACGTTTCTGCGTCACACAGGTGCCATAGTATATTCTCATTAATAGATATGTTATATTGAATTACTTACACGCTTATATTTCACGGATTCTATTAATAACTATCAGGTCATTTGAATGATTTCTTAGAGAAACGGTTTTATTATTTATCCAAGTTGTCCACGTGAAAAGTTTTTAAAAATTCGCTTTTATCGCGTTATGCTAATTAAAAATATGGTAATCAATTTAAATGAACTGGATTTGAAAGGAATACTATTGTCATCGTCATCGTTATCATCGTTGTCGTTGCCATTATCGTTGTTATCGTCTTCGTCAGTGACAATGTTCAAACTTTGGCGCGCTTTTACGAAAAAGCACATAACGCGATTTACTCGTAATTTTCTTTCGCCAAGTTTCGAATTTACTTCATTATTTAACATTTACTTTAAAGCCATTGAAAGGAAGAAAAAAAAAATAAAAAAGAAAAAAGAGAGAGAGTTGGTTAAAAGGCTAAAGCTTGATATCTTCCTTCTTTTCTCAAGGTGCTTCGAAATCGAGTTAAAAGTTCCTAGAACGAGAACGTTGCGTACTACAACAATATCAGATATTTCTATAGCTGCATCCCAGTATCGAAAAGTCGATAAAACTAGCTTTGACAGCTGTCGTTACTCAATATCGCATACCATGGACACTGATATCTTTTTAACGGAAATTACAAAGAATTATTCTTATCTACGTAAATTGTATACTGAGTGAATTTATGCGATAAAATTGAAACGTTTAATGACATGGTTTTTATTTTTCTTTTTTTTTCTTTTTTTATTTATTTATTTGTTTGTTAATTCGTAAGTAGGTATATTTAAGAAATATTTTTATTTTATTTTTTCTTTTTTTCGAAAATTCCTATTTAAGTATTACGTAATAAGTAAACGTTGCGGTAACTGTGGGTTAAACGATCGAATAGAGATGTAAGGCGCGTGACATTACAATCACGTGGAAATGCCAGAGAGAAGCCATCGCAAAGTGTTTGGGTGTAAAATCAAACTGGCTTTGTAGGGTCATGTTTAGGACGAGAACGAAGCCCCATTGTCGCGATGTAGGATTTAAACGTTATTTTCTTTCTTTCTTTCTCTTTTTTTCTTTCTTTCTTTCTGTCTGTCTTTCTTTCTTTCTTTCTTTCTGTCTGTCTTTCTTTCTTTCTTTCTTTCTTTCTTTCTTTTTACATATTTCCTTGTGGAATTTATTTTGATAAACGATTTTATAATTTCGAATACTACAATAAAGAGAGAGAGAGAGAGAGAGAGAGAGAGAGAGAGAGAGAGAGAGAGAGAGAGAGAGAGAGAGAGAGAGAGAGAGAGAGAGAGAGAGAGAAGGCGATGATAATGAATAGAATTTTTTTATTCGTGAGAAATAAAATTAATCGATTTGATTTGACACCGTTGAATTCGATACTTGTTTTTGATTATTGATACATTAACTTATAATGTAATCAAATTTCTTGAAATGATATAAATGAATAAAATGTAAAGAAAAGCATATAAGATTAATGTTAGTTCGATATATTTGTAAAAGAATCAAACATTAAAATATAGCCACTAAATGCATTTGTCGTAGTTACTGCATTGGCTACGTTCCACCGATGCATTATCGGATATTTGGTGCATCGTAGGAGAGACGTGTGATGCACCAATTATCAAACGAAGCCAGATCGATAATATGTGTGCGGCTACTTGGAGGAAATTGATATAAAAAAATTATACTGAAATGCCTATAAAAGAGATACTTTACTTATTCATAAAGACATATGCATCGAATATATACATACCCATGCAAGCAAAAAAAAAAAGAAAAAAATTCGATACTTCACATAAATGTCCTCCATAAATTTCACAGAGTGAAACGATAACGAATCGTGGACTTTCGATGAATTAACCGCTTTCTCGAATTCCGTATCGAGAGTATCGAGATTTATGTTATCCATTCACAGCCTAGATTAAACGTATCTATCGTGTCTTCATTTTCTGGGTCGGTCATATTTTCAAGAAAGTATGCCTTTGAAAAGAAAAAGAAGTAGAAAAAGGATAATAATAGGTCTAATGAAAAAAGATAAAAGAGATTACAGTTCGATATAAATTTTCGGAGACAGAAAAAAAACTGTCTCATAGGGTATCCAGTCTCGAAAGAACGAGACGAAAAGGATACGAGAAAGCATCGGAAGAAACAAGAAAGAAAGTCGCGACTGCTTCGAAGAGGGAGGAAATGCTGTAAATGGAGTAAAATGTGGGCGGAGAGCGATAGTGGCGGCGGCGTGGCGCTGTTAGCCATGGTGGGGTGTGAGATAGGGGTGGGGGTGCCACTGCGAAGGGTCGTTCGAGGCGCCGCTCGAGGGAGGACATCAGTCGACGTAAGGACGTCTACCGATGTAGATGTTTTCATTCTTCTTATCTACCTTCCGAATGCGGAAAAAAGAGTTTATAGCATCTCAAGATGCGAGAGTGTAAGAAAAGTGTATATTTTTCGTGAAATTAAGTGAAACAAGCCGGTTACAGGTGGCAAAATTCAATTTTGGAATATTATAAGTGGAATCGGTATTGGTGAGTTTGGTAGGCAACAATCAGTGTTCTGTATCTTTTTTCTTTCTCTCTTTTTTTCTCTATCTTTTTTCTCTCTCTTTTTTTTTTTACCTCTTCCAAATGTTAAAATCTTCCAAATATCATAAAGTATCTCTCGAACGTTCGAAAAATACAATTGCGTCATCTATCGATGAAATAATATTAACAATAATAGATCCATCTGTTTCGAAATACATTTGTAAATAAGAAACTGTTTTGTTTTAAGCATATGAAAATTATACTTTACCAGACGTTTCAAAAGCTTCCTTCTAGTATCATGTTCCGAGTAATTTTCGTTGAAAAATTAAGATCTTCTCGTCGATCTTTAAAATCATTATTATTACACCAATATTCGAACCGGAGTTCGTTGTCGAGATGGAAGACGAAAACAATACTATTATTTTAATTATGATTTATCAATGTACTCGATTGCGGCCGAGTTTCGTGTTTCTTGTTTAGTAATTACATCTATGATACTTACCTTCATAGGATATATTGTGTACGCATCTATGTATGTATGTGTATATATATATATATACACGTACATTTATCTGTGTATACCTTGCACGATAATAAATCGTCAATCGTTTATCAAAAGTATCGGCAAATCACGAATGTGTCACCACACGTGTATTGTTATTAACACTTAATAGCAACTTAAATATTTATCTTTTACAGGAGTCTACATTTCGAATCGATAAAGAAACGAAAAACTCGTTTCTATTAAGAAGAACGTATTATATTTTCGAAATATATAGACGTAGTATGTATATTGCGGAAGACATGTTTCGACGTTTGGATCGATAAGAGCGTAGAATCGCTCTCAGTTTTCAAAGTTGCAGTATCCAACGAGAGAATCTTACAAAATTTTTCTTCTTCTACTTTCAGAGTAATATACTCAAAAGTTAGTAACAGCTTACTTCGCCCTCATTCTGTGGATATTGTGATACTTGAAAAGTCCTTCGATTTCAAGCCGAAAAGTCCGGATACTTTGTTATTTTCTTATAATATCAAATTATTTCAACGTTGAATTTCTTATTTTTTATTTAGATTAGTTAAATACTGCGTTTCTAAATTTGTTGTTTTCTTATAATATCAAGTTATTTTAACTTTGAACTTTGTTTTGTGTATATGTCTATTTGTTTTGTGTTTGTGTGTGTATATATACATACAGATATATATAGAAACAGATTATGATACGCTCTACGCGAGCTTTCGTGTGGTCATCTTTTGTCGGTCTGACCACACGTCAACTTGTTTCACTGTCGCACTACTTACATACATACATCGAACAAGTTGTCGCAATATTTTGTTCATTTATCTACCTTATTTTTATTTTCTCTTCGAACTAGATAACAAATTCTTATCATCCATGTTCCCAATACTTCGTAATAATATCTTCAATAACGTGTAGTTCGTTTCGAAAGTATAGTCCGCATTTCGCGAATTATAAGAGCTAAATATTTCTCTGAAACTTCTAAATCAAATAATTCGAATAATTGTTCCGTTCTATCACGTAATCGTTAGATTCTTGAGAAAATTGAATTTTATCTAAAACACATACTTTCTCTCCCTTCCTTTCCCTCTTCCTCTCTCTCTTTCTCTGTTTTTCTCTATCTATGTTAACTTTGCATTGGTGATAATAATATTATCATGAGTTTACAAAAGTTAGTGGATCAATTAATGCGAGATATAAAGAAATTTGAAAATGTCTTCACTTTTTAGAGATCAATACTCGTTGATTCATTTCATTTAGCGGTAAAGATTTTAATAGTATTTGTTAATGAAATATATGTCACAGGCGAAAACGATTGCCGCAATAATAACGAAAACTCCACTCGAGATCATCTGATCGCTGTATTGCTCGACATATCGGAATATCAAATTGTTGGGGAACTCGGTCCAGTCACGAATCAGGACAAGGCCGGCTATAAGGCAAAGTACCGCCCCCATCACGGAAAATGCTATAGCCTGTAAAATAAAAATGGTCCTTGTGATATAGTCTTTCTCAAATCGAGTTAATCGTCTCGTCTTAATTAAATTTTTCTTTTATCAATTCAACTTTGTTCTTTTCACTTCCGCTGCATACCTTTTTATTCGAAATATATTTTTATAGAATACGTCCTCGGAAATTCTAAATTTAGATCGTTTGTCCTTCAGAAAACAAGAGGATATAACGGAACATTACTATCGAACAAGCGCGATGAACTACACGTTTCCAGCTAGCAGAGCACATTTCTCAATCAAATTTGAATAATTTGTACTCGCAGGAGGCCCGTGTCCTCGTTGACTAGAACGGAAATTGTAGTATCAACGAGAGAATTATACTCGTGATCTCCTTTTTTCTTTATATGAAGGGTTGTCGAAGGATTATCGTGATTTTTTCAAAATCAAAACACGTAAAACTATGAATAATAGAGAGTTATACACTTACCGTTTTCTTCGGTATACGGTCACCAAGTAAATGGCACAGGATGATGATAGCATTTATCAAAATATAGCCGCAGAGAGATACGTAGACAATAGCGACGTGATCTATGTCTTCTCGATGAATCTCATTGAAAGGATTGACTATCAGACCAATTGATATGATGCATAAGATCTAAAAAATCCAGTTGTTTATTTAATGGAAAACGTATTCGTTTTCTTTTTTTTTTTTTGGTCATAGTTTTAGGCAAAAGTGTCCTTTTTTTATTTATTATATAATATTAAATGTATTTAAACCACGAATAAAGATTTTGGAATGACAAGGAAATATATTTAAAAGAAATCAATTGAAATCAATAGACAGACAGAGAGGGAGGGAGAGAGAGAGAGAGAGAGGGAGAGAGAGAAAGAGAGAGAGAGAATAATCAATATGGCTATAGTAACACTTACAAGTTCGATGATCTTACAGAAGAAAGGAGCCTCCTTGAGATATTTTTGAAGTCTCGATGAAAAAGATGGTTTTTCACTTTCTTCCGGCATTTTCCTCTCACGATTAACTTAGATTATAAAAATCCAGTCCCACACTTCTGATTGTTTCACCAACAAAAATCTTGTATTTTTCGACGTTCTCTATCTCTCTCTTTCTCACTTTTACGGCGAACTAAACAACGCCCAGATCGTTTGCGAATCGTCGTCTTTCAAGAGCCGACTATCTAGTCGCATCTAGTCGCGTAAGACTAGCGATGGTATACGATTTACGTTAACTAGAGTAAGTCCCCACTTCCTTGCCATCTAAGTGCATTTAACTCGCAATTGCAACGTTTTTGGTACTCAACCTTAGATCCAAGATATTAGAACATTTTTTATTATTTTCTTAAGTTTTTTATATCAAAATTTATCGAAAATAGTTGTTCGAATATATAATAATTAACATAATATAATGTATATACATATATTAATGTATATCGATTTAATTTTTTTTTTCTTATTTTCTTTCTCTTTTTTTTAATCTATTTCTTATATATATATATATATATATATATATATATATATTCCAGATATTACTAAAGTTAATGAAATTGAAGACTTCGTCGAGAATGATTCGATGTGAAGGTTCAGGTTACTCAGGAACTTTTCAGTATCTCGATTAAGTTGCAAACTTTGCAACCAGTTGAAATCCTTTCTCATTAGGACTATCCTCATAACGATGTCCCTTTTGATGGTGCTTGACCAAATCGCTTTTCCATAGTGTCAGTTAATTGAATTTTATATACTGTTTTACATATACAGTCAGTGTAATTCAAAATTCACAATAGTTTTTAATCTACATTTTAAAGAATTTATTTAGAGCGAATTTCTTTCTTCATTTTTTTTCCATTAATATTTTCTTCATTTAAAAAAAAAAAAAAAATTGAAAAAATTGGAATAAAAAGATAAAAATATATATTCGATTGAATAACATGCATCTTCTACCCTTACTGAAATAATAAAAAATAATCGTAGATAAAACATCGTAGCCCTGAAATGCGAACCACCTTCTTGTTTCATATTATGCACCGAATCGCATAAAAGCGAGTTGACACGCGCGCGCTCTGCAAACCAACACCTACATTCATCTCTCATTGTCACATTCTTAATTAATCGTGCCTCGTCATCGGTCCTTCCGAGTTCTGACCTCCTCCTTGTATTTCTTTCTTTCTATCTTTCTTTCTCTCTTTCTCTTTTTTACTTCCCTCTCTTTCGTACTATTCTTTTGTTATTCCTTCACTATCTCCAATGCTTTGATAATTCTTACCGTACTTTGCTACGACTATGGTGTCATTCGGGACATGAACTCGAGATTGGATGTGGGCCGATCCCTTGAAAAAGAGAGAGAGAGAGAGAGAGAGAGAGAGAGAGAGAGAGAGAGAGAGAGACCCATATAGACCTTCGTGTTTTTTCTAGACTGACACACGTTTCTTCTCTCTTTATCGTATTTTATAATTTCCTTTTTTTCTCTAAATTTCCTTTTCCTTTTCTTTTCTTTTTTTTTCTTTTTAACTTCGAACATTCCGATTATTATGTTATTTTTAACTTAATCTTGAAAAAGTAGATATATAAGAATGATATGATATACGATTCAAATTTGTTTGTCAATGACTCACGTTATGTTTTTCTTAACGAAATATTGCAGCAATAAACAAGAGAATCATATCGTTTATCTCGTATCCTGTTTTTGTTTTCTAAAACGGTACGTTCGTTTGTTCATAACATGTATTTTGTGATGTTTTTTTTTCTCTTTTTATCTCGTATTTCTAATTTTTTTTTTCTTTTTTTCTTTTGATTCGTTCGTTGGATTCAATATTGAAGAATTTAATTTCGAAATAACAAAGAATTCAATTTCGAAATAACGAAGAATTCAATTTCCAAATAATTTGTTCGGACACCTAATCATCGGACGGACAAGCGACGGAATGAAAAGTATGAAAAGTATGAAAAAATAATGTTATCGCGAGAAAGTTTTTTATTTGATTTCCTCTCATCTTGATGTACTATTCGCAGGACAATTCTGTCATCTTTTAGGAACGTCACAGTGTAATGGATTTACGATGCATCGGACGTACGTGTCTCTCCGAACGACATCCAATTTCTTTGATAAAAGTGTCCGAGACAAACTTAACGTTCAACGAACGACTTTCGAACGAAGCTAAACTATATAGTTGGTGAACTAGTATGCACGACACGGCGATTACGGAAACGCGTGAAACAGAAATTGCAAAGAAGTTTGTAGTTCGCGTACATAGACCACCGTGAAACGACCGCAGGCAGATGGAAATAGTCAAGTAAAATGGAGAAATCAAGCTTTGAGTTACGATGAGGTATTATTTATTGAAAGAGAGAGAGAGATACGTCTTTTACCTTTTATATTCTATCTTAACAATAATTCTTCTTGTTTTCTCAGTTTTATTTAACTTGACATCGATGCCGAACTAATCAATTTTGGCTATTTCGTTCCTAACATTTATAATATCTTACTATTGTTGATATTGGTTGGATCGAAAATATTAACGATAACATCAATAAGATTAAATATAAGAAAAGAAATTTCGTACATACGTTTATTCTTATTTAAATAAAATATTCGAAAAATATAATTCTTGTTTTGTTCTTTTTTTAATCGTTTATTATTGATTACGTTTATCCACAATTGAACAGGATAAAATCAGATAACGAAAATTTATGTCAATATTCAAATTTTAAAGTCTACTACCTCACGATCCACCAATTTTCACGGCGAACGATTTTGATACCGCGTTTCGTCAGCGTACCGTAACAAAAGTGCAATTGTGTTCGTCGGGGAGTAAGTGAAATACGCTGGACGTCCATGATAAATCGAATATGGATGGGAGAAGCTGTTGGAAATAATATATATATAAAAAAAAAAAAAAAAAAAAAATCGCTTGACATTATTCATTTCGAGAAAAAAGTCGAGCTGGTTTATTTCTTTCTCTTTCTGTTTACTTTTTTTCTTTCTATTTCAATAAACTACGAATAATTGCTTTCGAAATGAATCGACGATCGATCCTAACGTAATAACTTCAAATGTATAATTTTTATATGTTCTTATCATACATTGAAATAAATGTTCGGAGGGAAGAAAGGATAAGAAAGGAAAAACTGTAAAATCGACGCTTAAGAAATTTTGTCCTCTTTGCATCGATGCCGAGCGAGCTTTCTAAAAAGCTCATTTCGAGGACGTCAAAGGCCAATGGCGGTGGTGTACCCAACGACCTTTTTTCTTTCCTTGAGTATTTCTACGTATATACATACATACATACATACATACATACATACATACATACATACATACATACATACATACATACATATATATATATATATATATATATATATATATATATATATATGTGGATACACGGTGAAGCATTTTTATCCTTTCTAGGTCAACTGAATTTTTACGTAAGCCGGGACGACGATGACGACGACGACGACAACTACGACAACGACGACATTGCTGTGTTATTATTTAACGTGTATGCACGTGAATAACGACTTGGTGGGATTTGCAATAACGGTAACCCAATTCGTAAGCTTTCTCGATCTTTTTATATTTCCTAATCCAATTCCTCTTCGTAATAAAAGGGAAGAAAGGAAGAATCGTTGAATAGAAAAAAAAACAAATAAAAAAAAGATAATTGACGAATTTTGAAATTGACTCCCAATCAATCGTGGTCGACACGCAATCAATGTTGGGTACCTAGTGATTCGAGAATCAGTGGGAAGTATCCATTACGAGCGAAAGCGGAAACGCATGAACCGCCTTGCATGTTTGACGGGGAACGTCTCTCTCTCTCTCTCTCTCTCTCTCTCTCTCTCTCTCTCTCTCTCTTTCTCTCTCTCTCTCTCTTTTTCGTAGGTATATTGAAGAAATCGTTGGCGATATCGTTCGATGTCGACAATTCGACCCACGATGTCATTCTTTCGTGTGAAAAAATACATCGATGTTGCAACAATCTCTCGAAGTGAGTACTAGAGAATAGAGGAATTGGGTGCGCTGCCCGATCTCGTTGCAAGTTTATAGTTGATAAATTTTTGGAATTCTGCGCCTACCATCTCGCCCGTCTGATTTATCTCCACCGTTCGAATGTAAATCAGGCTTTCTCTGAGTAATAGTGGTTCTTTCAAAGGAACGCGGTTTAACGGCGGTCGTTAAGTAATCGCGTACTTCGATCGATCGACTTCTCGGCTTCTCTACGATGGAAGTCGATAGTTGTGCTTCGACCTAGCCGCGAGCACAGTACCGCCTCCTCGAAACGTTCCTAACCATAAGGAATTTTATTTTTATTTGACTACAATGGTCTACTTTACGCGTGGGTCGATCTCTCACCGCGCCCATGTCGCGAGAAGACCAAAGTGTCTTGTTTCTTTTTCTTCGGTCTACAGGAAAAGGGACGTATGCGGACGTGTGCAGACATATGCGGATGTGTGCGGGCGAAGAACATTTTCATTTCTCTTTTATATATGTGTATATATATATATATATATTGTTCCTATTTTAAGGACAATATTTTTTTCTACTCTTTTGAAAGGACAATTTTACACTATCAGCATAAACTAATCGGCCGAGTGTTTTCTCTTTTTTCAGCTCAAATAGATGCGTGTCTTATGAGTCATTTCTAATCTTTATTTAAACAAAATTTATCTTCTTTTTCTTTTCATCAAAAAATCAAGCTTTTAAATCCGCTTATCTCCTTATAAACAATTATAAAGTTCAACGAGGAGCCAAATCTATTCGGGAATTATCAGAGATTTCTATGATGAGATTAACCCACATTTCTAGACGAGATATTCTAGTCTTGTCGTTTGAAGCAAACTTTCTTATCGATGATTAGACATTAACTTGAGATTAAAGTCACAACTCGTTAATCGATCTCTCGTGTGTATTTCTCACATTTCTCTCTCTCTTTCTCTCTCTCTTTAAGGACTCCATAAACATTTTAACGTAGGTAAGAGAAATAAGTATTAGAAAACGGCATAGACTATGAATTCGTTCCGAACGCGTTTTCACCGACAATTAAAACGGAGACAGGTTTACGTCCGATAAATCGCACGAGATCGAACAGGAGATATATATCCTATACTCTTCCGATAGGCCATCGGGATCCATAAAACGGAACGAGTATTTCTGCGTAGTCACTTAGAGTTGATTGGCTGTCTTGTTAAAATGAATAAATGCACGCGCGGTTGGTGATTTTTCTCGTGGCGACGAGTATGTACACCACACGAGAGGAGGAAGCTTATTAGAAACGCTTCCACCGGCGATACTTTCATCCTGGATTAGATTATTCTCTCTGTAAACGAGCGTGTCCAGGTGCTCTCTCGCTAAAATCGAGCCACATAGGAAGGTGGGGAAATGAAACAGGAGGGAAGAAACGTTCAAGTACTTTCATGTAGTTCCATTTTTATTTTCTAATCCGGTAGTCTCTCTTTCTCTCTCTCTCTCTCTCTCTTTCTCTATTTCTCTCGCATGGCAACAGTGATCAGGTATCTCGATGTATTATGTTCCTTCGTCTTTCTAAAGCGATTTCCCCTGTCCCGTCGAATCAGGACTCGGTGAACGAGACGTTCTCGATTTTCCAAGCCGATTTGACCATGTTTAGAAGTAGGAGTCTGAGTGAGCGTTAGTTGGGCTCGTTAGGACACTCGATACAGGAACGAGTCGTCGATTTGTCACCGTTTACTTCCAAACGTTCGTTTGTCAAAGTAACGAGACTCTAACCGGCTAATCTCGTCTTTGACGAGTAATTTCTGAGGGAAAGGAAAAAAAGAAAAAGAAAACAAAACAAAAAAAAAAGAACAAAAAATATTCTTTAAAATTCCTCTTAATTGCATTCGCTTGTATTCCTCATACTTACTTTATATATTTCTTTCTCATTAAATCCGTTAAATCGTTATAACCGGCATTGTACCTTCTTGCATGCCCATAGTTTCACTATTGTTTCCGCAATGGAACTTTTCGATTAATATAATCTGTAACAAGTTAATGAACATTTACTGAAACAACTATATTGAGATCGTTATCTTAAAGAATTTATATCAACGTCTTTGTAAATTATCGTATCAAAAAGTTTAGTTGGTTGGCACCTCAGGCTCATAAATTATACGAGTCTATCTCGGCTAACATCAAGCGAGTAATTTCTCGTTGATGCTCACGACTCGCAAACCGGATTGATTGACCATTGAAAAACGTTCGGTAGACCGTGAAACTATCGATGACCTTCTTACCATTCACGGTAGCTGTCCTACGTTTTTAAAGTCTCCTTCGCATCCAACCTAGCGAGGTATATTCATATCTTTGTTCTTTTTTTTTCTATATATATATATATATATATTTTTTTTTTCTTGTTCTTTCATAATCCATTTTCTATGCAATATTTTCTGTCAATTTATTACAACTATTTGGAGCTTAATATCTCGATTACATGATTAAATAATCATAAACTAGTTTGTTCGAAGAAATTGATTTAGGATAGATAATTCGTACGACCTTTCAAATCGATCAATAGATGACTCATTTGTTATATACCACGTTCGAGACTGTACTTAAATTGAATTTTACGATCAGTTGATCGTTATAGCGAAATAACCAATTTTTCTTCGTTACCAAACAATAAATATCTATCTATTCGACTATTTTTTAAAACAATGTCGACTAAAAGAGTTGAACTTGAAAAAAAATTTAAGATCGATGATCAAGATCTAAACGGGAAAGGTGAAGAAAATAGAAATTAAAATGATGACAAATCCGTGATTGTCGGAGGTCCTTCGATCTAAGGAGGACATGGCCAAGGGTATGGTGAAGGACCAAGGCGAATGTCCTTTATACTGGGTCGATGATTCAGGGGGACAGCTAAGGTATCTCCTACGAGCTGCCGCACTTTATTTAACGGTAGTAGCAGCCTTGTGGTGCGTCCCTACCTGCCTCTATGATCGGTGAGGACATTATCATCAAACGATCTTTATCGATTGCGATCTTTATCGGTGTTAACCTTTTTTCCTATTTGAAAATATCATTAATTTAAGAAAATCAGGAAATATTCAATGTGTCCTTTCGTTTCTATAATTTTGTATTATTTTTTTTTCTTCTGTTTTTTTTTTTTTTTTTTTTTTTTTTTTATTGTCGTATTTATCTACAAGAATAATTCATTTATTTGAAATAGAACATGAGAAAAACAGATACTCTATTCGCAGAATTTCGGAGACTGGGCAAGCAGTTGTATTGACATTGGTGGATACAGCAGCAGCAGAATTGCAGAACCTAGCTGAGCCAAAAATTGAACTCGATTCACATTCGTCCGTAAAGAATTCGAGTACGAAGAGTAATGATAGGAGATACCCCGAGGATATACACGATGCTGAACCATCCACGCAGATACCGAGTCCTTCAACGATCGAGGAAGAAAGTATCGAAGAAGATAACGATACGAATATTTTGTCGGACGAGGATGAACTTCTGGGATTGCATGGGACACCGCATGGAAGAAATGTTAACGAGAAAACTGCTGACATCGTGGTGGTCGTTAGAGCCGAGCAACAAAAGGTCGCAATGGATGCCGTCGATGCCGTTCAATCAGAAGTTCGATCGGAGGAGGAGGAAGAAGTCGAGCTACCAGAAGATTTGGCCAAAGTCGAGGAAGCTTTTGGGACTGCATCCGAGTTGAACGATACCGCAGCGAGAGTTCGATTGATCAGTGGAGGCAATAGGGACGACGTGGCTGCTGCAGTGATCATCGATGGTCTCGTTGCATCTGGGCCATCCGACTCGCACGAGGATATACCATCTTTTAGCGAATGGGCACAGAAACGATTGGAGGAGGCAGAAAAGAAGAAGAGTGAGTATCGAATCTCTAATGATTCGACTTGGATTCAACGTAGATTAAGTGGCATGTGTTCTAATTGACTATTCACTCTAGAAATTAAAGTGATTTATTAGATTACACAACTGCATACTTGGGATCCATTGCTCTGACTGTTATCTTATATACTCTTATTTCTTGGATGAGGCAAGACCTGATTTCCCCCAAGTACTTTTCAATTTCGTTTGATATTCAATTGACCACTGGTATACACTTGCAGCACATCCAAACGCCTCGGTGCAAAATCCAGGAGGACCAGGTCGAGGTATGGGCGGTATGAAGGTCCGTTCGAAGAACTATGCTTCTCCGGATTGCGGTGCGAAGATCGTTGCTGTTAATCCGGAAGCTCAACACGCTAAAAGCGTATTGGCTGCCACGAGGGACGAGTACATGTTGAATACTTGTACCTCACGCGTCTGGTTCGTGGTAGAACTCTGTGAAGCCATTCAGGCAAAGAAAATCGAGTTGGCAAATTTCGAACTGTTTAGTTCGTCGCCAAAGGAATTCTCCGTTTACGTTAGCGATCGTTTTCCAACGCGAGATTGGAGTCCGGTTGGTCACTTCACCGCGAAAGACGAGAGAGACATTCAAAGCTTCGCATTGCATCCTCAACTCTTTGGACAATTTATCAAAGTGGAACTTCAATCTCATTACGGTTCCGAACATTTTTGCCCGATTTCTCTCTTTCGTGCTTACGGTACGAGCGAGTTCGAGGTACTCGAAACGGAAACGGAGAATCAGATATCAAGGGAATCGAGTTCTGATGCCGAAGACGACGAGGACAACGACGAAGAGGAGGTACTTGATGCCGACGGTGTTCCTTCGAATCTCTTTGGTAGCGCTAGGGACGCCGTTCTCAGTATCGTTAAAAAAGCTGCAGAAGTTCTGGTTAAGTCTAGCGACTTGACTGGGAACAACATAACGAAGATTCAACAGAGCATCGATTCTGGCACCATATTAGAAAATTCCTACGACAGTTGTACCACACCTAGATATACCATTCTCTGTCCTAAATGTTCCGATCAAAAATTTGCCAAAGTTTTTCAATTGGTCGGCTGCAGGGATCGACAATTGGACGATCTTCTGAAGAACCATCTGGTGAACGAGACTCTTAGAGAAGATGGATTATGTGCCGATCATGGCATCGATATATCCTCGATCGATCGAACGAAGGAAGAAAATGGAAACAGATCAAAAAGTAAGGCAAGAAATCTTCAGGCAACATTTTTCTCTTCCGTCTTCAAGCCTGAGTACATAGTCGCGCTTTGCAACGTATTGGCAACGAAAGAACGCAAAGTGGTGATGAACACTAGCTACGAGATCCCTGGCAGTGAATCGGAGAACGTAACGCAGAAAGATAGTATATTAAAAGCGGAAATCACCGATAAGAGCACCGACCTTCCTATGGTATCCCCTCCATTACAAATCACTACTACATCTGTGACATCTCCGAAGGATACCAAACAACGTCAAGAATCTTGTAATGAAAAATTGGACTCTACGACTTCAACATTAGTCGGAAGCTTATCCAGCAGCGAGAGTTTGGCTTTACAAATAAAACCAACAAAAACTTTGAGCAAAGAGGATCTAGGAAGAAAAGAGCCATCTTTATCTAGTTTGGAACCTAGCAAAGAAACGGCGGAAGAGACTTTACAAGGTGAAATTATTACAACTGCACCGCTTGTTAAAAATTTACCAACGCCAACGTTGAAAGTCGTTGAAGAATTGTCGATCTTTGGAGCAACCGAAACGGCAACTCAAACTGTAACCAGTGTCCCAATAGCAAATTACGTTACTCAAGAAATCAATAACAATCTTCCTTCGACTCTAATTGAATCCGGTGAAACTATTACTCAGAGTAGAACTGAAAGGACAGAGAAAAGTGAAAACGTTGGAACGAAGAAATTGGAACAAGTGGAAATTGATGGTAAAGGGAAGGGAGAGTCTAGTGAACAAGAAGGGAAATTATCTTCTCAAGATCATCTGAATTTTGACACATTGCTATCGGATTTGAAGGACTTAGAAAACGATGCGATCAATTTGCAAAACGGACCGGCTGCTGCCTCGAACGCGCAACCGACTGCAAGTACGACACCACAGCAAAAAGAGTCCGTTTTCCTCAGGTTATCCAATAGAATCAAGGTCAGTGATAACTTGGTTTAACTAAAAATGAGACGAATAATGTGATCAATTTAAAAAATTTGAAAATGATAAAATTTTCGAAGTATATATTGAATATCCTTATATAAAAAAAAAGTTTTTAATATTTTTTTAATGCATATATTTTCAAAGTCTCATAATACTTTCCATTTAATCTGATAAGGATTTAATTAAGATATACGATTAAACTCTATACAGGTAAGCGTATTATATGACAAAAGAAAAGAATATCTCTTCTCTATTAAATATAATTTCATTTGACAGGCACTCGAAAGGAACATGTCTCTGAGCGGTCAATATTTAGAGGAGCTGAGTCGACGTTACAAGAAGCAAGTGGAAGAAATGCAACGTTCTTTGGAACGTGCTATAACGGCGATGAGCGAGGAGTCGAGAAAAGGTGAGGAACGTGATTTAAAGAGACTCGACGAAATCGCTGCTTTACGAGAAGAGATCGCAGTACTCTCGAAATCGGTCGAATCGATTCTACATGATCGAGACAGTTGGCGTGGAAGATTCTCTGCTATTGGCCAACACGCTCTTCTCATTTGCCTCGAAGTATTCGTGGTTATTCTTATCCTTTCTTATTGTCGAAGAGCCACCGATTACGAGGAGGAAGACGAAGAACAGGCAACGTCCAAGAAAAATACAGCACGTAGAAAAAGTGTTGAAAATCTACCGAACGCTTCAGCTATTAGCAAAAAGATCAAGAAACGACGACCCAGTGAGATCGCCTCTCATATTTCAACCACTTATCACGATCTTATGATCGACGATCACTGCCACGAAACCAAAAAGGAACGAAAAAGGAAACGTAAGAAGGAAGCAAATGCAAAGATCGTTGTTGGTATTGAAGGAAAACGGGAAGCGATCAAATATAAAAGTACTTCGAGTCTTGTACCACCGACGAATACGTTCGTTTCAACGAAAAGAGCTTCGTCCACTGATCCACCGAAAGTCGAAGAGATACAAGTTCAACATAGCCAAGTCAAAGACTCGAAATACATGACGAATATCACGAGCGGACTGACCAATGAAGATAAAATGATTTATAGTATGAAAGAATCGGAAACGACTCGTGAAAGTAATGTTATGCTTAGTCGTTCAGAAGATAATGATTTTATCGAGACACGTTTGTTTTCAATTAATCCTGATAGATCTATCATACCTGTCTCTACCTCACAGACTACTGATTTTTCCAAAAATGGCTCTTCCAAGTACGGTGGGATATTGAAGGAAGGAAAACTAAGTTCTCCGTCCTTCATGAAGACAGCTTTAGGAGCAAGAAAAAAGAGAAGTTCGATTAACAACTCTGGCCAAACGCAGCAAAGTAGTAAAGAAGAAAAATGGGAAACTAATTCGGGAAATTCTTCGAGCGATAGATCGTCTCATAAGGAATCTCCTGAGACGTCGAGAACTGTTTTGGTACAGGTTGGCAACGTAAACGGTAGTGCTGCGAACGGTTCATTGGATGAAAGTGACGAATCGAGAAGTAGTAGCGTTACTCCGACTTCGTGGAAAAAAGAGAAGAAAAGTAGCGGTCTAAAGAAGATGGTGAGAAAGATTTTTTGATTGAAGTAGATCCTTGCCAGTGTGTGATACCATGGACCTGCTAGTTGTTCGAAAAAATAATTGTCGGAATGAATTATCTCGTCTTTCTTCGCAAACATATTCAGATTACATTTTTCTGTTTTCTTTTCTTTTTTTTCTGACGGTAAAGTCAAATTATTTATGGTTTTAAAATATACTGGGTCCTATGGACTCTATCGATGTGTCGTCGATCAAGTATCGATAAAGTCATTATTTCTTTCATATGTTTAATCAGATGAAACAGTTAAAAGACTTATATAGGGTGTAATAAAACTACGCGGCGAAACTGTAGCGATGAATACCTCATATGTAGAGAAGAAAAGAAAATTTGTTCTATCAACATTAATTAAAATTAATTCTTAATTTTTTAGTTAGGAGACTTTCAAGCATTATCTTAGTGTACTGCAATTATGTTTATTTGTTGGAATTGCGATACACCTTCTACTTGAATAGAGGTCTTAGCTCATCGTCCTATCGAGTTACGAACAATGCTCCTAAATTCCTAGCTTTGAAGCTTGTTAGATATTGTTGGAGTTTACATATATTATGTATTTGTTATTCATTCTATTGCGTTGATGAATTTACTCAAATGATTGAATTCGCGTCAATACGTTTCTTTTATGGTTTTGAGAATGTCAGTGCTTTAAGATCATACTTGGAAGTTTTATAACTCAGAAATTAAGCGTTTTCAGATCCATATTGATAAAATCTATTTTTTTCTCGATATATGAAAAATTCATTCGTGAAGTTTTGTCGTGTAATTTTGTTACATCTTATATGCATATAACTCCTCATATATTTAAAAACAAAGTAAAATTTTTTCAAAATAGATTTATAGTTTTAAAAACTTCGATAAAATATGAATGTCTTGCAGCGATTAATTATATATAGTCAGTGATTAGAAAACTATCACAAATTAGAGAGACATTAGAAATATTCTTTTCAATTCCATTCGGTATATATAGATATATGTGTATATATATACATACATACATATATATATATATCGTTTCTTTTTTTTTTTCTTTTAACATTTTTTCAGGCTCGCCGAAATACCCACCAAATACGTTAATATTCCAAATACTTTATTCAAAGATGGAAACGATACAGAATAATTTAATTCTTTAGTAAATTTCTAAAATTACTCCAAAGGAAATATATTATCATATAGAAGCGTGTCTTAAGAATTTCTAAAATGTGAGTATTCTTTTCATAATATCTTGTCATTTTTAATGCAGTATCCGCTTAGAATTGTTAAATAGAACATATAGAAGATGACTATTGTTTTATACATACATATTAGCATTTGCAAAAAGCCTATAATTTTTTATGTCATTTATCTTCGTCATCGAAAAAAACATAATCGACTTGGCAAATTTTTAACGCATGTCTATAGCTATCTTTTTTTTTTTTTGTAATTTGACTAAAAATCTTCTTAAATATAATATCGTAGTCGCGCAGATCTCTTCCTCTCTCTCGCTTCTAATAATTATTGCTATAATTAACGAAGAGAATTAGGTGGAGAGATGCGAGGAGGAGATTGAAATAAAACTCTCGATAAAACGAGGTTGCGGTTTAAACAGCCGAAAGATTGAATTACTTGTCGTTAAGAGAAGAAAAGTAAACCGGTAATCTTCATATAGATATTTAGATTAACATAGATAGATAAATAAATAAACAAAATCCTTGTTGACCAACAGAATGGATCGTGATGCTCCTAAATATCGAGACATTTATATCAAGACGATTGACGATTATTATTCGAGTTAATGTTAGTAAATAAACAAGAATGGAAAAAATTAAAACTTATGAATGTGACCGATTTAGATAGACTAATTATCGACGGATATTGTAATCGTAATAAATACGGATCGATATATATATATATATATACCTATATATATATACATATATATATATATATATATCCTAGAATCGTTTATATCAAATTACAATTTTAATTTATTCAATATCGAGTTCATTAGAACAGATCTTTCTGATCGTATAAACATATTTATTATAATATGCGTTTATATACATTCTTTGTGTCGTAAATGTTGACTTTGATTTATATATATACATATACATATACATACATACATGCATACATACATACATACATACATACATACATACATACATACATACATACATACATACATTTCTTTTTCCTTTCATATAAATTCTTAAAAGAAATCCATCTTGATGATTTCCTTAACTAACTATAATTGAAACTTCTAAGTCAGAAGGTGTGCGTGAAAAATCGATAATTGCTTTGCGATAGATCAATATATCGATAGAACAATAGTAAATTAATATAATTGCACTTATTTTGTAATTCTTTTAATCGAGCTCGTGTTTGTCGTTTCTTTTCATTTTGTTTTTTTTCTTTTTTCTTTTACAGAAATCCATCAATGTCTTCCAGCAATGTTACGTAATCGTCTCATTTGCTGTTTCCTTCCCCTTCCTCTGCTTTCCCTCTCTTTTTTACAATTTTATTTTTCTAGACCCAATGAAAATTCATCTACCGTCATTAATCTCATTCTTAACAAATTTCTTATGAATCTTAAAACCTATTGAGAAAAAAAATTTCATAAATGTTTATCTCGTATAAATGTTGGATTTCTTTAATTCTATTAACAGACTATCGCAAAGAATATCTCGGACACACAAAGAAATAATGTGCCAGCATTTCGTATTTGGTAAAACGAGAGAATAATAATAATAATAATAATAATAATAATAATAATAATAATAATAATAATAATAATAATAATAATAATAATAGTAATAATAAAAAATAAGATAAAAACATTTTTTAAACGAGCTGTGATAAAACACTCCTTTAACTTGTGAAGAATGACAGTGGTGGAATCGTAATTTCCAAGTGAAATAAGAAAAGAGAGAGAGAGAGAGAGAGAGAGAAAAGAATGGAAGAAAGGAAGAATGTTCAGAATTACTTAAACTTTAACCAAGACGTGTCCTATTACTTAATGTGCATTTAAAGATTCTAAGATAATAATGAATGAAGATGAGAGTACGTGCTATATACTCGATCGGTTCTCGATTCTCGAGTTTCATTCGAGTATATATATATATATATATATATATATATATATATATATATATATACTATAGATATAGATAATCATCTTAATATACATCAATAAATGATACATGAATTTAAGCGTACAGTGCTAAAGTAAAAAATCGATCATTATGTCTCCGATCATCGTAAAAAGTATATACTCATAATCATATATTCATCGTAATTGCTTATTATCATTTTCATAATCACTTTTATTTTGTTAATGTTCGCTGATATATATATATATATACATATATATATATATATATGTTCACTACATGTGATAAAGATGCGAAGCTCGACTTTCAATTATTCAGTTTAGTGAGATAGCACTGTTTATTCCTATATATATATATATGTATATATATGTATGTATGTATATATGTGTGTATACATATATGTATATATATATATGTATGTGTATGTATATTTTACCTATGAATTTATTTAATTGATTATAACAATTATATTGTTCTATCGTAATGACTGTACTTAATCGCACGAAAAATGTACAGATTGAGAAGTATTTCTCTTTATTTACAATATTTGTTATAAAATAAAAATTGATTTGATCGAATTTATTTAAAAATTATATTTCATCTCATTTATAATGGTTTGTATATAAAATACGATGTTATTTTATTATGAAATTTGTTCGGTGACTTTTATCGATGGTAATAATTCAAATGGTATTAGACAATCTTGTTAGAAATATATTAAAATTTTTAATTGGATTATTAAAAAAAAAGATTCCATCGATTAATGACATGTGAGTATATGGATAACAATGAAGTATTGAAGTAACTCTCGAATATAATATTTACGCTTAATGTATTTAATATTTGCTTATATTAGAGAAGTTACGTGTATTATTTATTAAACAAAAAATATAATGAACTCGCGTTATTAAGACTATTACATCTAAGGAACGTCGAGCTACGTCATTTCGAGACAATTATTTGCCTAGTCTGTAATATCTAATGTGTGATTATATTGTATTTTTTTTTTTCTTTTTTTTTCTGTTTTATTTTTTCTTAGCAAGCTATTCAAATGATTCGAAGCTCAAACACAGATAGATCAAGATAATATGCTATGCTTCGAATATTTGTGCGATATTTGCAATTATGTGTAAATATAATGAAAGCGATAATATCGTAATGATTATATACGTCATTTCAAAAAGTCCGTTCTTGTGCATATAATTCTCGGAGGATCCTCAGAGAATATGTTTTACATATTCTTTGATCATTAGAAATAATTATAAATGAGTTTTAAAGAAGTCTGTTTTTGAAGATGACCTTTAAAAAAAAAAGAAAAAAGCCATCATAAATTTCTAACATAATATACGAAATAAATAATTTATCATCAAAATTTTATGCACAAAAACGAGCTAAAATAACATCAACAATTAGCTTTAAGTGATATCGTTTCAAATAAGCCTGATATGTAATGTTATAGCATTTGAAAACTGAAATAACAACATTATAAAAGAATTAGTTAAGATTAGTTCAATCACAATAGATAGTTATGTTTAATAAGAGAAAAAACATTTACTTCTAGATTAACTGACCGCTTATTCTCACCGATTTGAACGATGTTATTTAAAAAAAATCATGTATGTACATTGGAGTAAGCGAAGGTTAGATTGTTGTAAATCAAAACAGTACATGCCACATGGAATATGTTGGTAAAATGAAAAGAAAAAAAATTAACAAAAAATAGCAAAATGACATATAAATCAATTTACAAAAATAAATGTAATATTACGTATTCAGTCAATTATTATACAATTTAAAATATGTAAATTATTAATTATATCAATTATCATATAAATGACAAGAAGACTATAAAAAAATATATAATCCCTTTCACAGTTTGTTTTCCTTTTTTTTATGTTAACTTTTAGAATAATTTTTATTTCTTATCGTGATATTGTATATGTAAATGTATATAAATACAACTATAAAGATATGCCTGTGTGAAGTTTCTATAATGCGAAAAAATAAAGTTGCCAAAAGAGTTGATGTATATATCGTATGAAAAAAAAAAAAAAACGTGTTTTTTCTTCACTGTTGTTTAGACTTATTGTCATTTACTAAAATACGTTTTAGGAATATTAAAAAAGAAAAAGAACAATATATACAATTTTTTATCAAAATATTCATAACCTACAAATACTCAAATAGTACATAAAGAAAATTTTGTGAAGTCATTTGCTTTACATACTATGGTAGTCATTCAAATATAAAATTCTAATCTTTTAGCGTTTAAAAATAAGAAATTTTTAGAATTTAGATTATATTTATATTATGTAACGAATAAAAAAATCAACACGGTTGTTATACCTAAAACTATACTTTATTACAATTTGAAAAAAATATACTAACGTGATGCAAACGTGAGGTTATGAACGGTGCCATTGACTTTTGTTATTAATACATAGTTTATTGCAATATGGAAGAAGATAGTAAGTATTTTGTGTACAAGTGATCATAATGAAATCAACATATATTATGAATAATCGTGATATATTATACTACATTAGTACATTTTTAATTAATATTTTCTCATTTATCAAAATAAGGACTTATCAAAAGAAAACAACGTGCCAAACGCGATGGAAATTCGCAGCATTTGGCTGAAATTATTAAAGAACTTGGAGATTTATATTTCCAAACTGGAAAATTAGAGGATGCTTTACAAGAATATATACAACAATTAGAAATTTGTCAAAATTTAAACGACGAGTTAAATTGCGCAGTTGCTCATAGAATGATCGGTGAAGTATATACCGGTCTTGGTAACTATGAAGAAGCATTGATACATCTGAATGAATATCTTGGTTTGTGTGATACATATACAAAAGTAAAAATAATTAATATAACTTTTAAGTAAGATAAGTGACTCTATTACAATTTATATGTTAGAACAGAGGGTGCCAAAAAGGTAAAAAATTTGTTGGAAGAACAGCGTGCTTTTGCTACATTAGGAAGAACATATTTTTGCTTAGCTGAAACGCTATCTAAAGAATCTGACAGAAAAAATAATGCTTTAATTGATGCTAAAAAGGCATATACAAGGAGTATATGTCTTTGTCAAGAGTAATAAATATTTTATATATTTTTAGTCTTCAATATATGATTTTTTTTTATGTTCTATTAACTGATATATATTGTATATCTATTTATAGATTAGAAAATTCAAATATTAAATTAGAAGAAATGATGACAATGCGTACACGATTGCTTTTAAATCTAGGATTAATACTTGAAGCTCAAAAAGAATCTGAACAAGCAATTGATCTTATTGAAAAAGCAGCAATATTATGTAAAAAGCATAATTTGAATGAGGATTTACATAGAACAAACATTGCTTTAGCTGCTATATATGAACGTAAAGGAGAAACTACATTAGCATTGCAATATCTTGATACTGCTGCTGATGTAAATAACGTATCATTAAAAGCTGAAGCGCATCTTACCAAAGCAGAGGTATTGTTAAAAATTGGAGAATGGAGTGATGCACGTAAAATACTAGTTTCTTTATATTTGACTAAGGGATTACCACAGAATATGAACGAACAAATTGAGAAATATTTAAGAATTGGTAAGTTTATAGCATTGTTAAATTCAAAATATTTATAAATATACAATATTATTTGTTAAATTCGAAATATTTTTAGTTTAAATATCTGATCTCTTTTAGTGGTAACAATATGTAAAACCAAAGAAAATTTATTTATTGAAGATGATATATCTGTTAAACAAAAGTTATATGAAACATTAGGAGATGCAACTGTAGCTGTACATTCTTTTGAAAAAGCAATCAGTTATTATCAAGAAATGCTAAAATGTGCAGAAGATACTGGAAGTGAAAAAATAGGTGCTGCTTTAGTAAGTTTAGCACAAACTCTGCGTGATGCAGATCGTTATGATGAAGCGTTACAATTTGCTGTTAGAGAACTTGAACTATGTAGTGATCCACATGAAATATGTAGATCCGCTCTCTTTCTAGCTGACTTACAAATAGCTAATAAATCTTCTGATATCGAAATTAAAGAATCTTACAATTTAGCATTATCCACGGTGGAACAATCTGAAAATAAGAAGCTTCAAATATCTGTTCTGAAAGAATTCTTACTTTATTTAAAAAAAACTGAAGATAAAGATACTGTAGAAATGATCCAAAAAAAATTAAATAATCTGACGAATCATCTTATTGATGAAGAAAGTGAAAGTGAAAGTGAAGTAGAAAGTGTAAATATTGGAGGAGATATTTGTTTAGAAGAATTGTCGGATATAGAAAATGAATTGCACTCTAAAGAAAATATTGAAACAACAAAACGACGTTTTAAGAGAGGTCTTGCAGTGAGGAGAAATGAAAAAGGAGAAACACAGCTTCATGTTGCATGTATTAATGGTAATATTGCAAATGTAGAAAAATTGTTAGCAGCAGGGCATCCGACGAACGTAAGAGATCACTGTGGTTGGAGCCCGCTCCATGAAGCTGCAAATCATGATTACATAGAAATAGCTAAATTGTTGCTTAAAAGTGGAGCAAACGTGAATGATCCAGGTGGATCATTATGTGGGGGTATTACGCCTCTTCACGACGCCGCATCATGCGGGAATTTATCTATGATGTGCCTATTAATGGAATATGGTGCAAATGTTACTCTCAGAACAAAAGAAGGAGATACAGTATTAGATTGTTTAGAAAGTTGGAAGGATCGTGCTGGCAACTTATCATTAAACCAAGAAATAGAATATGATAGTATGTATCAACAATTAGTACCTATGGTACCAACAACTATAAAAAAATCTAAAAAACAATCTCCTACACCTAAAAATGATTATAAAAAATTAATAGATCTTGAAACACAGAATGAGGAAGTAGAATCTAAGAGGATATCTGCTGGAGAAGATTATAAGAGAACAATAGCTAGATTAAAACATAGAGATAGTTTAATAAGACCGATCACGAATTCTAATGATAAGTGTAAAATATCAAATCCTCTTCTAGATACTGATGAAGATTTAGTTGATGACTGGTTAGAAGATGATATGTACACAAGTTCCAAAAAAAAATCTTTCAATGATATTTTCAATACAACTAGCAAAAGAAAATCAAATAGTTTTAATGTAGATAATGAGACAAATAATATACGTGTAAAACGACAAAAAATTGATACAGATGATGAAAAAACAGAAGAAGATGAGGAAGAAGAAAAAGAAATACAGAATATTATTGCATTAGAAGACAGTGACAATAGTAATGCAAGTAAAGTAACCAGTCCTGCTAACTCGCCTAAACAATTTAGAAAAAAGAAAAATAAACAAATCTCTCTATTTTCTACTGGTTTTACTAAAAATTCTATATCTCGTACTCCTTCACCTATTTATTCAGCCATTCTGGATAATTCACATCAACAAAGTAATAATGGAATATCAACGAATCTGCAGATTTCTATACAAAATAAAATTTTTTATTTAAAATTAGTTATACTTGAGCAAGATAGGGGTGATATATTAAGAATTATCTTAGATGATATGAGAAAAAAGTTCTGTGATGAAACTGGGTGTACAGTGGAGCTTGTTTTAAAAACAATGGAAGGAGATTCAGTTTCTTCTGAAAATGTAATCCATATTATAAAAGGAAATGAAAATATAAAATATTTAAAATGTGAAATTATCAAAATAGAAATACCATCTATTGTAGAGAGGTATAAAACAATTTGCAAAATGATTCGAATAGGTAATATAAACAAATATTTTTTATATCGAAGTGTTCATTATTAATAAAATTTTTTAAGTATAATTGCAAATATTTTATATTTTTAGTGCCAGAAGAGACAACAATAAAATGTTTAAAATCGTGCGAGAATACGTCCGTTTTCCGACTTAAATCGGATGAAACGAAGGAAACGGAACTTGAACCTTTACTTAAAGCTCTAGAGTATCAAAAAAATTTGCAAGTACTCTATTTGTCTGGAGGAGTTTTTCTCAATAATGGAAAAATATTGTCTAATTGTCTTTCAGATTTATCACTTTTGCAAGAATTATATTTGCAACAATGTGATATTGATCACAATTGTTTGTCAAGAATAGAAAAGTTACCAGTTCAATTAAGAGTACTAGACTTTAGTTATAATCCACTCGGACCGAATTCTCAAGAAACAATTCACAAACTAATTGCACCATTAAAGAACTTACAAACTTTGTCTTTACGACACTGCGAGCTGAATGATTTTAATTTTTCCATTGAAAGTAATAATCTTGTAAATTTGGATTTGTCATGGAATTTTTTAAACGGAGACAGCAAATGCTATTCTTTACAAAGACAATTAGTTAATTTAAATTTATCTAATACACTGCATCCAACTCGGAGTTCCTTTATTACTGACATCATTCAGAATTCCAAATTTTTTTTTATGACTTTAGAATCACTTGAACTTGCTTGTTGTGACATTACTGATGATGATGTTAAATCTATACTCTTACAAGCACCAAATCTTACAAAATTGATACTTAATGGTAATTCGAAAGTTTCATTGATATCTGTACATATGTTATTAAATCATAGGCCTACACTAACATATATAGATGTCAGTGGATGCACAAATATTACAGAACCACCTGATCCAAATATAACTATAAAGAATCCTGAAATATGTACTTTAATTATTAATATGATACCTGATATATGTCAATCTTGGTTAATTTTATGGGAAGGAAAAGGTATCGTACATAAATTATCGCACAATCTTACAATTTTTAAACCATCATAGTTATAATATTAAGAACGATAAATTAAATTTCTAGTATCTTATAAATATAATTATGTATTTACAGTATTATTAACACCCATAATCTTATTGTAATTTAAATGTATAAAGTTTATTTCCTACTTTACAATATAATTCATTAATATGTACATAGTTTTCTTCTGTATAATCAATCAAAAATTTATTGAAACTAGATTTGATTGAAGGTAGAACTTTGTTGAGGTAGTCTTCTTTATCTCCTACCCACCAAAGGATACTTATATGGAATGAAGGGTCCTTAAAGAAAAATAAAATTATCTAAAAATAATGTTGTGAATCTTATTGCGATAAGCTTGATATGGTTTTTAATATTATTTTAAGTACATTAAGGAATCATCATGTTCTTACCTCATAAAATAATGGTAATTGATATTCTTTCAATAAATTATCAATAGTAGAAATTAGATAATTTAATACATTACTGTAACAATTTATTCCTAGAAATGTACGAGTTCTTTCTTCATTGCAATATACTTTTATATCAGTAAGTTCCATAGTAAATTTGTTTGTCTTTTGAAATAATTTTTTTAAACTTTCAACAAAGGATTCGATCCAATGAAATTTTAAAATCAATGTTCGAGTAAGACTAACGTGGAATTGTTCGAAAAGTATATTGCTATCTTTTGGCAACAAAATTCCAATTGACCTTATCCAAGAGAGCATAACGTCACTAGGTGTATCTACAATAATAAATATTAAACATTTCATTTTTTCGACATCTTGCAATATACACTAATAAGCTTTCATTTTTCAATGCACTACAAAATTCTGCATTTACAATTTACATAAACTAACGTTGCCCAGTTGCCACGTTCATGTTTAAAAGTTCTTATCTTTCCTTTATGATCTGATGGATTATCTATTATTTCTTCGTGATGAGGAACTCCTTTCCATAATAGGATACTTTGAGGTACAGAAAAACTGTAAATAAAAAATATACCTTTACATGTTCTTAAACAATCAAAATCTAACCTATAAACATCTGATTACCTTTCACCAATTTTTTTATATTTTTCATTTTCTTCTTCTTCATCTTCTGAATTAGACGAATAATATTCACTAATTAAGTTCAAACTATTAATACTTGACATATTTCTAAAATTTTCAGCTCAAATAAGTTACTATATTCGATGGAAAAATATTCGCTCCGCGGAAAGTACGTCAATATCTTGATTCTTATTGGTGAACGTAAAATTGATTGGTGCTAATAAACAACATCGCTTAGTTGTCTCATGATATCACTTAAGCACTAATTTTCTTCTGTGTAGCAATATTTTCTTTATATCAGAATAAAAACAAAATATAGTTTGTATATCAAATTAAAAATAAAAAAGTAAAACAAAAATTTTAAATGACAAAAAAAATATAACTTCGTTATTATACTCGTGAAATAAAATTTGTTAAATTCAGTTCTACAAGATCACATTTCGAAACAGTATGATGAAGATTCGCGTATTATAGGAAATAAGAAAAAAATGAAAAATAAAATTGTCAGAATAGTGAAGGTTCTAAGGTATTGCAAAATATACACATATATATACACATTTATATTTTCATTTTAATAATTATTAATTATTTTACAAACAGGAGAAACTGATCTGAATGTCCTGTTCTTCACAAAGAATTCACTAAAAGGGAAGGCAAAATTCATTGATAACAACCTTTCTATATTCTTCCTGCAAATCTGCCCTCTTCAACTTGTTCATCCCACTTTGAAATCCAATCATTTGGACATATAGAAGAGTAGACTCGTTTGAAGTACTTACAGGGTTCATAATCTTGATTGTGTTTTTTGGAACAGCGATGAAAATCCAAGTAACTTTGGTAGCAGTATCTACATATTTATTAAGATCATTAATATCATCAAATTATTAATGATATCAATGTTTTTATCATATTCAAAAAGTCATACCTTGTTTGATTTTGATTTGGGAACCTTGGATCAAATGGCGCTGTCTTCCACTCTACTTGTGACATGATGGCAGCAGTTTAGAATACTCTTTAACAAGTTACAGGTTACTTAATTTCTATTGCAATTTTTCAGTAAATATTACACGTCACCCCTTCAACCCTTCGCTATATACTTTGTATACAGTCCCTCGCTCTAGGCCATATGTCTCTTGCCTCATCTACCACTATCACAATTTCATTTTTTTTATAGTCTCTTTCTCTCTTTCATACATAAGGATATTGTTTAAATAATATACTTTTCTATAAAGGCATTAATATACAATTTCAAATTAGCATATTACAGATATTATATAGATTTGATTAAAAATTAATTTCATTTTAAAAGTCATGTCTCATACCCTTAAAAAATATATTGAAATTACTTAAGTGCAAAGTAAGTCATTAAATTAGCATTCGATATTCGTGAATGTCACATAATGATTCAATCATTAAAAAGTCAAATAAAAAAAATTAATGTTCGTTCACAGCACATTTGTTATAGGAATAATGAGGCGACAAAGAAGAGAAAAAAATGAATTATTTGACCAATGGTCTGGTATTATCCTCTTCCTGACAACAAACTTCACGATATTTTTTCACCTCTGCCATATAAAGCGACCATGCATCCTTGGGTTGTTCAACAGTTTGCTCAGTCTTTGGTTTTGCAACCATCCCAGTTTTTAGGATTCTTCCTCCTCGCCTCTTCCCAACCATCAAGGGTGGTGGTATTACTGGTTTTTCTTCGAGAACAGAAGTTGTTGGTTGTTGTGCAGGTTGCATTTGTTCTTGCATTTTTTTAAACATTTCCATAAAGCTTCCATCATTTTTGAAGGCATTTGGCTGTGGAGCAGGCTGTTGTTGTGCTATAACCGTATCTGCATGATCTTCAAAAGCATCTGATTCATACGATGGTGCTCTATGATGTCTACGGCTTTCTCTATATCTGTGCCTGTCTCTACTTCTATTTCTGCTACGACTGCGTCTTCTATCTCTTGAACGAGATCTTCCCCTTGATCTAGATCTTGACCTGTCTCTTCTTGAATACTTCCTTGACCTATCCCTATCTCTATCCCGATCTTTGTCTCTGTCACTCGAACGAGATCGTCTGTGAGATCGGATTGGAGAAGGTCTGGAAGTACTCCTTTTCCTTCTTCGTCTATCCGGTGGTGATTCATTCCTGGAAGATTTACTGCTCCTGTAGTCTGTAGGCGAAGGCGAGCGACGTGATGTTCTGCTTTTGTAGTTGTCATGCGTTGTGTAACTTGAACTATACAGGGGAGGTGAGGGTGGAGTAGGTGGTGAGTCTGTGTGTGACCTGGCGCTGCATTCATGCCGTTTTGAATCCATGGTGAAGAGCTCAAATACCTCACTGACCAGGGTGAACGGACAGATGGATACCTATAAGGATAGAAACTGCCTTCTATAAGTACACAGCCTATTTTAATTCACCAGGCCTTTATATGACTGGCTCTAAATACATATTTGCAAGAGACAAGTAGACTTAGAGCGAGAGAATATATACTAAATACTTTGATATATTAACACTTTTGTGCTTTATATTTAACATATTTTTTATGATATAATCATTTTTAATTTAATAGTAAGCTTATAGAATTGATTTAACAATGCTTTCTATAGGTATAGGACATTATAATTATTCATATATAAATTTAATCTTAACTCTCTTACTCCCAGACACGTTTACAAAACTATCTCATGAATGCATTAGATTCACGAGTGTGTATGGAGGAGTCAGAGCGTTACTATCTTCAAAGAAATTGTTTAATTTTAGAATAATTAAATAACTAGTTTTACATAGACTCTTATATAAGAACAACTTTTATAGTCTTATTTAAAATATAATAACAAATCAATTTTTACTCAATTGATATGAACTCATTAATATTGGTTTTACAAATTTTTACCAATTACTTTGAAGAAAAATATATTTATAACAGACGTTCGGTTAGGGGTGACTTCTACGATCGAATATACAATGTAATTGAATAAAAAAAGACAATATTGCGGATAAACATTAATTTTTACAAATATTTTTGTCCATTTCAAGGAACATTGAAAGGAAATTTGGATCGATTGGAAAGCATTATATTGTACAGAACAGTTTCTTATCTGTGATCATATGTATTACGAATTATTATTATTTGACGAATTAAATTTTAACAATTGTATTAAACTACCCAAGACTTTTTTTGAGTGTTTATTAATACTATTGATCGTATAATATTCTAAAATTACGCAAATTATCTTTAATGCAATACCTTGATCAGCCGTCCTGATGAAAACAAAATGGCTACTAAGGGTATACCAGAAGATTCGTTACGTCATGCGCACGAAGAAAGTTTGCTTACCTGGGAGTATAGTTAAGCACGATTTTCAAAATACATGCGCAGAATTATATGCGGGAATCAACGAATGAGGGTGCAAGATTTTCGATGACGTGTAAATGATCGTTACCAAAATGCATCAAAAAAGAACCTAACCAATAAAAGGAAGTTACAAAATTCTCTTCTAACCTAAAAGTATAACCAATCAGAAACGATTATTTCTGATAACTAACCTTTCATAAAATAGTAGCATTTCCTGTAATCCAGTCCAATATAATCAAAAAATAGTTTTAGAACGTTACTTTTATACATTGCAAATATATTGACAGTATTTGGACAAATTCATTTCGTTAATATGGATACGATTAATACGCTTTGCAATAAATGATGATTGTTCGTTATTAGAAGATGGAAAGATAGGTAAGAAGAAATTGATTGGATAATGCTCGTTAACCTATCGTTCTTAATATCTCACGTAAACCATACTTCATTATAATAAGATATTTTATAAATGCAGGTCAAAGTTACGTTGAAGAATTTCTGTATAATTAAAATATACTTATCTTATAAAATATCCTATAATTTTCTCGATGACACATTTAAAAAAGTAATACTTTAATTGTCTTTTAACAATATACTTTCGCTCGTATATAAACATAAATGAGTGTGTGTGAATTAGTAACCTCTTTTCTCCACGAGATAGAATGTATACAAGTTAGAAACGTTAGGAAACATATAATGAGTATTACGTTTTAATTCATACAATGTTTTTATTAATCGAATTCATTTATTTGTACGTTCAACATATACGTATATGCATACATACATACATACATACGTACGTACGTATGTACATAAATTAGCAAAGTTAATAGTAGTCTGTAAGCATACAATGTAGATTAAAATCTCTTTTTTCATTCTCGTTATAGTCGTCGTCCATTTTTGATTAGTTAACGATAAAAGATCATTTCCCTTTTTTCTTCTTTTTTTATTCTCTCTCTCTCTCTCTCTCTCTCTCTTTCTCTTTGTCTTTCTCTCTGCTTTTAATACTGATTCTCTTGCACAGATCATAAAATTTTCTTTTGAAACGTGTACCTTTTCTCGTTGCGACGTGCAATCTCATAGGAAACGGCAAAGATTACCCACCGTGAGAATGTAAAGGTACCATTCGGTACCACTCTCTGACGACGTCAGCAAACAAGCACTCGTCTCTTTTTAAAGCGAAGAGAGACACGGAATAAAAAACAATGCGTGCTTCGAACGTTCCCGGTGAATCCGTACTTTTTCCTTTTATCGCACGTATACACATTTGTACGTGAAACACTTTCATTCAGATATATCGTAAAATAAGAAAGAAATAAACAGAAAAAAAGGATACGAAAAACAATATATCTAAAAAGTCATTACTTCTAAACCACTTATGGTAGTTACCAATCTGTCCATCCATCCATCCATCCACGCCGTTGTTACTATGACGTATAATATTTCTACGCGAGGCCGCATAACGGAATTTGGATCCTTGACATTTTTGAATTCAGCGGTTCTTCTATGGTCGATCGTAGTCATTGAATATTTTCATTACTCGATTAAAAATAACGTAAATATTACTCTTTTACTTAGATTTTTCTTATTTTTCATATTATCAATATTCATGTTATGTAATACTTCACTGATATGTGTGCATCAATCAAGAAATAGATGAAGCGATAAACTTTCATTTTTACAAAAAATTCTATGTAAATAGTTACATATCTTCGTCGTTAGATCTGTGTGTGTGTGTATGTGTGTGTGTGTACGTAGATAGGAGGGGGAGGATTTGAAAATGATATACTATAATACTAGTTACACTTTATAGAAACTTAAATACACGGAATCTCGTGGCTTGCGCCGATCATTCAGAGATTTTGTAAATATATGTATATGTGTAATTTCTCTTCCCCTTCCCCAATGGGTTGCCCTCTCATAGGTGTCTTTTCTGGTGTAAGAGGAGGTCCTCGAGATTGGTTCTCCATAGGTAGAGGGATTGAAAGAATAAGGGGGAGACAGAGAGAGAGAGAGAGAGAGAGAGAGAGAAAGAGTTTGAGAAAGAAAAAGATAGATAAAGGGTCAAAGAAAAAGAGAGATGGATAAAGAGTCAGAGAGAGAGAGAGAGAGAGAGAGAGAGAGCTGTGCGGGCGCAGCATCGTACTGCTTATGTGTGTATGCTCGAGTCATGACCTTGCGGCATTTGGTACCTGGCCGTGCCAGGCGGCCGCGCATACACGCACACGCACACACACATACATACAAACTCACACATACACATCCCACACCCAATTCAACACGAGGTACGAAGTAACGAACACGAGCGCACAACTTGCCGGCTCTGCGCGCACACGAGTAAAATAACAAAGTACCATCTCTTTCTCGTTCTCCCTCCAACGATCCGCGCGCGCACCTTCGCCGCCGCGCACACGCTCGCCCTCTATTTTTTTCCTTTCGTGGCGCGCACACACGCATGCCACGCGACTAGTACACAGGTGCGCACTCGCGCGCATACGTCGCACTTTTTCTTTTTTTTGTTCTTCTTCTACTCGATATGCTTTGCAAGAATCTATGTATCCTCTTTCTCTCTCTCTCTCTTCCTCTCTCTCTCTCTTTCCCTCTCTCTTTTATAAATTAGTTATTATATCAAGCGTGTGATCGATTCATTAGTTCATTATATTTATTAATAATAATAATAATAATAATAATAATAATAATAATAATAATAGTAATAATAATAATAATAACGAAAATAATTGTCTAATAATACTATATCTGATAAATATACAATGATATTATATTTAATAATTAAAGAGAAATATATGGATATTGAAGCATATATTCTGTTTGGTTAATGCTAAAAATAATAGATGGATACATAGAACAGTTCAAGATCAATTTCGAGCAGTTTGTCATCGTTTTGTCATCATTTTGTCATCATTTGACTTTTGTTCTTTTTCATAACTTTTCTTTTATCTCTTCAGAATTTATTCTTTCGTTTCTCTCATTTATGTATGTGTGTATGTGCGCGCGCTTGAACACGTCTATTAGACGCAGCAAAATGCCAGAGACTCCACGACCTTTCCTATTGTCTCTAGCGATGTCGCGGTACCGTGAAGGCGCCGACTAGAAATGCAAGCGAAGCCACCGTGGCATCCGGATTTCTCTCTCTTTTTCGTCCTTTCATTCCCTCCGTCATACGTACATATATATTGTCTGATATAAGTCTTCCCTTGGTAGCGTTTAGCTCGTCATCTGTCACACGGTGTAGAAGCCACGAAACGATTCGAAAGATGTTACGGTGTTACGTTGACAGAACTAATTTTCTAAGAAACCTTTCTCCTTTCTCTCTCTCTCTCTCTCTCTCTCTCTCTCTCTCTCTCTCTCTCTCTCTCTCTCTTATAAATTTTTTCTAGTTCGTGTTACACACATTTTCTGATCTTCCTTTTCCTGTATTTCTATCTTGCTGTTTAGAAGTCCTGGTGCGTTTTGCTCAGATAAATACAAAACTTAAAATCCAGACGCAACTCGGACGTAAAATACGCTACTAAAACTCAATTTAGGTTGTCATGTACTTGTCTCAGATAAGGAAGATACACAAAAGTTACAACTCAGACGTAAGATACGCAAGACTTGCAACCCAGACGCATGATACGCAAAACTTGCAAACCCAAAACGCAACTCGAATGCAAGATATGTGAAAGAAAGAAAATTAAAAAAAAAAAAAAAAAAAAGATTGCAACTCAAACCCAGACGTAATCCAAAATTCACGGTTTGCCAGCAAACGAAACGAATTCGTTTCTTTGATACGGAGCATGATAAAACTAGAACGAATTTTTTCGAGTAGCAGAAGAGAAAAAAGAAAAAGAAAAAAGTAGGAGAAAAAAAGAGAGATGCTCTGATCGACGGAAAAACATTTTCATTGAATTCACTTTTATTAAAGCGTAACATGTATACATCAAAGCGTGTCATTTCCGAGGTACGTTAAATCCCGTGAATACGTTTTTCTTTGCAAATACATATGTACATAGATTTGGAAAATTCCGTCCGACGTAACTCTCCGAAGTCTTCTTCCTTCTTTTTCTCCCCGCCCTCGTCACTTTTTCAATTTATCCTTCCCGTCATTAGAAGTGTAGTGGTGGTGTGTATGTATGTGCGTGCGTGCGCGTATGTCTGTAGTGAAACACAAAAGCTCTCGGAGATATCAAATATTTTCATTGTTATGTTATGTACAAAAAATCTTTCAACGGTCTGAAACTTGATGGATCAATCACGTGTGAAATATACTCTTTTTACTGATTATGATAAGTCAGGTTTGATTAGTCTTCTTCTTCTTCTTTTTTTTTCGTCTTCTTCATCTTCATCTCTTCCCTCGTTAATATGACAACGATATCGCAAATACATTATCTTCTCGTGTAAATATTAGAATCGTGCGATTTATGATAAAAGTCCTGAATTTTTGTAGTGCATGGTACCAAAATGATGGAACGTCATCAACATGTTAACGATATGCGTGTCTTTATTGAGGTTGGCAAGTGGATAAGAACGTGATATGAATTTATGAAAAGTTTACGTGTTAGTGAGTTCGTCGATTGTCAAGTCTTATCTTCTCTTTGAAAGCTATTATAATACATACTTAAGTTAGTCGATCGATTAGAGATCGCATACAGAATTGCATTATTAATAAAGCCAACCATCGATGTGCGTTTTAATATCCGTTAAATGTAATCTTCGTTCTAGGCATTTAATTCAACTAAATATTGGAATTAATATAGAAACGTCGGATAGATAGAAAGTAAAAGAATCGTTGATTAAGTTTCTTTTTTTTTTTTTTTTTGTTTTTAATCCCTGCCGTAAATTATTTCTCTTAAAATGAGTAAAAATAAAGAAGAAAAAGGAAAAACGTATACAAAAAAAAAAAAAGAAAAAATATTGTGTATTTCAGAATTCGTTTCGAAACATCGGCAAATAAGAGCAAGAGATAGCAGTGGTAACGTTTGTAAACAGAAGGAAAAGCCTACCTCAAGTTAACCTATTTTATTTGACGTACATACTTTTTCAATGCGTCTTCCAAATTCTACATTCGTAAGGTTTCAAAAAAGAAGAAAAAGAAAAAAAAAGTGTGTGTGTGCGAAGCTCTCGTTTTACTCAATCTGTAAGTCACAGGTCGATTAGCGAAGAGGACGGAAGAAAGGTGAAGAGAATATTTATGTAACACGGAAGAAAGATAAAGCCTTAGAACGCATGTGATATATATGTATATGTGTGTACAATAATTAGCAGATTCCATCCTTCGATTTCTCATCTCGTTCCTTTTCACGTATTTCTAGATGTACGAAATGGAGGAAGGTAAGAATGAGGATCGAACGAGTGGAAGAGAGAAGAAGAGGATTGATTCGAGAAGATGTGGCGATAAACGGAAGGAAGAGAAGCAATGGAAATTAGAAAAAATGTTTTACAACCGATCGTAATGTATACGATGGAAAGCCGACGGCATATAACGACGACGACGACGACGACGACGACGACGACGACGACAAGAATGGTACGTATACGTTTACGTATGATGTATGTATATATGTGTGTACGATGTATGTATACATACAAGGATCGGCGAAGATATCCGATCGGCGCGTCGATCGTCGACCGATCATCGAGGGTGCGGAGTAGCTCTCGCTTTGGAGCGTCATGATTGGTCGACGGGGCTTACTTCGTTCGGGCCAACCTGCCGCTGCGCCGTGTCACCATGTTAGTTTGCCGGCGAGAGCGAGCAGTCAGTCGCTTACTGTCCGCGACCGGGTGAACGTCGTTCGTACGAGCCATGAATTGAAGGCTCGGACGATTTTCTCGTGCCGTCTCGTTCTTCGCGTCTTCTTTTTTTTCACGCTTTTTTCCCCCCTCTTCCTCCTCCCCCCTCCCGTCCTTGTTGTTCTTTCGTTCTCAACGCATGAGAGCGGTCAACGACGCAGTCCAGGTATACCCGGGCCGGTGGGATAATAGTAATAAATAATTGTTAGAAGAAAAGTAATATCGTACGTATTAGTAAGTAGTGTTAGTAATTAGTACGTTCGTAATTTTTACGACGAGAAGCTCGTAGCGAACGGAATAAAAGAGAGGAAAAAGAAAAAGAAAAAAAAGCACGAAAGGATAAGCTTTTGTTCCCTTTCGAATCGCGTGGAATTTTCGAGGATCACCCTCCGTTTCTCTCTTCCTCTTCCTCTCTCGCTCACTCGCTCGTTCGCTCGCTCGCTCGCTCGCTCGCTCGGTCCTTCCTCTATCGAGCGGGGAAAGGAAAAGTGGCTCGGCTCTGTGTGCTCGGAGTGCGGTGAGGGAGAACGACACGGAGGCGTGCGATGGCGGTGGCTGCGCCGGAGCCACGGCGGCCGCGCACCGTCTTTTCTGGTGGTGAACGTGCTTCCGGATGTGCTACGGACTATCGCCCCCAAAGAACTTTACGGCTGAATCGGACCAGTCCTCTCGTCGTTTTTCACGCTTTCGTCCTACTGCTCTTTTTCTTCGGCATTAAGATCGACGCCCTCAGAGTCGGTAAGTCATCTAGCAATGTTTCACCGGTCAACGACACCTACTTACGGTCTCTTCCTATTTTAAATTTCCCGCGCTTGTGGTATATAGAAAGAGAGAGAGAGAAAGAGTTCGATCGACCGTTACGCGCGATTGTCTTTTTTTTTCTTCTTTTTCCTTATGTTCTTTTTTCTATTTTTTTTTTCGTCTCTTTTAAACGAACATTTCGCGGCTATTTGCGGCTCGAAATGGAATGAGATAAAGCGATTTAACTTGTACTAGGTTTTGTTGACCAGAAGATGAAAGATTTCTAAAGTTCGACTCTCAATAGTAAATCTATCCCCATGCGATATTATTTTTTTGTGTTAGGTTATCCTTTTCGTGGAAAGGAAGACCGCCTTTTCTAACCTTTCTCTTCTTAACCTAGTACTTTTTTTCAAATCTTTTCGGGATATACAAAATCGTCCCAAAGTCGTCGTATAACGTTGTAAGAAGAAACGATTCTCTTTCTTCTCTTCTCTCTCTCTCTCCCCCCCTCTCCCCTCTCCCTCTTCGGTCTTTGTTCGAAGTGTAATCGAGTGAAAAATATTTTTCCATCCATACCCCACCGCGCCGTCACGCACATGTCCCGATCTCTGTTTTCATTCGACTGGTAAACATTCTGTCGTTTTATCTCCGTTGTTTTTTTCTTTTCTTTTCTTTTATTTTCTTTTTTCCCTTTTTTTTCTCTCCACGCTCATCTTACGCGCGAGACTCAAGTTCATCGATAATGCATACTAGTCGATCGCGAATAGCATTTGCTATTTTCAGCTTATTCTTGCTATCGTTAGACTGAGTAATAATTCTTCTCGATAAGAGACCTTGAATGCATTGAAAACGAATAAAAGATACAATTGCTTCGTTTTATTTGTATGAATAAGTTTATCGCTTAGAAGAAGCAAAAGGAGAATATGAGTATGAATATATAAATTCTCATTAAATTACGGTCGGTTTTTTCTTTTCTCTTTCTTTCTCTCTCTCTTATTTTCATATTTTCTACGATCGATGTTATATGAACTAATTACGTTGAAAGAATGAAAATAAGAGATAGAGAAAGAAGTATTAAAAAAATAAAAGAAGATAAAAGAAATTAAAAATGGAAAAAGTAAGAAAACAAGATAAAAAGAATAAAAAAATAAATAAAAAATGAAACCAGTAATATCTTAAAAAGAATGTAGCTTTCAATTGCGAGTTGCGATGCATGTTCAACAAGATAATACGCGTGGCACGTGGCCTCCTCTCTGGTCATAGTGTCACCTCGAAAGAGAGAGGGAGACAAAGAGAGGGCGAAAAGAGAGAGAGAGAGAGAGAGAGAGAGAGAGAGAGAGAAAGAAAGAGAAAGAGAGAGATTATAAGACGGAAAGAGACTTCTCTTTTCGGCTAGGTAAGAAAGATCGTAATCGGACTACACGGATGCTGTTGAGTTTCTTCAACGACGACGATGACGATCGACAACGACGACGACGATGACGATCGACAACGACGACGACGACGACGACGACGACGACGACGACGACGACGACACGACGACGATGACGACAGCGACGACGGCGACGACGACACGACTATGTGAAACCGGTTTTCACGAGAATTCTTTCCATCGTCGCCTTTTAGACGCGTATCAAACGTTAAGTTCATATTGCAAATGGCCTGAGAAATTTTCACAAAATTTTCCATCAAAAGAAATAAACAAAAAAGAAGAAACAAAACACAAAGAATTATACGCGCAAAAAAAAAACGAATGACAAAGTTCCAACAGCTTAATTAATTCAGAAACTTAAATCAATGAAATCGATTTAATATATTCAATCTATTCAATGAAAAAGTTGAAAAGGTTATTGAAAACGTACAAAAATGAAAAATGACAATATTCGCAAGCGTTTCGTAGAAAGAAAATTTTAGTATTACGCGTATATTTATGGGACAAATGTTATATATTTGTACAGGATGCATCAAAAGTTCTTGATAGATTGACTTGAAAATTCTTAGGCTTGTGCTTTTATAATCTGAATAAAAAAAGAAGCTTGGCGTAAAAATCTCGAAAAAGAATAAGATTGTAGACTTAAGAATCTAAGAAGGTACCCTGTACAAATATATAAGAAATTGTATATGTGTATAAATATACTCATAAATATGTAGCAGTTTTTTGGTATTATTACAAGTGTCGTTAAAAAAGATGTTTTTTGTTTTCTTTTCTTCTCTTTTTTTTTTTTTTTTTTTTTTTGGAACGAACAATCAAACATTGAAGAAAAAAATAATAAGGTTAACACGTTAATCTGTGCGTAAGGTGGAAGAAAATTCGGTGCATTTGATGTGTTTACACGGGTGCCTCCTCTAAACTCAAACCGGTTTCCTTCCTTTCCATTGGGATATTGTAAGAGATCTGAAAAAAGTATACGCGCGAGCCATTATACCGAGATGGATATGACGATGATGGTGCCTCGTGCAGTGTGCTGTGCTAGCTCGAACTGGTAGTATAGTAGGGGAGAGGGGTTGGTTAGTTGGATGGATGGATGAAAGGGATAGAGGGGATAGGAAAAGGAGAAAGAGTAGGAGGAGGCAGTCCTTTGGACCTGCTTCGTCGAGCCGATAAAAAGGAAGGTGTAACAGTGTTGACCTTGGTTCCGTTGCTCGTCTCCTACTTCTCTCCCTCTTACTCCTTATTCGTCGTGTGTTATTCATCGATGAAGTCAAACTTTCATCTTTTGAATGTACGAATGTCGAAAGACATTCGAATTTGTAAGAAATATTATTAATCTTAAATATTATTTATCTACATACAGGAATCTTGTGTTTTTATACGAATCGATAGTTTCGTTTGATAATGAAATTATTTGGTTTGTGCGCGTTAACGTGTGTGTTTAATTTCGTAGGAAAAAATAACTCGCAGAGATCCGTATCTAACATACGTATGTACCTATATGAGAAAGTAGAAATAAACATTCTACTTACAATTAGTGACACGTTTAGTCTCTTGTGTCATGTATAGCTGGTATGTATGCAGGAGATATAGTATACGGAAGAGTGTATGTTTTTCATTATTGCGTGCGTGTGTGCGTGCACGCATGTAATTGTGTGTGTATGTGTATGTGTGTGTCACAAACGCGATAATAACGTACGCGATAATAAAAAGACAAAATAAAGAACGATAATGAAGATGATGATGAAGAGGAAGAAGAAGAAGAAATTTATCGTATAGTCGAATCAAGCGGATGTAGAGTTTTATTGTTCGTCTACCGGCAAAGTGACAAATTAAGTTAACGCTTTTGTTCTGCTACGTCTCGTTTTTTTCGTTTCCGTGAAACCGTAAATTCATTTTTTTTAGCTCGAATATTTATCTTTTTATCTCTTAAGTATTGTCAATACCGAGTATGTATTTTTACCTTCTCTTTCATGTAAAAAAAATATTTTTACGACGATATTATTAGATTTCACTAGTGAATTAATTCGTCCAGATCGTATGCGAATACATGGAAATTGTTTAGTGCGTGCTAATCGTAACGAAACAGTTCTACAGGAACGATCTTTCTTTTTCTTTTCCTTCTTTTTCTTCTCCTTTGCTGCTTTTGCATATACATATGTACATACGTACATAGAGTCACGCACGCTCAGGATAAAAGTTCTCGTTCTCGTTCTCGTGCTCGTGCTCGTGCTCGTTCTCGTTCGGCTGTGACTCCGAACGTGCTACGTTCTTTAAATTGTCCAATCACCAGCCGCCATATCTTCTTTCGATCGAATTACGAGTTTTATATTAATTTATGTAAAATATTAATATATATATATATATACACATCGAATACTTTCTCTCTCTCTCTCTCTCTCTCTCTCTCTCTCTCTCTCTCTCTCTCTCTCTCTCTTTCTCTTTTGATACATAAATTTACGTGTAACTCGTCGACTTTATAGCCTTTTCTTTCCTCAGCATCGTTAGTTTAATATATACATCTATTCGATGAAAGTACGAGAGTTTAATCCTCTTCTCGTTCTGTGAGTAATCGTGTTATCCATCTTATTCGTGATTGCCACGAAAGCTAGGCGAACTCGAAACCCCAGAAATGTTCTGTTTCCAATATCCTGACAAGGAGGATTAACCGATTCAAAACGAAGTTCTATCTAACAACTATCTACATATCTACCTAACTACCTAACTACCTACATACCTACCTACCTACCTACCTACCTACCTACCTACCTACCTACCTATCTAGCTTTACCCGGTTTCTGCTTGGTAAAACGTTAATCTTACATGCTCGACAAGTTTACATAAATCATAATAATTGTGAAGTAGAGAATTGCATATGTGTATGCACAAAGCAAGCAGTAATATATATATATACACACACACACATATATATATAAATTCGTTTTTCAATAATACTGCATCAATTGTTACATTAATGGGTCGTATTTATAATAAATCTTACTCGAGGGAGAAAAAGGAAAGATCCATATCGGTGAAGATCCATGGTAAATGATAGACACTTTGCTTTGAGAGTATTGAGACGGTAAAAAGGAAGTGGGACGAATCAGTGGGTCAATGAAACAACCTTCGTATGTATGTAAGTAAATATGTATGTATGTATATATGTGTACAACGAAGAGGAACGATTCGTTCACCGCTCGGACGAACTTTTGCAAGCTCTGATTCCTTCGCGAGAAAGTTTTCGCAAGCACGCGATTCTTATTTCTCTTTGCTAGCATAAATTGGACTTGCTTTGTTAACGATCGAGAATCTTTCGAAAGCTATGAAAGTCGCTGACTGTGTAAATCCCATCTTTGAATAAAAAAAGGGAAGAAAAAAAGAAATATTCATTAACAAGATATGAATGCAAATTTTTTTATATATCTATACGTATGTTACATACTTCGTATTGTACCGTAAGAAATAAAATGAACAGAACGATATATAGTTTTATATAATAGATCCGTGTCTACTTTGTAACTTCAACGAGACATTCGATTACCATTGGCTGTCATTCGATCCATGGGACTTTACGAGTTTCCTTTGGTGCCGCTATTTGACTTTATATTCATCGTACGTCGTTTCCTATCGGCTTAAAGATGGAAGAGGAATTTTATGGGTACGATAGTATGTATGTTCGATGGAATATACCAACATCTTCTGTATTCATTATCGGATATTCCGTCGAAAAGTTTCTCATATTTTATCGTAATTATTTTCACATGGATTTTTTTTTTTTCTTTTTCCTCCTTTCATATATAACTTTCTACATATATACATACATACGTATCGTTACAACATACTATCTTTTGTCCGTCCCCATTAAATCAAGTAAACCGTAGTTAAGAAGTTTAACACCTTATACAGCTTTATAATATCTTATCCTTCTCGATCTTTTTCCTATTCTTTCTCGTTGTATTCTGTGTATTTTAAACCGTACCTTCTTCGTCGTGCCTACTACGGGTCTCTTAAACTTACTTTTAAAGATTTCACAAAGCCGCCATATCTGTATTACAATCCCCTGATTCCACCTTCTCGCCCAAGACAATTGAAATTTCTCTCTTTCTCAAAGGCGAACGTCATCGTAACCAACTTCACGATGACCGAGTTTATAAAAAAAGAAAAAAAGAAAAAAAAAAGAAGAGAAAAGAAAAAGAAAAAGGGGGAAGTGTTCGTCGATTGTCGATTCTTTGTTAGAAACGTTGAAAACGTTAACAATACAAACGAGAAATCGGAGAGAAGAATAAATGAAATATATACATACATACATATTCAGTTGATCAAAGAAAGATATCCATTATATTTCTTCCTTATCGATAAATTAAAATAGCTTTGTAAATATGTATATATATATATATATATATATATATATATATATATATCTTTGGCGTTTATGAAAAAAAGTAAGACCAAAAAACGAAAAGAAAAGAAAAGAAGAAAAAGAAGTTGAGACAAGGAAAGAGAAGAAAATAATAAAGAAAGGGAATAATCATTTAATCAGATTATAGTGGTTACTATAGGAGAGAGGTAGGACGATGATCCTGATTAAATTCACGAACGAAAAGAGTAGAGCGTGTGAGATGCGAAAGATGAAAAGAAGGGGAAAAATAATTCTCTCTCTCCCTCTCTCTCTCTCTCTCTTTCTCTCTTTCTCTCTCCTCTTGGAGAAGAGAAGAGTTGTCTCTTAGTCGGTGGCGATGTTCGTCGAGAGTCGATTTTACTCGGCAGGTAAAGAGTCAGTAGGCGGAGCGAGGTTCATTCACCTCGGCCTAGCGGCCGACCAGATAGCGGGACCCTGGCTGGCTCTCCATTGGGCCTGTCCGATCAGTACCTCCCTCTATAATACCTACACACCATATATATATATGTATGTATATATAAATATATATATATAAATATATAAATATATATAAGTATATGTATATGTATGTACATATGTATAATGTGTGCGTGTGTGTGTATACTATGTATAAATATATATTAATATTCAATATATTAATATTATATACACACACAGATGCACAGAGGGGGGGGGGGAGACGTATAGAGACTAAATTAAAAGTAGACTTGTAATTTTAAAATGTGAACAAAAAAACAGATAACAAAAAAGTAAGCCTAGAAAGTCTCGAAAAAAGGTAATTGATTTTTAAAATCATCTAGGAATACTTTTGGCCTTATTTCTGCTGTATTTCTTTTTTCTTTTTTCCCCCTTTGTTTTTATAGGAACTTGTAATATCTCTCTCTCTCTCTCTCTCTCTCTCTCTCTCTCTCTCTCTCTCTCTCTCTTTCTTTCTCTATTTCTATCCCTATATCTTTTTTTCTTTCTTTTTTTCTCTCATTCCCTTTAAATCGTCTAGCCAGGAAATCTAGGATTTAGAATCAGCTTACATACGTACAGTTCCACTCGATGAGTCGACTCTATCCTAGCGTGTCGAACGAGTTCTATTCTCAGAGTTGTAACGCACGGGATTACGTCTACCGGCGAACGTGTTGTAATAAGTAATCGAGCGATCGTTGAACCATATGGAAAATCATTTCAGGACGATAAAAGGAATCTGTGTGTTATTTCTCTCTCTCTCTCTCTCTTCCTCTCTCTTTCTATCTCTGTTCATCGTATTTTAAAATTATTGTTGATAAATACAAGAGAAACAGCAAAATTACAGTATTGAAATTATGTATTATATTACTACAAGATATTATTTATAAATCATTTGCTGAATTTAGAGAATTCTGAGTTTTCCATGAGAAACTAGGAACACACAGCTATCTTTTTCTTTCTTTATTTATTTTGGTTTTTTCAAATTTTAGAGTAGAACTTTATCGTTTTGTCAAATGAAACGCAAGCTACGCTCTGTTTTTCAGCGAGCATCGATCAAAAGGTAACCAGGGAAGCCGTCGTGTTGAGTGTGAAAATGAATGCAAATTGATTTACGTCATATTTCGAAGCTCTCTTTCGGACGCCGTAGTCGTGTCCGTAGTCTCTTTTGTAAATATTATGTACATCTAACTCTCTTTCTGAATTATCTTGATCTGAAGTGTAATTTATTTATTTATTTATTTATTTATTTTTAATACTTGTATAACTGCTAAGCTTTCATTTGCCTGAATTATTATGATTTTTAATTGAATTTTATTTATTTATTTAAATTTTTTTTTATACATGGGTCAAAAGATTCCCAGATGAGTCGAAAGTCGCTAGACGATTTATAAAATCCACTACTTTTTAAACTGATTTTTACTTTTTTTGTTTTTCAGATCGTAAAACTAAAAATTTAGAAACTGTCTTACAAAGTAAAGTTATTCTAGATCTAAAATTTTTATATTTCTGTTTCCGTCGTTAGATTTCTTCGTCCATCTGAATTATTATGATTATAAATTTAATTGGATTAATTGATTAATCAATTAATCAATTTTTTTTTTGAAAAATGAATCCAAAGTTCAAATGAAATAATATTATATGTATGGGACGATTGATTTATTTATCGTTGATTGATATTTATCGTTCGTATTGATTAAAATAAATTCTCTCGTTTTTTACGTTATAAGTATATAAAAAAAAAATTTGTGTTAATTATTTGCAATGCTAGAAAATAACGTTTTACCATTATCAAACGTAGAAGAAAATATTTTTAAGGAGCATCGAGTTCGAGCGCTTTCTCGCGAGAAATACCGAGAGCTCTAGTATCCACTATGAAGTCGCACGATTTCCCGTGACGCGACCGATCAAAGGTGAAACTTGTCGTTTGTGATCATGTTTCATGAGCATTTCTTTGAATTCTCACAAATTTCGAGTATCTTAGAGTACAACTTTTTTTTTTTCTTTTTTGTTCCGTTTTTTCTTCTTCTCTCACTCTTTTCTCCCATAGAGATAATTATAGCTTTGTCGCCATCAATGATTCGACAAAGGAAAAACTTTTGAAAACGTAGCTGTTTCATTTTATTTTATTTTATTTTATTTTATTTTATTTTATTTCTTCGTTCGGTTCTCTATCAAAGTTCTCTATTAGATTTACGTTTCTTTTGGAAACGTAGATTACACCTCCTTCTTTCTATCTTGAAATATCTTCCTTTTCGCGTTCAGAGTTTCTTTGTTGGTATTAGTGACTTGATACCGTTAAACGATTTCGTATTTTGTTCGGGGGGGAAAAAAAAAAAAAAAAAAAAAAAAAAAAAAAAAAAAAAAAAAAAAAAAAAAAAAAAAAAAAAACTTTCTTTTCTCATTCGTTCGACGCAAACTACTGTGCGAAAGGGGAAGCCATTCCTCTCTTGTCAGTTTGTACGTATGTTTTTGTGTGTGTGTACACCCGCGCCCGCGTATGTATGCATTTATGTGCTTGTGTGAGAAACATCGTATGAAAGGAGTAGAGTAACGTGAGCTCCTAACGTCAGCCATAAAAGTTCTTAATTAAAATCGCTATTAAAGTGTCGCAGAGAGACTACTAGCTAGTCGGACGCCAAAGTTTTCGTAACTTTTTTTTCTTTTTCTTTTTTTTTTTTTTTCACGTTGTCTAGAAACGACGTGTGAAAGTCATTCCACACGTCGTAGGTACTTTTTCAAACTAACGTTCCTCCTCTTTCTATGCTATTGTTCAACGTGAATCACGGACCTTCTCTCCTAAGTCCTCCTAGTTTCCTGTTTGATATTCGAAAAATCTGATGGAAGAATTTTAGTAGACTAGAGTAACGAATTTGTTTATGGATATCGGTATTTGAACGACTACTCGAATAAAAGTTGAAATTTCTCTTGTATTTATTTTTTGACGTGACAATCGAAGTCTAAGGACCCGAGACAAAAATTAAATATTTTTGTTATTACGAGGATACACGATCTATAATTTGATAGATGATTAATTATCGATATATTTTTTCATGCGTTTAGTGAATAATACTAAAACAAGATTAATATTATAATTATATGAATATATATATATACATGCATTATATATATAATATTATAACATATTAATATTACTTTAATATTCGTATTAATGAATTGATATTAAATAATTGATTTTGTATCGTTTTGTTAGCTAAAAAAAAAAGAGGAAAGGAGAATCTTTATTTTTGCAAACAAGTCTAGTTACTCGTTGTTTAATTTTAATATACACACGTACAAACACACACACACAATGCACAAGTTTGTCTAGAAAAGTTAACTCGAGTCAAGCTACATGGCTAGTTCTCGGCTACGATTCTAACTGTAAACGAGGGAGCACGCGTTCTTGAAAGCCACGCGTCCGCATTTTAGCGGTTCATGGATTACATGTAAATGCACCTGTCTCTCTATTGGCCGACGTTCGAGGTGCCCTGAAAGGAGGTGTGTGGACTATCGTATATCGCGTGCTTCTACGGGTGCTTCTCGTTACCATGCGTTCGACTTGATTATCAGAGAATTCAATGCCAGTCTAGTGATCAATGCTAGTATTTTTTGTATGTATGCAAAAGTTATTATTAAATAAAAATTTACATCATTTTTTTCATACGAAATAAAAGTTACCTTTCGTGATAAAGATTTAATTTGTTTTTACGCGACGATATTACTTCCAGATAATACACGCAGATTATAGATCGATTTGTTTTCTCTTTTTTCATTTTCGTTGAAGAATAATTTCTTAGAAAGATTTCGATGATTTGGAAAGAATAGAGTATGCAGTTTTCTTTTTTTCTTTTTATACATATAAGGAATATGTAAATATAACAATCAAAGAGATTAATAGATATCTAATGAGATTAAAAACATATAAAATATAAGACAAGAGGATAAAATAGAATTCTTCCGTTATCAGGGGGCATTGCCTTCGAGCGATTAATTCTTTCAATCGATTCAACGTTAGATATATAGAGAGAGAGAGAGTAGCGCGCGTACACTGGTTTTGAATATTAGCTCTTTCTCTTTCTCTTTCTCTGTCTGTCTGTCTGTCTGTCTGTCTGTCTCTCTTTCTCTCTCTTTCTCTCTGTCTCTTTTTCTTTGTCTCTGTCTGTATCAGTCGGACGAATTTCGTGTACCAGTTCGGAGAGCAAGCGACACTAGCCTCGAGAGAGAGAGTCACCGACCTCTGCTTTATTTCCGTACCACTTGCTAATGCCAATTCGATTACTACTTGTCAATTATTCCAGACCGGAGAGATGTTCTAACGAAGTCACCGATATGTCTTCTCTGGTGTTCTCTTGTGAGATTTGTTAGTCGTGTCGTGGCTATTGTCCTCGGTAATACGATATAGTAGTAGTCATCTATTCGTGTCTTCCTCTTCTTCTTCTTCTACTATTTCTTCCTCTTCTCCTTCTTCTTCTTCTTCCTCTTCTTCTTCTTTATCTTCTTCTTCTTCCTCTTCTTCTTCTTTATCTTCTTCTTCTACTTCTACAAATTTAGGATGTAAAAGAAGTAGATAACTTGAAACGGTAATAGCAAATAACGACAAGAACAAAGGTAACAGTAGAAACAAGTACTAGTGACATTGTTGTTTAGCAGCATAGAAAAACTAGTAAAAATATAGTAGTGCAGTTGTCGTTTAGCCGCATCGATATTAATATAGTTGAAAATAATAATCGACAAAGAATAACAACATGAGTGAGCATAATGATAAAAACAAGAAGTAGTAACATTGTTTTTATTATAATTATAAATAGCAAATAACGCTAGTAACAAAAACTAGCATAAAAAATAAGTAATACAATCGTTGCGTAGCAGGATTGGTGTTGTCGTAGTTGAAAATAGCAAATAACAAACATTAACAATAAGAACGAGAATAAAGATAAAGACACAAGTAGTATCATTGTTGTTCACTAGGATTGGTGTTGCCATAGTTGTCTGCCCTACATAACCATAGGAGTCTTTCGACCAATGAGGACTTATTGTACAAGCTTGTTCTCTGATTCCACCTATTACGGGACGCGCTTTAGAACGAGCTAGCTATGCTATGCTGTCCTCTACTAAACTATACTATACTACGTTACGACGTTCGTTTCGTTTAGAAACGATATCCCGCTCTTTATTGACGCTGCCAATCAGGTAATCGTGAGGCATGCACGCGCTCGCTACGCTTCATCAAAGCTCGTTTTTCCGTGCCCCAGTTTTGCGGTTAATCGGCCTGAGAGGACTCCTTCTCCTTCTTTTCCTCCCCCTCTTTCTTTCATCGTCGACATTTCCTTCTTAAGGTGCGTTCGATCGAATCGAACTAAATGTTCGCGAACGTTCGAAATGAAGAATCGACTTATAAGATGTATATGAAAAAATATATATATATATATATATGTATATATATTTTATATGTATTCCAAATATTTTGTTTCTGTTTAAATAAGTTTTATATGATATAAAACTTGTAATATAATATAGTATAATGTAATATAATGTAAAACTTATATTTATCATATAAAAAGAAAATATGTAATGAGTATTACGAGTTTTACTAGTATAATTACATTATACTAATCACAAATAATACATTTTATTTGAGAATGAACGGATATAATTTCTATTGGAAATCTGAGTATATCTCCGTTTTAATTAATGTTTAAATTTGAGATATTCCCAGCACGGATATCGAATAATAATAAATTCACCGTTAATTTATTACTGCAGAGTAAAACCTTTGACGATTCAATTAAATTCTTATTCCTTTTATAACTTCCATAAGAAATAGAAAAGCATAATAGTCGTACTAATAATTATAATAATAATAACAACAACAACAACAACATAATAATAATAACAATAACAACAATAATAATAATAATAATAATAGAATCCAGCCAAGAAATTACTGTGTTTCGATGTCGTCAATTTTTTTGACCTATTAACGTCACATAAAGAATTAAGTTTGCATGTTAAAAAGATCGTTGATTGAAATCATCGATCATTGTGATTTAAGATACTGAAAAAGGCAAATGGAAAAGAAATTGATGAAAATGGCGCATTACAATTTTCGTTACGATCGAATGAAAAAAGAACAAAGAGTAATGAGGTCGTCCCCGTCCCCATCGTATCTCAGGTTGAGACTCCGTGTTCATTGGCTGCTAAAGGCAGGTTCACACGCGAGAAATACTTAAAACTCGCGATACTCCAAGTAGACTGGCAGAGAGCCGTTGGCGAAACGTTTATAGCAATTAGTACTAGGCGTGCTAATTCACGAACGCTCGGCTCGTTGCACGTCGCGTTACGTGGGATCGAACCAAGCGAAACGCCGTTAACGTTCTTTTTTATCGCCAATACTTTCTATCCTCTTGCGAGAATCTCGTTGTCATTTTTTAGATCCATCATACAAGCCTATTACGTTCTCTTAGTTCAAAAATAAATCGCTGTATCCGTTTCAGAAATAACGTATAACGCAATGTTTCTTTTATGGTTTTTTTTCTTCGATGCCCAAATTTTTGCACCAACTAGGGATAAAATTGAACATCCTTAGATTCGGCTTTTTATCGATTTTATGTTATAAGTAGGAAAAGTGTATAGGGATAGAAAAAAAGTTTTACGACAAAAGTTTCCTCTTTTAATAAGGATTGTCATTTAATAAAAGATTTATCATTCATAATATCTTCAAAAATTCATTTTTCTTTTCTTTTTTTCTTTTTCATGTGAAATCTTAATCGGTAATTTAAATAACTATGAAACGATATAATACATTTTTTTTTTCTTATACAAATACAAGCTTCGATTGTACGGATAGATTGTGTTTTTCCACAAACGAAGAACTTTTGATTCCCATTGTATTATACGTACGTTGCATGACGAGCGGTATTTTTCTAACACGTACAAAAGGAAGATAATTATATATACTTTTGTTTCTCATTACATAGTAGGTAAATATACCAGATGGAAATAAAGGAAAAAGAAGAGAATTGTTAGATATAACTTATGTTTATTAGAATCTTTTCATTTTTAACATGATCATCGGACTTTTCTTTTATTTTCTCACGAAGCAGATAATATAATGCGGGGGTTTAATAAACGATTCAAATATATAGTTACATAATTTCGAAGATACACGTATGTAATGCGAATATTATAAATTATTTTCCATAGTGATGAAATTCTTCAAAAAATGGTATCATCCGATACGGATATTAATATATTCTCATTATCTTAACGCTAAACGAAACGATATAAATGTGATAACCCTTCGATGCGTCTATATCTTATATACAGAGAAACGTCGTACAAAGTAGTTATAGAACGGTGTCTATTGAAAACTACAATACCAGTCATTAGGTGCATCATAGTCGTTTAATTTTTCAATACTTTTTTTTCAAAAATTATATTTCCAAATGAATTTTGTTATTTTTGATGTTGATCTTATTTGATGTATATCTCTGGCTTGGTTTGGCTTGTATCATAGATTACGGACCACCCTGTATAATTTTTCAATCTCGTAATAAATTAACTAAATAAAAGCACCATAAATATGATACAATGGGATTCGGAAGTTTATCGATTGGTCGAGGAACACAATTCGTCAATATACAACAAGGCTTGTATTTGTATTAACAAAAAAGTATGTATTGTGCTGTGATACATACTTTTATATTACAATTTTATATCACAATGCCTTGTAAGTATAACTTATATCAGTACGTAACTATACAACTATATTAATTATACAACTTATACTGATATAATTATACTAACAATAAGAATACGACGTATACTTAGAAAACATTAAATGCCGGATATAAACTGACGATTAATAATCTACTTGCGAAATAATGAAACATGATGGATACACAAATACAGTATATATTTGTCAATGTTACTTGGAGTTATAGACTATTAATATCGTATCATTGATATACTTTTTCTTTTCTTTTCTTTTCTTTTCTTTTCTTTTTTTTTAGATCAATTAAAGTCGCATAAAGACGAATAAAAAACAATCTAGGCTACTAGAGAAAAACGCGCGAAATTCTCGGAATCTTTGCTATCTTTCCAGAAGAATGCTCGCAATCTATTGAACCTCGACACGAAAATGCAATAAGAGTGCAATGATTCGATATAACGGGGTCATCTTGGAAATCCAGAGATCGCTTTGGCCCGTCGATCGTACGAAGATAATCGGATCAGTCGTGACAGTCACGAACGCTATGCGGCATACATACATACACACATACATACACACATACATATACTCATATATATCGTTTGCTTGTGCCATTCAACCGTTCAATGTGTATATACTCGTCGCTACTGATTCTGTTGCGCTGTTACTCCTACTCTACGTACAAGGTCACGAGTAGACGAATGCTCGATTAATGATCTAACGAAGGGAACTCTTACAAGGGACGTTTATACGTCGTTGATCGTTTTCGAAAAAAAAAATACAATAAAATAAGATAAAATAAAAAAGAAACAATGAGTAATTACGTCTTCCTTTTCTTTTTATTTTTCTTTTTTCTTCTTCAATATTTCCAATGAAGATCCGCAAGGGAATATGAAGTTGTTGATTGGTAGAAATCATTAGGTCGCAGAAACCTGAAGCTACGTTGTAAACTTTCCATAAGAAAATAAAATGCGAATTACCTTACTAATTCGCATTAGGATAGAGTATCTCTCTTTCTATCTCTATCTCTGTCTTTCGTTCAAGTCGATGTAGTACTCACAAACGCATTGGTATACCAGTCGTGCACCATTTAAGGCCAATCGCTAGGTGCACTTTCTATGGAACGAGCGAATTTCACGTTCCCAACGTGACTCTCTTTCTGGTGGCCAGAAACAACACCACAACGCTGTCCTCCTCCCTCTTTCACCTCCTACTCATTCTCCATGCCGAGCTCCAATCCCTGACACTTGGTACTTTTCATTTACTTCCGTGATTAAAACTCCGTCTTCCTTTAACTTACTTCTTTCCCAGTTTCTGCTTCATCTCTCTTTATTCCTTCTTCCATTTTATTTTTCTCCTTTAAATAGGAAATGCCATTCAACAAACTGGTTCTCTACGTTTCTACGAAATCTAATCTAAGCAGGAGAAAGAGAATCGTCGAGTGTTCTGCTGACCTCGAGAAAATCACTTTACATCTTACGTCTTAACTGTTTCTCCAAACTTATAAATAAATGAATCGATCAATCAATCGGTTGATCAATTGAAATGCAAACTTATTTGAAAATGTGCGAACAAATTTGATGTTCCTCTTAAACTAATAATGACGAGTATGTTGTTTTTTTTTCGTTTCTTTCTTTTTTTTTTTTTTCTTTTTTGACGATGGTTGAGAATCGAACAAAAAAGATTTTGTATTTATCAATCGACGATTAAATATTTGATAGTGTTAGTGAGTAATTTACAAAATTAAAAACAAATTTTGTATTTGTAATTCTTTAAATGGATCTATAGAAGAATCAAGAAAAAAAGCGAAGAATAAAAAATCAAAATTAAATAGTGTAATTTTATTTAAAACCAATGCGAAATTTACTACTGCTGCTGCTATTACTGCTACCGAATAATTAATTAAATTTCCCGTACAAATTTCGAGATTCTATTAGAAATGCAAATATAACATATAAAAATAGAAATGAAGAAATAACAATATCCTACTAATTTAGTCGATGATTAAACAAAATTTCTTTTTTGTTTTGCAAAGATTTGAAATCTCGATTTTCTTTTTCTTTTTTTCACATCACGAAACTTTAATTAAACTTCGTAAAAATTCACAAGTCACTTAAACTTTGATGTTCCCTTCTCTATTGCTGCTCGAAACGGCGTTTTCTTTTTCTTTTTCCCTCCGTTTTTTTTTCTTTCCCCTTTTTTTTTTTTTAACGAAAAATCGACGATAATAAAAGTTGTACGTTGACGATATTTACTATATAAATTGGATAGTACCGATTTATTTTTTCTTGAAAAATAAAATATCCTCAAACAAGTAGTTAGACTTTGGAAAGACGTTTTTAACGATCCTAATGAACGTTCTTTTAATGTTTCTCTCGAGATGATGATGCCTTGGGCAATTGCAGCAGTTGAGGAGGACCGAGAAGAAATTAAGGTCGCACGTTTGCACCTCGTTTCGATCTTCGATAGTGATGTGATTTCAGGTCGACTTCGATCTCTTTGTTTGAAAAGAATACCAATGAGAACGATTCTTGAACGAACAAGATTACCAATTGGATTATTTGAAACTTCTCAATCGACTAAATTCAATGTATTTACAATCTGCATTAAGTCAGACGTATTATCGTTGTAATTATCAATGTTGACCAATGGAACGCGAGAATTTCTCGTAGCATAATATGTATTTACGTATGTACATACATACATATATATATATATATACGATACGTGGGAACTTGGCAATTTTCTCGCGATTCACTTAAATGTCAAACAATGACCCATCGATCGGATATATCTTTCTATACTTACATATATGCGTTTATCATCGTCGAAGAAAAATGCCACGTTCAATGCCATCGTTAATGCATTCCATAGAGAAAGTATATACTCGTCCCTGAATTCCTTTTAATAGATTGTCTTTTTAACAAATATGTCAATCTTATGTTTGCTTCTAAATTTACACATATCCATGTATTTATTATATATGAATATTATCATACATATTATATATTTATATATTACATATATGTATATAATATAAATATAGAAAACATAAATAATATATAAGTGTGTGTGTGCGCGCGCGTGTGTGTGTAAAGTAATTTTCGACGAGAAGCAAAAATAAGAGACCAAAAAAAACATTATAAGAAAAATATCTAACTTTAAATGTGTCCAGTTTGACATTTCTTATCACATGTGTGTGTGTGTGTGTGTGTGTGTGTGTGTGTGTGTATCATTTTTATTGCGATCGTGGAAAAAGAAAAAAAAACAAACAAACAAAGAAAAATCAAAGAAAAGAAGGAAAAAAACGAGAAGCTTCGTTTGATTCCTAGGACCAGAATGAATCACCGGTAATACGATCTTCAGAAGGGCAAATCAATTTTATAGTCATCGCGTCGTTGTCGTCGTCGTCGTCGTCGTCGTCGTCGTCAAGTAATTTTCTACGGAAATCAAGCACTGTGTTAATCGTGTTGGACGAAGGAACAATAAGGAATACATTTTGCTTAGTAACGTTAAGATTAGGAATTATACGACATTTTCGCATGAGCTATAATCATACGCGTCACTGATACATGTTCTCCAAGTAAATGAGAGACCGTTTAACTCGTCATTTTAATGATAAAGAAGATTACACGTATTCGAATTCGTAAAAGAATATTTAAGAGATTTGGGAGAAAAACGAGTTGAGAACGAATGATTTCTTGATAAATCAAATTTATTCATTTGGAAATAGTGCGATTGCTTAACTATTTATCGTGTATACATATATATATATATATATATACATACATATAAGCAAGGTGTTAAAAATGTGTGGGATATTACGAGATAAAGAGAGAGAAAGAGAGAGAGAGAGAGAGAGAGAGAGAGAGAGAGAGAGAGAGAGAGAGAGAGAGAGAGAGAGAATGGACGTTCATTCTTAGCTACTTGACTACATACTTCTAAGCCTCTCTAGCTCTCGCGGTACCAGCCAGTACGAGCCAGCGCCTACGTCACTTTTTCTTGATCGCACGAATCCGTCTTCCAACGTACCAATTAACTCGCTCATTCGTTATTATTTTTTTCCCCCTTCTTTTTCCTTTTTCCTTTTTCCTTTTTTTTCTGTTCTGTTTATTCCTTTTTCTTTTTGATACTCTAACATAGAGCAACGAAATCTTCTCGATTGCGCCACTTGGTGTCCGTGACGATTACTCAATCGTTTCGTATGGCCAACAGAAATTTTTCGAATAATAAATTTCCTTGATACTTCAATTTCGAAATTAAATAATAAATCATTTGTACATATAGAACTTCCGCATATACTTCATACGTTCGAATGATAAATCAAAAGAATTTTTACACATCAACTATCGACACGATCCTATAAAAATATAATTATCAACAATAATGATAATAATAGTAATAATAGTAGTAATATTAAAGGATTTCATAATTGGCGTAAGAAAAGGGGAAAAAAAAGGATAGAGGAGGGGAAGGAAAAATATGAAAAAAAAAAAGAAAAGAAAAGAAAATAATTAAAAGTCAGACTAATCTCGTAAGCAAGAAAATAATTCGTCTTATCATCAGATAAATATCAATGTTGTTGATCTCGAAACAGTAGTTAATAAGAAAAGGCGCGTTTGGTGTATGCTTACCAAGTGCGCATTCGGTGCACTCCTGCACCCCGTCCTCTCTCGATGCACATTCCCTCCCAACAGTCGCTATCTCTCTGCTGAGTGGTACCAGGCCGCACAGCCTGGCACGAACGCTGCACTTCCAAGACCGTGGGCCACCTCTTCTTCTCCTTCCTCCTCTCTCTCTCTCTCTCTCTCTCTCTCTCTCTCTCTCTCTCTCTCTCTCTCTCTCTCTCTCTCTCTTTCATACACACATACATATACATATACATATACATTCAATCACTTGTGTACGGCATAACACGCACGTGAATGCACGACACACACATATCCATATAAAGCACACGTACAAGACAACACTAATGTACCCGTCACCTATCCTCTTTCCTCTTCTTGTTCCTTTCGTATTTGACTCGAAGAAGCCGTTCTCCTCAGCAAGTCTCTTCATCGTACCAGGATGGGAGATGTTTCCTTTTTTTTTCTTCTTTTTTTTGTATCGCGCGATTTATTAAGATTTATTTCTCTCTCTTTCTCTCTCTTTTTTCTTCTTAACATCTATTTATATATACATAGATTACATACATATGCATGTATATGACCTATGTTTTGTCTATTCCTCATCCGCTCGTATCTACGTATTATCGTTCCTCTTTGTTTCTTTTTATTATTCCTTATTTCACCTCGTATCTCGCGAACGAACGGAGCGGAGAAGATCACTTCCGTTTTCTGAACCCTTGAAAACTCGGTTTTATTCTCTTTTTATTCTATCTTAACGATCACGGTATTCCTGGCACATTCTGAATTGAATATTTTCTATTTTTAAGTTAACTTAAAGTTCTACTACTTACGTGCATATGGTATCATCGATATCTCTTTAGGATATTTTCTAATATTAGATCTCTCCTAGTTTTTCCTTTTGAGAATGAGAGAGACGACATAGTTTTGCAAGATCGGTGCCTCGGAGACTTGCTTTCTCGTCCAAGGACGAAGGATTCAAGGATCTCTCTAATGGAAAAGTTTCTATAATAGTCTCTATCTCCTCTCTCTCTCTCTTTCTTGAGTATATCAGTAGATCGTAGTGAATCTAGGTTTGATTTCTTTTTTTTTTTTTCTTTTTCTTAATAATTTTTTCTTAATAGTTCAGATCTGGTACATCAACGACGAATCGTCAAATTTGAGAATAAAGGAAAGAAAAATTTTTATATTGCGAATATCCTGTAGACAATATTCTTTTTGTGGTCAATAATATCCCAGAGTATATAATTCGGATGTATAGAGATCTCTTTCTCTCTCTCTCTCTC